>NC_060210.1:199501666-200117500 GCF_021130785.1 Homalodisca vitripennis
TCTGGCCCAGGAGCCTTTGTAATTGTGGAAGGAGCCCTTAAAATTTGGTTCAACGCTACCCTCCAGACGTTAACTGCACACCTTAGTGCATTATAGTGTATCTTTAGTATATTTACTTGTGTCGTCTATTATTTACATGTCTAGGCCATTTATTGCATGTGTTTATTGCATTTATTTATGTATGTATGTTGCATGTTGTTTTGAGGAAGTGGAGGCTCCCTACCATAATTAGAGTTCATTTAGCCATTTGTAATTCTCTCTAATAAGTGGTAACATTGTATCTTCGCTATATTTTGTTGTTAATTATTTTCTGTCTAAAAGCATTTACTTACTGTAAGGCTGGATTTACTTGTGATAATGTCATACAATTCCTGCACATAAATAAATTAGTTTAATTGCAAACATTTGAGTGTTTTGTTTCTTTTGTTCAGTCCTAGTAACTGGATTTAGATAACCTCGCATAAGTATTAGGGGTCTATATTTAACCTTATATTCAGAATATTTCAATACAAACTATCTGTGTAGTCACAGGCCTGGTTGACAAAAAAAAATAGCTTTAGTGTATGGTAGTAGGGAGCCTGATTGGTACTTTCCTTGGAGCAGGGGTACTGTTCCTTGTTGGAGCCCTGCCTGTTACCTATCCTACAACAAGGTGGGGCGCCCTTTCCCTCACCGAGCAGCCTTAAAGAAGAAGTACTAATCGTAGTTTACCCTTTACCCTTACGGTGCGCTGTCAAGGACCACCCCCTTTCTCCACTGAGTGATACCGGACATTTGCACAATTCCCCTAGGGGAGAACGTTGCAAAGGAATAATCAAGGAAAGAAAATTGGGCACTGCAGGGTTATTTGGTTTGTTCCTGATAATTTGATTGATTAAAAGCATCGAAACGTTATTGATTATGGTTCTTCCGCCAAACACCAAATCGTACCTCGATAGAAACAGCCTTTGTTGAGCCCAAACCAAACTAAAGACCGCGGAACGAAACCATGTTTAATCAGTGTGATCGGAACGGTTACCAGGTCGGTCACGTTAACTTTAGTTATTGCATGTCGGTGACCTTTGTCTCCCTTCCATCGCACTGGTTATCGTTTTAGGGGAACTGAAACTAAAAATATATTCAATATCTTCATTTATATCTTCTTAATTTCTGTACTACGGTTCTTCGCTGTCACGTAAAGTTTTATTTGGGAATAGTAACGAAAAATTGTGCTAAAGTAACATTCTGTTTTTCTAAACTGTTTTATTTTTTAATGCTTATAAAACTTTTCTGAAATTTTGGTTCACTTACTGATTTACTATCAAAACAAGCTTTATACACCAAAAATACCAAATTTGAAATTCTTTGACTGTGGTATTTAGAAAAATCATACTCTATACAACTTTGGAGAGTATATTATAAAATGTCTTTTATATTGGTATTACAATTTTACTTCTTTCACCAAATTATCGATATTTTGAACAAAATCGAAACTTTTAAATACCAATCTGCTTCTAATAATACTTCTTAATAAAGGCCTCAGTGAAAGAGAATGGAAAGTCAAAGTTATAGAACTTTTAACCTTAAAACTTTTTAAATCTTATTTCAGTAAAATTCAAACCCTGATTATTGAATTACTCCTTAATATTTTAAATATTAAGTGAGGGTTTCTTATGAAGATTTTTATTCTGTAAACAATTTTGGGAACACGATTTCAGCCGAGGCGTTTTTGACTAAGTTAAAACACAACCCTTGGTCAAACAGAGGAATCGTATCCTTATTGGTAGTTCTTCAATTTATGAGCCGCCTGACAGCATGTCATTTGCAGTACGTTCAGTTTACCCAAAAAGTTACCGTCAAACAATAAATGTCAGTTGAATTGCATCAGGAAGCTGGCAGCCTGTGGTAAAGGAGCAATGTTAATCGCTGATTGGTTCATTTATGACCAATCACGACAAAGCCCGCCCCTCCCCCTACTTTTATAAGCGGCTGCGTATTACTCCACCTCGAGTACGAAATATCTCAACATTTTTATCGTGTTTTATGATGTTTGGTGGAATATTTGGGTTAAAACGAAAATAAATTCGAGTATAAACATATTGTAGAAATTGTTTAAATATTTCGAGACACCCTTGTCCTACTCGCTTTGTGTCCCACTTCAACTAGAGTTAGCACACGCTTAGCATGAAGCATGTAGTTATTATCTTGTTACCTTGTTTCAATTTTTCTTTGATGCACAAGTTGCATATACTTAGCATGTACATTGTTATGTAATCATCTTGTTGACCATTATTATCTCTTTTTGTATCTTGTCTTTGATGTTCTATTTTTATTAACTTTAAATGTATACCATATTCAATTGTTCTGTAACCATGGCTAGTCCAGCAGTACTAATATCGCATGTAAGTGGCTATGCATGAAAAGTGTATTATCAATATTTCGAACACTATGTTGTAAACATTTTTGTAAAATGGCGATTGCCGTATGTATTAATAAATAAATAAATAACATTGTATACTTACAGTTAGTTACACACCCCAAGAATTATGAACAAGTTAATTTGAAGTGTCATAAATTTATGAACCAAAACGAGAGTTCAAAAAATTAACTTTATTCTAGATATTTGACTGAACCATAATAATTAAAAACTAACCGTTACATAGATTGTTTTAAATACTATAACTTAACTACTGTAAACTACTGTTTTAATAATCAAAGAAGCGAAATTGCTATGGTTTACCAATTCGGGGTTACCTTGGAATAAGGGATTAACGTAAAATTATGCATGGCAATAATAAATATTAATTTTACGTAACTATTTTAAGGATATTTAATTTGATTAAAATGTGTTAGAAAGTGATGTAATAAATGTTTGCTTCAGTATACGTTATAATTGTAGATAATTTCCAATAGGACTAACCCCTGCTGTACAGGAATGGCCACGCTATGCAAACATACCAGCCTAATTCTATTGTCTACTAGATCCTATTCACTAGGCCACCCCTTGTTCACACAACTCTGGTACCAATCAACTGGTCGAACTTCCACAAGGGGCACTTGATTGACTCGGGGTATGACCTCCCTTCCTCCCCTACCCCACTGTATTGAACTGTCACTCGTTTATGTTTACAGACGTGTTGAATACAATCTAGCTCATTTTGCTATATACTTAATTTACTATTCTTAAAGATTTTTTATACGTGTTGGTAAGTTAGTTAATTTAGAAACAGGTTTTTTATTTTATAATTTATTTTAGAAATAACAGAAATGGATGGCTACAACTAAGATTGTATTAAGGTGCCTAATTTTAATTTCTTACATTCAGAGACCCTGAGCTTGAACAGAATTTAAATTAAATTAATCCTTTGTGTTAGTTACATCTTCCCGTTGGTATTTTATGATGAATAAGCGAGAAGTGGATCGTTTCTGGTCTTTTATAAAGAACATTGGGAAAAATGGAGTCCTCACATTTTTTAAATCTTTTCAGTCAATTACAGTAGTGTGCAAAATAATTATTCACAATGAAAAAAGCCAAAAGATAATTTGTTAGGGTTCATATAGTTTGTTTTATTCCTAGCATAGTTTTAGCAACTATAGTATTAAAAATATACTTTTTTCCTGTAATTTGGTTATTGAATCTCAGTATTTAACAAAATTTATTGATTTTAATTTAAAGTTTAAATCGTATACACACACTAATGAGACATCAGGCATTCACATTTTCTCTAAACCACCTCATCATTGTTTACACTGAATTAGCCAGTTACTTTCACATGCGCGTTCAGTATCAATTTTAACACATGCAAATCTCGAGAGTGCAGAGTTCCGTCTTTTCCCGAGGGAGGTTTTAATGTTACTGAGGACAGTGGAAGGATCCACTCCCATTCCCTCCATGACCCAAGCGCAGGTATTGTATCTGATGCTGGAGAATCGGAGGGTCGATGGTTTTGGGGGAGGGGTAGAGGAATATTAGGCAATATTGTGTAGTCAGCTTCTCTCTACGCTTTTAGCAAATACATCGAACAATAAACTTTCATTCGATAGCTTACATAATATGATATTTGTATTTTTAAAACTCTCCAACTCTATGTTTTTGTAATAAATCCCTAAATATATATGGGTATAAAAATTGGATATACGATTACATTCTTTGTAAATAGATATTTATATAGAGGAGTTCAAAATTTGGGGTGTGAAATAATTATTTATTCCAGTGAAACAATACAACATTAACAGTTCAAACAATTCATCACAAAATAAAGTTTTAGTAGTTGCTAGATTCACGCTAGATCTCTGGAATGATTTATTTATTAGGAAATTTTAAACGCTTCATTGAGGAATGCAATAAAAAACTGGAATCTTCCAGCGTAAAACATTTTGAAGCCTCCAATTTCATATCTAAACAGATTTAACTAAACAGAACGTTAATATGATCTGCATAAATTACAGAAATCTGAACAGGAAAAGGTAGAGTGTTACATAAGACAGTAAGCTAACCGACATGCTTTATCGCAAAATGAATATGGGTAAAGAGTATGGGTCTAAAGAGTATGGGGGTAACTCAAAATGGGTCCTTCATTTTGAGTAGAATAATAAACTGAATATAGCCTAGTAGGACCCGACAAAATGTTCTACTAACCAATCCAATAAAGTTACTTCATCACATGTTACTACGTCAGGTGATATATTAAATAGAGTTCTATAGTCAAGAGCAATCTGTGTAACAAGTTTCAAGTCTATATGAACCTAGTGTCAAGTTATCACACAGACGGACGGACAATGAAAGACTCGCCCTGTCGGATCCAATAAACTCCAGCTTCCTCCCACCTGTAGCAGCCATGAGCTTTTGTTGCTTGCTAAAAACATTATAGAACTTTGCAAACATTCCTGATTATATATAATGTGTGTGGTTCCGGGCTCATAATTATCACGCTATTGTAATTAAATTGAAAAAAAAAAATTATGGTTGCCTGTAAAGTCGGTTTTACGGGCGAAGATTTTACGTGACAACGTCTTTTTCTCGGTAGAATATTTATTGATATGAATATTATTAAATTGCACAATAGGAACAAGGAATTGAATGAAAATAAGAATTGCACAAATTTTAACTATAGAAATATATTTTGTTTACTAAAACATTGTACATAATTTGAAATTAATTAAAATTTTTTATTGTAAATGGTAAAGTTGAATAAAACATTTACTAAAATTGGAATTTGAAATTCTTGCTAAACACAGTTAAATTCTAACTCCGCGCGTGGTGATTGGTCGGTTTAGTTCGTTTGTTTGGTCGTACTGTTATGACAGGTTAGAGGTTATAATTTGTTATTTTAAATGTTTGACTAGCAATACGCGCTGTTTCTTCTCAATCGACTGAATTACGATTGATTGCAGAGTGATTTAAACTAATAATTTACTTAACACTATCAACATTTGTCAGTAGTATGACATAACCTATAAACTCAGTTTCTCAACTTTTGTGTCAATCTAACAATTAATCAATCAATCATAGTTTACGATAATGAAATTTCAGTGTACAATTATTTACCTTTATTGTTATAGTTGTTGTAAATGACGAATCTAAGCACTCCACATTTTCACGAATAAACATAGTTATCTGCTTTATCCCGTGCGGCGGTCCCACAGTTATCTGCTTTATCCCGTGCGGATCCCGTGCGGCGGACCCACTGGACGGGCATCGTAACGTTACCGGGCGTTACACTTTTTCATGAGTGACTCCGAGCCGCAACCTAATTTAAGACGTTGTCACGTCAAAAACTGTGCTGTAAAAATCACCAAAACTAATAAATTGTGTAAATAAGAATCCCTAAAAACCACTTCGTATAATCGAATATTACCATTAATAAAATCTATGCAGAATTTAAAGAAAATAATTTAAAATGTGAAAATTCAATTGCTTGTAAAAATATTGAAAATTTATGAAACGAATCCTATGAATAATTTTTAACCTTACAGACTTCACTCATTTAAGATCAGTTTTAGAATCAATACGACCCTGACCATTATTAACTTAATATTTTTCAAACTTCAACTATAATCTTTAAAAACATTGATACGTTCCCTAAAACAGGAAACTTCAATAGTTTTAATGCGTGGCACAGAGACACTTTGTTATCCACAGCATAGGGGTTTGTAAAAAACTCCTTCTTTTTAAACATGTTATCTTAAAAAAAAAAATAAAAAAAATTTAATAACCTTATTTGTAAGCTATTTCATTCAAAACTTTCTTACATGTCTTTAAAATTAGACATCGACAGGATACAATATTTTTAACTTACAATGTATAAATATGGATTAATAAACGATTGTTTAGTGATCATTTCTTTCTACACACAATCTTGATAAAGAGTAAATTTTCCAAAGGCTAACATTTATCAAATGTTTCTCTCCCTTAAATCTAACATAAAATAGTTTCCATAAGGAAATTCTTTACTAACTGATTTATCAAATAACAATTTAGAATCTCCGGAACTAATAAAATATTCACGGCCGTAACACAAATGTGGGCAATAAACTTTCTCAAGAGCGCTATAAGGGCTCTTGGGAAACTGAAAGTAAGAATATTATAGTAGTTCAAGTTTTATAAAGCTTTACCGGACCTCATGACAAACAGGAGCTTTTAGGAGACACTACCGTAATAATAGCCGTGTAAAACTTTGGAACAGTTTGGGTAATTTGTTTTCAAACACAGTGCAAATACAAAAAGATTTAATTTAACAATATTCTACAAGTATTAAAGATGCATAGATTGATTTGGCCATCCATGTAAGGATTTCATATGATTTCATACTTTTAGTTTTTTTTTCTGCAAAGAGTTTAAATGAACTTATAAAAGGTAATTGAATTAATTATCATAAATGATTTAAAAAAAACTTCTGTTAATCTAATGAGTTACCAGATCAATGGAAACGGTATAAAGATCTTCCCGTTCACTTTAAGCCTGTTAGGAAAAACGTTACCCAGTAGGGTTCTCTATAGGGCCTTTCGAAGTTGATGGGTTTCCGGGTTTGGTACACCGAAACGATGTGGTGTGTGCGTAAGAGGGGTTTCTTACAGTCTTAATTATTAAGTGAAAAAGCCTGGAAACAAGTAGGTTTGGATATGCGATTACATCCTTTGTAAATAGGTATTTTCATAGAACAGTTCAAGTTTTAGGAGTGGAAATAAGGATTTCTTAGAGTCAAACAGTCCAGGATAATAGGGTCTTCATGCCATCCTGATAAATCTTCGACAGGATAATGTTTCCACCCAGGCCTGAAAAGTAATAAAAATAAATATTTAGAAACATTTAAATGTACAAACCTAGAATCATAATGAGGCACTTCATTTTATTTTTTTTAGACACATATTTGTGAAATGTGATGATTCATTATGGTAAAACATTACGACCTCACTATTCTTAGTGAGGTCGTAATGACCCAAGATTAGAAAGTTCATGTTAGCCAAGATTAAGATTAAACCCCTAGAGAACACATGATATGTAATGTCCCCTGGAGCCTGGAGGCCGTTATCCAGCAGTTTAATTATCTCTTGGTGACTCCAGCACATCTACCGTACCCTGGGGTTAAATGTTTTCATCAAACGAAGATGGTTTAATTAGCGTAGGCTGTTCATAGCGAGATTAATTATTATAATAATGATAGTTATAATAATTTAGGATACAACCTTTTCGCACGGTGTCTTTATCAATATTTCTATCATCGCAAGCAAAATTTATGTAATAGCAGAATGACTATGATTGTTTGAGACAATAAATAAAAATTGAAATGGGCTGGATTTAATTGACAAAATTGTAAGTAATAGGGTCTAACTGTTGATTATTATAAGGTAATTTTTGGCAGATTGTTACTATTTATTATATTATAGGAATTCTTCAGTATAAAAATTTATCAGGTAATGTTATTACCCATTGTTGAATAAATACTAATCCACCTTTGTTTTTCAAAATTAACAAGATAGCACTTCAAGACAAGCGTGTAGTCTTTGGCATGTTTTTCAAACAATTGATGTAGTGTAAACTACTATGGGATGGTTTAGAGATGATTTCTGTTGTGTTTTGAGACATGTTTTAAATTCCTAAGTTATCCATAAAACAGTCTTTATCCACAAAATTTATTTAGGTTACGAACGTGAGTGTTGCAGAAAAACATCACAAATCTCCCGGAAAGTTCTAACCTAACCTAACTTAACTTAAGCTAACCTACCACACTGGCTATAAATGTTTGTCATTATTCATTAATGACAAACATTAATAAGACTAATTATTGAATTTATAAGGTAACAGCAACATATGAACCTAGTTTTATCATGTTTAAATAATTATGGAGATTTTGGGAATGTACATTATTTCAGGAGACGTTCTGTATCAAGAACTGAAACTATTATATTCTGTAAAATCCAATTTAATTGTTACTATATTTATTATGTGTGATATCTATCAATCTTATTATGTTAAAATAATATTATTTTCGAGTTAATCCAGCTTACATTGTTACTATTTTGTATAATTCATTTTTATTTGGTATATATGTATTTATGGAATAGTAATATGTTAAAAATAAGTATGTATACTGAGTTTTGCGTTGTGATTGAAGTCGAAACTGTAACAGTTGATGTCGTTAGAAATACAGAAAGGATCACTCCATGGAAGTATGAAACTTAATTGTGGATGATTCTTATATGTCTGAAGAAGCCTGCAGTATGGTATTATGGTCTATTAATTATATTATGAACATAGTTGAAGTGTTTTCTGGAGAAATTAGACATGCTGCTATTCATAACATTTGAAATGCATCAACGATATGTTTGTTTGTAATGTTTACATAATATATGTAACATAATGTGTAGGCTGACAGCCCAACCAAAAAGCTTACTCTTAAAAATGTTACAAGGTTTTTTCATTTACAAGGTACACAACCCATTTTCTCGTGACAGGTTTCGTTGAGGTTCTACACAAAATTTTCACTCTATGGCTCATTTCATCCCTAACATGTTCTGAGAACACATAGAAAGTCAGACAATCGTACACAAGTTAAGAACCATGCAAAATGTATTATCTATGTAGCAAATCTTTCAAGTCATATCTTGGAACATTACGCATTCAATTTTTGTCATTAAATTGGGTTGTTCATATTATTGTAAATAATAAAAGTCTCTACACACCAAGTCACTATAAAATTATTTATGTGTTGAGATAGTTAGGCTACATATAACACATACACTACTATCACATTTGTAATACATCACTACATAAACACATCACTACATAAACACAACACTACTTGTTTACAAATTTACTTATTTTCTGTTATTTTCTCCTTGTCATCATGGTTATCTATAAGACTAATGTAAAAATATTTGCTATCACTCAGCACAATCCCATGTACCATGACCAAACACAGTACTCCTCGTATATGAATGAAGCTGCATGCACAACTTCAAGTCTATAGGTCAGACCACTTTCTTAGTTTGCTTATAAATCTATTTATTTTACGACTTTCTCACTACCACCATTAGTATAGGAGCTAGCAACGTTTTCGAGAGAGAATTTCAGGTCAGCTGAAATTTTGATATGCTGTCTTTCTTGCTCTTTCGGTTGAAGTCCGGGCTATCTGGCTGGCGGTAGTGGTTGCGTTTATTAATGCGCATCTTACCTGCACAGGTAAAACTCCTGGAGCGCTTCGGCAAATGGACAACATGGCGTCAGTCTAAAGTCACATGTTTGTTTTGTGTTTGTGTTATTTGTGATGTTTATTTGTTAATTTCGCTACAATCGCCAGTGGTAAAATGAAACGTGTTTCTGTAAAGGACATAAAGATAAAATCATTCTTTTCGTGGTTGATAAACTGAAAAAGTGCCAGGAAGTTTTGAATATACGTTTAAAATATAAATTAAAGTACCGTGACATTGAACTGCCTACTGAAATAAATAAGACAGGTGGTTTGAGAGAGACAGTTTGAAGTGCTTTTTTTTAATTACAGAAACACATTTCATTTTACCACTGGCGATTGTAGCGAAATTAATAAATAAACATCACAGATAACACAAACACAAAACAAACATGTGACTTTAGACTGACGCCATGTTGTCCATTTGCCGAAGCGCTCCAGGATTTTTACCTGTGCAGGTAAGATGCGCATTAATAAACGCAACCACTACCGCCAGCCAGATAGCCCGGACTCCAACCGAAAGAGCAAGAAAGACAGCATATCAAAATTTCAGCTGACCTGAAATTCTTGTTTTAAAAACGTTGCTAGCTCCCGTACTACATGGTTATCCGTAAAACTAAAGTAAAAATTTCATTAACGCTCAGCCTAATTCCATGGAACAACATTTACCATCATCGAACTCAATTTTGCTTGTACAGAAAAGATTCATGTAACATTTTAAGTTTATGTGTCTGTTCATAATTAAGATATCGTGCGGATATATAGAGAGAGACAAACAGAGACACATGAACTATTGCCAGTCCCTCTAATCAGAGGCTTCGATAAAGCTCAGCCAATAAGTAATAGTCTCCATATGACATCTCAAATACAAAATACCAGACCGAATCTGAAAGTTACGATTGATCGGAACTTTACTTTTTTCTTTTAATATTTGGACATAAACTGTAGATGTGTAGAGAAACCAAAACGAACACTAGTTACGACTAATACACGAATATATTTACTCGCAATTTAAGTTAAAGAAGCACTCGTCTACCTAAATGTGCCTTTGCAAATGATGATTCAATTCAAAACTCATCTCACATGGCATAGACCCAGTAATCACGGACTACTAGCAATATGGATTATGGATACTAACATTGAGTAAACCTTGATTGAGTTTCAGAGTAAGCTGCCTATGAACCACAAGACCAGTATCAGGGTCATCGGGATTTAACAGGACCAAATTACCTCATACCTATCCAATCATTGGTGTATATAATCTTTGAGTGGTATTCTAAATTGACGGTTTGCCTTGTAAAGTAACTAACGTAATTCAATTAAAAATTATTTTTTCTATTTGTATTTTCTTTCATACAATTTTACGTAAAATATTTCATTTCGAATTTATTGATAATCTTTACCTAGTCGTTTCATCATTCAGTATTTATATATTATTTCATAACACTTCTTTCTGTATTGGTAACCCTATTGTAGAGGAGTTTGCCCTAAAGCTAGTCAACAAGGATTTCTGGAATAGTCCGAAATAGGACTTTGATGTTCACTCATATAATGCCAGGATCAAAGGAAGAATATTTGTATCCATAAATAAAGATTGCACCTAACCTCCAAATCATTTCCTGTAACTGGTATGAAATAGTTTAATAAAATGCCAGCAGCAATTAAAGAATTAACACTAAATAGATTTAAAACTGTTATCAAGTCTTGGCTTTTAGACAATCCTTTCTATAGGATAAAAGAATGTTTCACAGTAATTATGCTTATATCACTTAAACATAATTTCATTCCAACTTCAATTACTTAATTGTATAGTGTGCAAAGTGTAGTTTTTGCATACTGCCTAAATTGTATTATTATAATTATAGCATGGCAGCATACTTTCCTTAAGCAACATTTATTTTAATTTTAATTTATTATTACATTTCAACTGCTTTTTAGCTAACTGTATTTTATCCCAAACATGTATATTTTACGTAGCCTATTGCTTTTATGTTGAATGGCTTGAATAAATTAATTTGAATTATTACGTTAAAAAAGTATGAGACACAAACAAAATATTGTATATATATATATTCAGACTCTTTTTTAAAAAATCCTCTTTTCTGCTTAGGTGCAACATTTTTTAATTTTCTTCCTCATTATATTAAAAATCTGAACAGATTTAAATCAATAATTCGAATGGCCACTTGGCAGGAAGAGCTTTCTATAATTTCAAGAGGCCCTCGGACAGATCTCGATGTTGATGCAGCAGGTGTACAATCGCGTTCTTAAATTTTGTTTCCTAAGAGTGGACGGTAGCTTATTTTTTATTTTATTCCTATTTTTCGCTGTCTTCTAAATGTGTTGTGTTATATGTAAGTATGTTATTTTAAGTTGTGTTAAATTTGTTATTGTTGATTGTATATTTATTTATAGACTGATAGTACATAAAAAACTATGCACAAACCAGTAAATAAAAATTTCATTCTAATACAATGATTCTACTAAATTCTACTAAATTTTTAATGGGCAAGTCGTTTAATTTTTAACAAAAAGAGAAATATATTTCGTTGCTAATGTTTTAGTCCTCTTGAATAGTAAATGACACCTAATATGGACGATTAAATGTTAATTACTGTAGTACATTTGTTTATAAATATAATACTTGATATTGCATTTGTACATAACCAATTAAATTACTGTAATTGAGTTTAACTTTCTTAAGTTGTTTGCGATTTTCGGTTTAACCGATTTTTAGGTTATCCGACCTGTGGTCCCATTAATACAACCCATACAAAAAGTCATCCTAGTTTTCTGATACGAGTTGATTTTAGTTGAAAGATAAATGGAAATGCAACCTTAATAGATACATTATTAACTAACGTTATCAGAAAACCTCTGGTTCACACATTTTCAGAGGTGGGAGGTAGAGAGATTATCATACATTGTGAACAATATAATTGCTACATATATTTACAATATTGTATCTAGGCTCGGTATTTGTTATCGAACTAAATTCTGTACAGTAGAATATATCTGTGACACCTCCCCCTCCCCCACCCACAGCGTGAGCCTCCCCCGAGGACCGTAGAACTAGGTGCTGGAGGCCATTTTAATCATTGTTTTGATCTATTTGTTGTACTCCTGGCTTATATCTCTCTTTATCAATCAGAGCTAATCCTTCTCCTTATGAAGAATGCAATTTGTTTAGCGACCTACTTTCTCTGAGCCTATAATTTTAAAGTTATAGTTTTACGCTATTTCTGCCTGCATATGCAAAAGTAAATCGTGTTTTGTAATGTCACATAATTATTATAGTCTTCCAAACATTATTGCATTATGTTACAAAATATGATGTTTCTATGAAATCGATTGTAAAGCAATTGTTGTGAGTAACATAGATTTTGACATCAGGCTTGAAATAATTTTAAGCGTGGACTCTAAATGTATTAAAATGAATCATTTGTTTTTTAAGTTAACTAATATCGATGTTTACACTTTGTACCACAATAAAGAAGTGAAAACTCAAAAATATCTGGCCTTTCTAACCAATCCTGCTGCTACAGCCCTTTAAAAGTTTCTCAAAGAGTAATATAGTAGTCATCCTAAGGGTTGACCTTGAATACTTTTATATTTATAGCAAAGATTTTTCCCAAGGACTCCTGAGAAAGGCGATGAATATTGGAGAAAACCCTCTTGATCCATATTCCTTAACATCTCGATTTATATGGCTCAGAACGTTGAGCACCAATAGAGTTTTCTAACTGGACGTCACCAGTGGGATAGTGATATACTGTATGTTCCTCGGCATACCTCAGGTCAATAATGACTACTGGAGAAAGCTCTCTTGATCCATATTCTTCAACATCCCGATTTGTATGGTTCTAGACGTTGAGCACCAATAGAGTTTTCTAACTGGACGTCACCAGTGGGATAGTGATATACTGTATGTTCCTCGGCATACCTCAGGTCAATAATGACTACTGGAGAAAGCTCTCTTGATCCATATTCTTCAACATCCCGATTTGTATGGTTCTAGACGTTGAGCACCAATAGAGTTTTCTAACTGGACGTCACCAGTGGGATAGTGATATACTGTATGTTCCTCGGCATACCTCAGGTCAATAATGACTACTGGAGAAAGCTCTCTTGATCCATATTCTTCAACATCCCGATTTGTATGGTTCTAGACGTTGAGCACTAATAGAGTTTTCTAACTGGACGTCACCAGTGGGATAGTGATATACTGTATGTTCCTCGGCATACCTCAGGTCAATAATGACTACTGGAGAAAGCTCTCTTGATCCATATTCTTCAACATCCCGATTTGTATGGTTCTAGACGTTGAGCACCAATAGAGTTTTCTAACTGGACGTCACCAGTGGGATAGTGATATACTGTATGTTCCTCGGCATACCTCAGGTCAATAATGACTACTGGAGAAAAGCTCTCTTGATCCATATTCTTCAACATCCCGATTTGTATGGTTCTAGACGTTGAGCACCAATAGGGTTTTCTAACTGGACGTCACCAGTGGGATAGTGATATACTGTATGTTCCTCGGCATACCTCAGGTCAATAATGACTACTGGAGAAAAGCTCTCTTGATCCATATTCTTCAACATCCCGATTTGTATGGTTCTAGACGTTGAGCACCAATAGAGTTTTCTAACTGGACGTCACCAGTGGGATAGTGATATACTGTATGTTCCTCGGCATACCTCAGGTCAATAATGACTACTGGAGAAAGCTCTCTTGATCCATATTCTTCAACATCCCGATTTGTATGGTTCTAGACGTTGAGCACCAATAGAGTTTTCTAACTGGACGTCACCAGTGGGATAGTGATATACTGTATGTTCCTCGGCATACCTCAGGTCAATAATGACTACTGGAGAAAGCTCTCTTGATCCATATTCTTCAACATCCCGATTTGTATGGTTCTAGACGTTGAGCACCAATAGAGTTTTCTAACTGGACGTCACCAGTGGGATAGTGATATACTGTATGTTCCTCGGCATACCTCAGGTCAATAATGACTACTGGAGAAAGCTCTCTTGATCCATATTCTTCAACATCCCGATTTGTATGGTTTCTAGACGTTGAGCACCAATAGAGTTTTCTAACTGGACGTCACCAGTGGGATAGTGATATACTGTATGTTCCTCGGCATACCTCAGGTCAATAATGACTACTGGAGAAAACTCTCTTGATCCATATTCTTCAACATCCCGATTTGTATGGTTCTAGACGTTGAGCACCAATAGTTTTCTAACTCTGGGAACCGAGATATCCCTGAGCATTCCTCATGCAATTCATTAATGATTAATTTGTATTACAACCCCGCCTCTGAAATATGCGCGAAATATTTTATCACCAACTTTTGTTGGTCGGCTGTCTCTAAAGAACCCGGAGACCATTCACCAATAACGGGAGAAACCCACATATCAGCAGTTTATAACGAAAATCTGTAACGCCAACATCACTGATTTGATCATCAGGAACACGTGAAACATACATTTACCAATATCCAAGATCCATAATTCCCCTTCCTATAGGGTAAGCTATTGGAACATGATAGGAAAACTAATACTGATCTAAATTATAAGTCCATGAGTGAATGCAAAGACAACATCATAGCATATTTGCAGTAAATTTTATTTTTACAAAAGTTAGTAACAAGCAAATTAATTTTGTTTTTGACGTGACAACGTCTTAAATTAGGTTGCGGCTCGGAGTCACTCATGAAAAAGTGTAACGCCCGGTAACGTTACGATGCCCGTCCAGTGGGTCCGCCGCACGGGATAAAGCAGATAACTGTGGGTCCGCCGCACGGGATAAAGCAGATAACTAACTATGTTTATTCGTGAAAATGTGGAGTGCTTAGATTCGTCATTTACAACAACTACAACAATAAAGGTAAATAATTGTACACTGATATTTCATTATCGTAAACTATGATTGATTGATTAATTGTTAGATTGACACAAAAGTTGAGAAACTGAGTTTATAGGTTATGTCATACTATTGACAAATGTTGATAGTGTTAAGTAAATTATTAGTTTAAATCACTCTGCAATCAATCGTAATTCAGTCGATTGAAAAGAAACAGCGCGTATTGCTAGTCAAACATTTAAAATAACAAATTATAACCTCTAACCTGTCATAACAGTGCGACCAAACAAACGAACTAACCGACCAATCACCACGCGCGGAGTTAGAATTTAACTGTGTTTAGCAAGAATTTCAAATTCCAATTTTAGTAAATGTTTTATTCAACTTTACCATTTACAATAACAAATTTTAATTAATTTCAAATTATGTACAATGTTTTAGTAAACAAAATATATTTCTATAGTTAAAATTTGTGCAATTCTTAATTTCATTCAATTCCTTGTTCCTATTGTGCAATTTAATAATATTCATATCAATAAATATTCTACCGAGAAAAAGACGTTGTCACGTAAAATCTTCGCCCGTAAAACCGACTTTACAGGCAACCATAATTTTTTTTGATACAGCATTTTGTAAGAATATTACACAGGCTAAATTTATATTTTTTTGGTTTTACTTAATTTAGGCGTTGAATCCGCATTAACCTACGTAATTAAGTTTAATGAGAATTATAATTATTTTTATCAATACTAGAAAAGTAGATTTGTCTTACAAAACTGCAAACCTCCTGTTGGTACTTATTCTAATCATATACTTTATTTATAATATTTTAATACATAATGTAATAGAATAAATTACAAATTTACTTTAAAATACAGATTTTTATATATAAAAGTAATGAAAGTATATTACATTGAACATTTTGCTAACATATTATTGTCATAATTCAAACAGATAACTTTATTTATGCAACAAAAATAGAAGTTGCAATGAAAGTAAAGTAAGCAAAATGATCAGGTAAAATTAAAACACTATAGCAGTTAGTGTATATGTAAGAGTAAAACTAGAATATATAATCAAATTTTCAAACTTTCGCGAATTTTTCATTGTGTTTACAAACTCTCCGGCAATATTTTCGAAATATTTATTTTTCAGTTAATCATACAGTAAACACACAAGCAAAAATATTTTTCCGTGCATTACAGTTAAACGCTTTCATCTACATTATTTATTGGCCGGATTTCATATTTTTGATGTAAAAATTAATGTAATTAAATTGAACAAGTTTCATTGTAAAAAGATTCATGATTTTCTTGTTTCTTTCTTGAACGTGTTACGCTTTTAAAACTCCAACCGTCCGCCGTTTCGAAACGTAACATGATAATAATATAATATTATTAATTCTTTTGATTTGAGAATGCAAGAAAATTAATTGGTAAAATTAGAATATTTTAATATTGAATGGTCTGTGATAAGAAATAAAAAAATAAAAACACAAAAATAGTCGTTAAACCAAGTATTTCTAACTCATTTAGATTTTTTATTTTTATTTTTTGTTTAACATGTTTTCTTTGTCTTAACGCGAAGAAAAAATCTCTAAAATATTACCGGAAAGTTCGTGAACGCCCTGTACTGTAAGTTATATACCACAAATTTCTTTCTTTCTCTTTTATTTTCCTTATCTTTCTTTTTTCAGTGGCAATCCATTGCTGTACATTCCAACTTGAATGTACCAATTGCCCCTTCAACTGACGAAGAGGACAGATTACAATCCTTGAGACGTTGTGTAATACATTTAAGGATGGCAAATGTCCATAATACATTTATCCTTTCAGACCTGTAGACTTTAAATTATATATAAGTCTGTGTCATTCCTACATAGGGAACGTTATGTTTGATGTCGTGGCTAAGCCTTTATATAGTCTAACTGTCATCAATGATATATCGAGAACGATTTCATCGGTAGATTTTAAATTTTGCATAAAACTTCATCGCTACGTGGACAAGAATTAATTGTCTGAGCGTCTATCACTCAATAGTCTGGCAGATTCTGTCTCTGTCAGCCCAGGCCTGTAAACATGTTTTGACACGTTTGATCTATATACATGAGCGAGGCCTGTCACGTGTCAGGTATGTGGCGTACTTCTACCTCGCCAATATATTGTGTCACTTGCCAATATGTATGCTTTTAATAGATGCTTCTAATAACCACTATTTGTTTATACACTACAGAATCCTAATTTGTTACTGTAGTTGATTGATACCCTAGTTCCAATATATTTTTTCATATTATAAAACTCAGTATAGAATTACATTTTTTAAATTACTTTACTGAAAGGCCAAACTGTTTATAGAAACATTCGTAATGCGCGCGCAACTATTCCAGTGTTCGGACAAAACCGTTCAGAAGTACCGTACCTGATTGTACGAGTATGTTGATTGTAGCACACTTGTTGATAACAACGATACTTTTTTAAACAGTGTAATTAGTACTATACATTTTTACTCTCTTGAGTCATTGGCGTATATAAGGGGGGCTAAAGGGCCTCAAGACCCCCCAGAAAATTTTGAAAAATAAACATTATAATTGCACGTAGTAGTTTGTTTTATCCAAAACACATTTTTAGGATCGTAAAGATTAAAACATTTTCTGGCACAAGAATCTGGCCCATATTTGTTCTGTTTATTTTATACTTTTTAAAAACCCCAGTGTGTTAGGCCTCTCCGCTCCCCCGAAATACACGCCAATGACTAGAGTTGCATAAAAACAGGCTTGGGAGGATTAGTGTTAAGAGCCGGCTGTACTGGCAGCCATTTTGTTTTTTACAAAGTCAATGAACAATGAATCACAATGTTAAATCTGATCCAACTTTTCCTCCTCATTTTTTTATCGTAGAGTCATCAAAGATAATAAGATGCATCCAGTCGCTTTTTACTTTATCTATATTTTTAATTATTATTTAGAAATAAACCTCAAACATTATTAAATTTTATATTTTAAGTTCTCAAAAAGTGTACACTTAAAAAAATCGTTCAGATGCGAATTCATCGTACCTTTATAATAACGAGACAACTCCCATAACCGTACCCACATGAAGCGTGCTGGAGTATCCCCTAGTATCTTTATACAGCTTCACATACATCATTAACAGTACTAAAATCATGTAATCTGGATGTAATTCAATAAAAAGTAATAGCAAAAAGGAACTTAGTATATTATAAATAAAAATAAATACAAAAATAAATTTATTAACATGATTATATAACATTCCGAATTCGCGTAGGAAAAATGACTTCATGGACATGACCTCCTGCCACGCTGCTTGTGAGACAAATTTGTTGCTCATTTCTCGAAATTTCGACCATGGCCACCAAGATCTTGCGACTTGACGCCTTGTTACTTTCATCTTTGGGGTTATTTGAAGCCATCGGTGTATGCCAATGAACCCCGAAATATCAGTGACTTGAAGGAGGATATTCGACGAGTTGTCGGTAAATTGGAAGTGGAAAATTGTTGTGCAGTCATAGTGAATTTCATGGAGATAGTTGCTGAGTACCAGTGCAGTAGAGGTCATTTTGCAGACGTGAAATCGGAAGGTTACATGGACAAATTAATATGCTTATTTTTGGATTATTATTAAAATAAATCTTTCATATTGATTTATCAAATCCGGCGGGCGCTCTTTATTGTATAAACTAATAAGCACGTGGAGTGTTGTCGAACGTGACACAACCACTGGGTGGGAAGTTTATTCTCCGGCTACTAACAATAGGATAAAAGCAAAATGATAATACCATGACAGGATAGCTGGGATGGCAAGGTCAGAGATACTATTAGTGAACCGTGCCCTCTTCATCCCTCCCAGGAACCCCAGGGTTCTATCTATAATGCTGTGACACTTCCTCTGGAGTCCGATCAGGTCAAAAAATAAGAGCCCCAAATCGCATAAAGCTACCCAATCACAATTGGTTTTAATTAAACGTACAGTCCTGTACAATATACAGTTGTATACAATGTCAATAGTAATCATTCATGTTTGATCAATTCGGTTTTAACTATATTCTACTTTGTAAAAACCGTAAGAATTTATTAAATTAAAATTATTAAAGAACTAAACGTATTTTATTGAGTCACAGCTATAATTATAATAACTAGCAATAAATAAACGAAATGCAGTTTAGTGGACGAAAGGTCATTTATAGTAGTAAGCGTACAATTATTTAAAAATTTACAATTGTGTACAATATCAAAATATCTTATTCTTGTCTTACTCGGGTTTAACAGTATTCTAGGCAAATAATTTATTGTTATTATTTCAAAACTGACTGAAAAGAAAATGAATTATTTTGAAACGTATAAACCATTTAAAAATATACAATTGTATACAATATCAACAATATTGTATTTAATACGTATAATATATAAAAGTAATTGACAGTTAAGTGGACGAAAGGTCATGTATAGCTGTGAAGTCCATGTTTGGCTCTGGTAGCTTGTTTAGGGAGAGTTGTTGGCATTGCATAATTGCATAATCAACAGCGCATTGCATTAGCATATCGTGTACTACGCCCCTCAACTACAACACCTGGTTATAATTGAAAGTTATCAGCACAGTAATTACAGCAACCATGTTTATGTTAATTTAGAGTCCGTAGGAAAAAACAAGGAATTATTTGGTCTTGGTAAAATCTGTTGGTTATTTTGGAGAGTTTGGATTCCATATACGAGTTCCATATACGATTCCTCGTACAAAGTTGGAACAATTATTATACTGTGGCAGTGGGGTGAAATTAAAACTAAGAGCTGTTTAAAAGATATAAAAGCAGCGTTTGTACTATCTGTTACAGTCACCTTATTCAACGTTTTATTAAGGACCGACAAGCCCTTAAAATCGTTTCGTTGGATTTTCTCTGCCCTTTTGCGCGAGTGGTCCTAGAAACTCAAAACTTGGCACAAAAGTTTCTACTGGTTCGAGACAGCACTCTATTTTTTGGGGTCAAAGTATCAAGAATATTTTTTACAATTGATCATTGTACAGGTTGTTCATAAAGGACTTGATAATTCTCGAACGATTACAAGTAAAGCAATAAAACTTGGTATTTCATTACTCAACCTACTTGAAGTAATTACGATGTTTTATGAAATCAGAAAGATGGACAGTAAGGAATCACGAGTAAATCTTAAATAAGAGCATAGGTCGAGTAGTACATCAAATTAAAGGTTTTTCTTAGTAGAGTAGAATGATTCAAATCCGACCTCAAAAGATTCAGTCTTTAAAACAGAACGGTGGTTTAAATTTTGAAACATTACACTGTAGGTCCTGTTCTAAATGAAACCACTACAAATTGAGCCTGGGTAAGAATATTAAACCAACTTAAACAGGACCTAAATTCCTAGCGTAAATAAATTATACTGCATTCAGCGTTGTCAATGTGAATGCTGAGCTTAGCTCCAGTTCACCACCCTCTTAATCCGTCTGGAATCTCACTGTCACAGTCTTAACGCCTGAAATCTGACTCTTAAACTAGGAGTCTGTTTAAAATTTAAATGTTATGGGACAAATATTAATGTGGTGTGTTATTCATAGTAATATTCATAGCAGACTAAGGAACAAAATGCAATTGGATATCGGAACGTTTCATCAACAGTTCACTTGTATTTGTTACTTAATCTGCTTTTACAGTTCAATGTCACCCATATTGTTCGGAAATTGTGGAATGGATCAAACACACAAAATGAGAGTCTCGTGTAGAATGTTCAATGTATGTCGGATCGCATTGCTGCAACATTGTTGACAGAACTTTTTTAAATTTCAGTTTTGTTAAAGCAAATGTTAAATATAAACGAGCGGACATTTCTGTACTGGAAGTAAACTTTACAACTTGATACACAAGTATGTTAAACATTTTTTTTATTTCATTTTGTACATAAATTTCAGCAAATGGTGTTGAAAAATGTTTGATTATTTTATTAATTACTTAAATTTGTGTTTACACTCTATTGTACTGTTGTGAGCCATGAAAATTAACGTATTGAATAAATTTTTGAAAGGACATGAAACAGGCTACGTTTGTAATATATACTTTTTCAACTTCCAAATAAGAGACTGCAACCGTCTAGTACAAGTTAAATATCCTCTAAATTCTGAAATACGGACTGTCAAGAATTCAGAGTAAAACTTGAGCGTAAAGTGCATGTACGGCGAATGCTCTTTTTAAATAAAACTGAGATAATCACAGTTACTTCACTAAGTTGACTAGTGTTACGGTTAATGACGTACTACAAAATAATTACAGAGCATTTGAAATAAATTGTTCTTGGAACTGATAAGTATTTTATTCAATAATTCTGAACTGACAACCTATAATCGACCATTAATGAATGCACTTTATAATATTCATGTTCTCAGTGGATCGTTTGTTGTAAAAAGAATAAACCCTAAAAATATGAATGTAGGACTGTAGGTCCACGCCTAATTTTGACGACAGTGGCTGACGTCACATTTCTACAGGGTAGGACAGTGAGTCCACGCCGACACCCGTGGACTACCGATCCAACTTTCCAAGACCGTCTGTACATTAGTGTTTCTACCTGAACATTCTTCTGTCTAGTGATGCTTCTATTGCACTTGTATATCGTAGTGCTGAGGTATTAATTAACACAAGTTTACTCAAACGAAAATTAGAGCGAATTCAAAACATCAATTATCGTCTGTGTCAACGGTCTAAAGAACAGAAAATCCAAAAGTTCATGGGGTTAGATATTAGCTAGGAACTATACCAAAATATATTTTACAGCCAAATCGCACCATGGATGTTGAGAATTTCGTGAAGTAAAAATTAAGTAAATATTGCTAGGTTTTAAAATTAGAATTTGTTTAAACAAAAACTCGCATTGTATTCAAACTGTTTTTATTGAAAACAAAAATGGGCACCATAAGTCATAGAATATAACATGAAATTTGTTAATAAACGCAGATTAAATATTTACTCACTTAAAACACATTTGATTGTCATGTTTAAATACGTAGTAATAATAATATGCATGTCGAATTTAACCGACCCACTATTCAGATGGTGCATGTATTTTCCATTTCATTATGGTGTAAACAAAAAACAATTATTTTGGTAAGAGAGACATTTTAGAAATGTATAACCTATTAATACGTCCAGCACCATTGTTCTATGTACGCTGATTAATCTTCAAAGTAGGATGAATGTGGTAGTGTATATATTATTTCTTGTCCAGTTTGTTGATCATTATTGTACTTGAATTGTTAGTGCAGTCATTGAAGCATTGTTGGTCCGAATTTTTTTACTGTGAACCGAATTGCATAAAATTTTGGAATTAGGTTCATCTTACCCTTAAATTCAAAAGTGAAAATGATTTGAACTCCGCAAACCACCCTGGGGGTGGTTGCCACCCCCTTCTCGGGAGTGAATTTATTTTTTTCGAAATAACCTCGGATATCAATTAGAAGGCCTAATTTTAAGCAAAAATCATCTATAAACGTTTTTTCGAAAAATTCAATACTTTTCAAGTTATTGGCAATTGAAAATTCGCAATTGTTACACGTTTTTCATCGGTTTTTTGCAAATATCTCCAAAAAATATACGTTTTATCGAAAATTTTATAAGGAACACAATTGTAGCAGGTAAAACAATGAACAATTTTATTTTTTAGAAAGTATTCTAAGTGCAATATTAAGCTAGATATTAAAAATCAAAGCCGTTTTTTATTTTGTCTGAAATTTAATCGATGTGGTCAATGCCATCTAGCGGCGACCAGATGCATTTTAGGCATTCTAATAAAAAAAGAGTTTTATAGTGCTTGAAAATAAGCTTTTAAAATGAGCACTATTAAAAGTTCTTTTGCACGTAAAAATAAGTGAGCTGTATTGCAAATAAGAGGAGCATCTAATGTTTTTTTCTTTTAAAATCAATGGGTTTCATAAGTGCCATTCCACCAAAATTAAAATTAATCGTATTCCACCCAGAATCAACTTTATTATGAAGAGTTTAATAGATTGTATCAGTTTGGATGCTTCAGGACACATATTTTTCAAAAAAGTCACGATTAAAAAAAATTTTAAATTTTAAAAAACCACCTTTTTTTCATAATATCTCGAAAATGACGACACATACGAATAAAAAGTGTAGGTATAAAAAAAATGTAGGTATATTTCTGACAAACAATTTGGATTTTTTTTATTTTTCTGTAAAACAAAAAATTGACGGAAATATGATTGTTTAAAGAGCGCGTGGCAGCGCAATCACAAGCCCCTCTTAAGCCCTTTAACCTTCACCGTTTGAGAAAAAGGTTTTTTACTATATATTGCAATGAAGGATGTTGTAGCTCTCTTAATTAACTTTACAATGGTTTTTTATAAATTTGTGGATAGCATGAAAATTGAAGGAGTTATGGTCAAAAAAAAAACTTATCATATTTTTTTCTACTTAGTAACTGAAAATTTTCGGACTGTGAATATTTGGAGCAATGTGGAAGTACGCAGTATATATAGAGACCCAAAAACTATTGTAATGTGTGTATATATACATAATAATGGCTCATATATTTTGGAAACGTAGGCATGAATACATACCCAACTTTCTTATATGTATATATAACACATTTGAGTAAATTTTGTATAATTTGTAAATATTTTGTGCAATAAATGGCAATGTTTTACTCTAAATTAAATTATTTTTAAATTTAATATGTAATCATATATATTTACTGTTTTAATTTAGGGGGTAGTTTTAAGGGTATAGAAAAGCTTAAGATATGATAATCATTTTCGAGAGGGTGGAATAATATTTAAATCCTTTTTCATTTTATCAAAACAAATTTTTAACAATTTTTTTTATCAAGGGGTAGTTTTCAAGGGTTGAAAGGGGGTTAAAAAATTTGATAATTATTATAGAAAATATAAAATATTACTAACTCTATACTTACATCTTTTTATATCATACCAAAGTATTTTTTTGTGATTTTTCAACTTAGGGGTTGTTTGCAAGGGTTGTGTAAGATGTTCAAGGGGTTGAAAATGATTTTAATATGAGGTAATTGTGTTATATAAAACACTTTAAAATTTTCACCACTTACTATTAAACATGTTTTTCTAGCGATAAAATGGCTCAAATGTCGATTTTTTCCATTAAGGGATTGTTTACACCCCTTAAAAATAATAGGCGGATTTCAGATCATTTTCACTTTTGAAGTTAAGGGTAAGATGAGCCTAATTCTAAAATTTCATGCAAATCGGTTCACAGTAAAAAAATTCGGAGGTAAGACCGTATTTTTCGCTTCAATGACTGCACTATGTATTCACATCCAAGAGTTAAGCGCGTAATTCAGTGAAAATAATCTCAAATTTTGTGAAATCACGAGCGAGAAATATTATATTACAGCAGTCAGGATTTAACTAATACATAATAGTGTAATAGTAGGAATACAATGATCATTATGTGAATTAAACTTACAACAATTAGAAATGTCTCTTAATTATTATTAACCAAATTATTGTTTGATTGTATAGAAATTTTATTCTACTGAAATTAATTTATAAAATTGTATTCCAACGCAAACTCTAGATCCGCAGGTTTATATTAAAGCGCCAAAATTTGTCCGTGTCAACGATCTCAGGAACGGTAAACACAAAACGTTTCCGTGCTCGGATAAAAGGTAGGACCGTGGACTTCGTGTCCGCCCCTTAAGAAGTAGGTGGGAAATAGTTTCGACAATTTTATGGCGTGGACCTACAGGTATACGATGGTTAAATTGCAATTATATAATTAAGGTCCTCTCTGCATTGTAATTTAGGTTTTTCAGCTTTGGTTTCAGAACCACAAAATGTCAAAGCAATCTCGATTCTAAGACAGAAAACATTGTAAGAAATACGGTATTTTATTTTAGCACAGTATTTAATTTTTATTTGTAAATAAAAAATTACACAACACTTTACATTTATTGTGTTCAAGTGCCCCTAAAACGATGACCGGTGCGATGGAAGGGAGACAAAGGTCACCGACATGCAATAACTAACGTTACCGTGACCGACCTGGTAACCGTTCCGATCACACTGATTAATCATGGTTTGGTTCCGCGGTCTTTGGTTTGGTTTGGACTCAGCAATGGTTGTTTCTATCGAGGTAAAGTTTGGTGTTTGGCGGAGGGTCTATAATCAAATAACGTTGCAATGCTTTTAATCAATCAAATTATGAGGACCCACACAAATAATTCTTAATTTCCTTTCAAAAACTGCTACCTGTAGATTTAACGATATCCTTTCCTGATAAATATGCAGAATACACAATCTAAATGGAACTTAAAACATAAATATTATGTATTAATAAAAGAATGTATTGTAGCCATATATGTGATAAATAATGTGTGTAACTAAAGGAGAGGTAGTAGTGAGTATGAAGAGCAGTCGAGCACCGAAGTTAACGAATATTTAAGAGTTTCTCAGGTGTTCACGTGTTTATTCAGGTGTTATAAAACATTGTCATAATTAAATTACGGTATAACATTGGGTAGCTATATCTTCATACATTTTAAAATAATCTATATATTAACTTATCTTTTAAAATATTGTTTAAGACATTTCTTACTATAAATTTATTCTTGAAGAGAGTTCTTTCGAAAATACAATGAAATAAATTGTAGATGGGTATTTTTAAGTGGCAAAATACGTTTTAAGTAGTTTTATGTGTTATAATTGAGATTGATTTGATATTTTGTAGTCATAATTTGAGCAGAGAGGACCTTAAATTATATAGTCAACTTGACTCAGTAATTGTGATTGACTCAGTTTAATTAAAATGAAGCATTCACCGTCCATGCGCTTTGCGCTCAAGTTTTACTCTGGATTCCTGAATGTCCGAGGATAGTTAACTAGAACTAGACGCACCAATCATTTAACTATTCTTGGAGGTTTTAGCTGACCGTTTCAAAGGGTTAAAAGTATATTCATAAAAACATAGTTTGTTTCAAGTCCTTTTATTAAATGGTAGTTTTCAAGGAGCACTTCAGCAAAATAGAGAGTAAACACAAAAAAAAGTAAATATAAATTTTACAATATAATTTGATGACAGTTATGTCCAAAATGAAATGAAATAAACATAATTCTTTTGGAGCAAGTTTTAAGTGCACTTCCGGTACACAAATGTATACTTCTTGATTTGTAATACTTTCTTAAACAAAAATGCAACTGAAACAGCTCTGGCAAGACTGATTCAGGCTTCAGCAATGTGATTCGATACACATTAAACATCATACATGAGACTCACATTTTGTTTTTTTAATCCATCTCACAATTTCCTAACAAGATAAATGACATGGAACAGTAACAGCACAATAAGTATCAATAATCAAGTGGATTTTTTCGGTTGGACGATTTACAACTGCATGTTGTCCTTTAGTCATGTATGAATAAAGAAAATATAACCAGGTTAATATTTTAAATAAAATTGTCGTGCTACACAGACTTGACTCCTGAAATTGAGTACCTTCCTCTCAGCTCAAGAGTCACATTCCAGGAGTTGTCTGTTGCAGCGATTTAACATTTACATTGAATCAATGTTATGTGTAATGGTATTTATTTACAATATAAAGTATATTACTTGGAATTACATTCATCATGTGAGTTATAATGAAAATCTAAATAGTTAAATTAAAAACAGTTGAAAATCAATGCATATTTTAAAAAAATTTTTGTTCCTTTAATTATGCAGTAAACATATAAACAATGACAGTTTTTTTCCGAGCATTACATCTGTTAAAAGCATACATCTACATTATTTATTGGTAGATTTTTATATTTTAAGTATAAAAATTGTAAATAGTTTGATAAATTTTATTTTCATTTTAATAGCTCTAAAAGTTCAATTTCCTTTCCAACTGTCCGCCTCTTTGAAATGTGAAATGATAGTTTAGTATTAGTTTCCACTTGCTTTTAGAAAAAAAAAAAATAATTTTGCAAAATTTGAATTATTTTTACTGATTTTTGAAATTAACAACTAAAAACACATACATAAAGACATACGATAAACTAAGCATTTATAACCCTTGTTTATATTTCTTTTTTTTTTTGCTTTGACAAGGAGAACAAATTCCTTAAACATTGCCGGAACACTCTGTATAAGAGAGACATACGGATGATTTTGAGTTAGCATCATCTCATTTCAGCCATGATGGAGATGTAACTCCATATTTGAGTCAGTTTCATAAAAAGAAAACAAAAAGAAAAAACAGAATAAATATTTGTGTTCACAACGTCATCCTTGTTTGAACAACAATTCTCTCCGACAAACGTTTTGAATTGGGTGAGAAATATTTTCCGAAGGAACTAAATTTGACAATTACTATGGGTTTAAATTGCGTTGGAATCCAATATTTATTTGTCAGTTTCCAACCAAAACGTTATGTGTAGCAATTTTACAAATAGTTTAGAAAGACTAATCAAACACTCCCATGAACGAAGCCCATAGTTTTCTAAACCGAAGGATCAGTTTGCTTTTTGGTTCAAACAGTCTTCTAGAAGCAAAGATTTTTTAGACCCTTATATAGTTTCAGGGGTATAGTACTAAGTATCATGCACAGGCTATAGAATTTCTCTAAATTTCACTGAAATAGCTAAGTCCGACCTTGGATTACATCAGATCCTGCAGAACGACTGTATTGTTAAGAAAAACCTTTGGATTAGCAATATCCTAAGATCTTTCTGTAGGATATCTCTAGAACAATTTGATCTTTAGATTTTAAATTTGGCTAAAACTCCATTGCTACGTGGACAAAATTAGTTCGATGGAGGTGTATGTCTGACCATGGGCTTTGACTGAGGGTCACTGAAGTTCTTTCAGTAGACTGGCAGGTTTTCTCTCTGTCTACCTGAGGTTTTTTCCTGAGGACATGAAATGATCTGCATACTTGAGAGAAACCTGTTACGCGACAGGTAGCCTACTGTAGTACACTCCTACTGTATATATGTTACTAGCAATATATAAGCTTCCAAGAGATGCTGCTATTGACCACTGAATGTTTATGCACCCCTGAAGTCTCTCTGAATTTTCCAGGACCTGCCAAACTTCCATATAACACCACTGGTTATATTTTACTAAAACATAATAATAAATGAACGACACAGGATGATCCATGTCTAAAGTAAACATTCCCTCTTGAAGTCTGTAATATTATAGTATTTCTCAGTAATTTTCTTCAACTTGTTGAATTCGCAGGGAGAGCCACAACCCGGTATGTTGATGTCTTCAGGATTCAAGTCTGCAGAATGTCCTTGTATGAACAGCACCTGGAACCCCATTTGGCAAAATTTAGTCGTAGCCCATCACATACATTAACTTGTTATCTGACGTTGTTCTCCTCCAAGATTATTGACACTACTCATCTAACTGTATTATCAACTTTAAAACTAATTAAGGTCACTGGTCAGTAATGTGTGATAGATAAACTTGGTATTGTTTTGCTGATATTATTCCATTGAATAACATTGACCTGTTTAAGAAATGAATTACATCGATAGTGTCACATCTGATTCATCACTTCCTCAGTTCCGATTTCTACATTCCACGGTTGATGTAAAACTGCTGTACCAGTTTTAGATTTCTACCGCCATCTACGGTATATGATAAACTCATCCATATAAGCTCACTTATAACAATTCTAGCGGTCGGTGGTCACACACAACTTAGATACTTACAGATGTGCTGACTCATTGTTTAGCACTGCGAGAATGGTCTGAATAACCAATAAAAAGTGTAACAGGCAATATCATGAACAGAGAATCACGCAATAACTTGTAATAGGTAATATTACAGACAGAGAGTCACATAATTGCTTTACCTGGACATACTCTAGACTGGTGACAGGGTCCTTGTGGAGTTCGAAAATCAGAGCAGATCCTGTGTCCACGATTAGGTGAGCCGATTCGTACTCCAGCACTCCCAGGATGGTCTGGAGCGCCATAAGCGAGCCGTCATGACTGGAGTGCAGGATAAATCTTCTGTCCGGATTCAAGGTACCGTTCACTTTGGCTTCCATCGTCTTTATCAGATCTTGGAATAGCATCCCTGAAATGTGAATCCCCATTGTTAACTTAAATTTTAAATATGATGTTTAAATCAGGGATTGTATTTATATTGGTTAACTTTTATAATTATATTGTAACCAATGCAATCTCTCTTAAATCTGTACAAATTACAAAGAAAATTCTTAGAGAAGCAATAATTACAGAGAATGAAAGCATCCAGTGTCAAAAATGAATATAATATACTCTCGGCGTTGAATGTTTCACCTAAATACTCGAAAATTAAGCTGTTTTTGAGTTAGTAAATGGATGCCCATGGGCGACAATTAGTACTAGTCTAGAATTCATTGAAAGTTTGTATATAATTGTTTCCTATTTTCGTACTATCCATACAGGGTGTTTATTTGAAAACTTGAAAATAGGATATTTTTTGCTTGAACAACAATTGCTACCTATTTGAACATTTAATTTGAAGTTTAAAAAAGATTTACAACAGTATGCAGTGAGTAATTTTGTTGTTATTAGTAATAGTATAGTAGTTTGTAGACTAATAATTGTTGGGTAAGACATTACACTATTCGCTGCTGATACTAAACTGCTTGGCCGATTTCAATTCTTTTTACCAAAATACAGCATTTTTATTAGCTTCAATTTGAGGTGTCACAAGGTATAAGTTGCCATTTCAAAATTTTGTGTTTGGGTACGGAGGGCATGGGGGTGAGCACCCATTTTTAAAAACATATTTTTTCTTCCCCCAATTAGTACTATACACTCCCGTTTACAAAGTTTTGATACTTGGGCTATAAGTCTTTCTAATACGAGTTTGAAGTTTTCAAATGTATATTTCGGATAAGTCCATTTTTACTATTTCGATAACAAAATAATCAGACTTTGAAAAAGAATTAAAATTAATTTATCACTTCCACACTTCCACTTTTAAGTTCCAGCTAAGTGAGTTCGTCTTGGTCAATCAAGATAGCGCTTGTGTGCACACTTCACCGGCAACTCAATGCCGCTAGAGTTCACTAGTCAGTTCGTCTCACACCAGATGGCACTGCACACTATCTCTATTTATACGAACTATACATTCTCTAGAGCTAATTATTATTATCTTTTACTGCTATCCTTTTAAAATTCAATTAATACAAATGATAGACATAACGTACCTTCAAAGAGCCTAATTTGTTCATCGGAACCGGATATGATTGCCAGATATAGTTTCACTATCAAGTTCTCCAGAGGTTGTCGAAAGATATTTTGAGCCCAGTCCGGGATCGGAAACCCTTCTGCTGTCTAATGCATACAGCAATATATTAGTGTACACCAATATATATCAGTCGTAACATTATATTATATAAACTACAAGAAATTGTAATTACACAACAGTCTATTCATCGAGTTTTGAGAGTGATACCTCGCCAATAGCAAGGTGAACCTCTGGGGTTATGACGAGTTGGGGAGAGACATTTGGGAAACTCCACATAGTCTGTTTGTATTTTTATAATGTCTGCGTGCCGAGTTCTAGACTAGTCACTTCAGCCTTGTTCTATTTCTTACAGGAAATATCGGGCAAGGTGAAAAAGGGCCTTAAATCAGTCAGAGGCTTATTCCACCCGTCATATCAGAGACAGAACAATTACTAATAATATGAAGGCTAACACAGTAAAATTGGCACAGTTCTAACCGCGTGAGAACAGGGCTGTCATAACTTTAAGGCAGTGGAGGGCGTCATATCACCCTCAACTCTCGGTGAATGGACTTTAGTTGACCTCATTAGAAACGGCCTGTCGCGACATTAAGGTGGAGGGCGTCATATCACCCTCAACTCTCGGTGAATGGACTATAGTTGACCTCATTTGAAACGGCCTGTCACGAAATTAAGGTGTTGGGCGTCAAATCACTCTCAACTCTCGGTGAATGGACTATAGTTGACCTCATTTGAAACGGCCTGTCACGAAATTAAGGTGTTGGGCGTCAAATCACTCTCAACTCTCGGTGAATGGACTATAGTTGACCTCATTTGAAACGGCCTGTCACAAAATTAAGGTGTTGGGCGTCAAATCACTCTCAACTCTCGGTGAATGGGCTTTAGTTGACCTCATTTGAAACGGCCTGTCACAAAATTAAGGTGGAGGGTGTCATATCACTCTCAAATCTCGGTGAATAGACTATAGTTGACCTCATTTGAAACGGCCAGTCACAAAATTAAGGTGTTGGGCGTCAAATCACTCTAAAATCTCGGTGAATAGACTATAGTTGATCTCATTTGAAACGGCCTGTCACAACATTAAAGTAGTGGCGGTGAACATACTACTATTAAATCCCAGGAGTCGTATATAGTTATTTTGGATATTTGGAATTACCCTGTATCAAAATATTCCGACGGTGAATAGTGAATCCCCCTCTACAGTCTACCACTGTTGCCAGTTATGAGTGCTCGAAAAATTCCTGACAGACTGATGCACTTAAATACGTAAGTTTGATTTCATTCATATATATTTCACACAAGTACATAGTCTTAGTGTCGACTGGATGTATGTATTTGTACAGTAAGAGGGACTCACCGCACAGTACAGAGCTTCCCACAGGTTGAATACTGAGTGTCGCAATGACGTCATGGTCTCGTTGTCGACAGACAGACCAGTGTAGGGCTGCACATATTTCATGATATCCGTTATGTTCTGAGAGAATTCCTTTTCAAAGTTAGACAGTGATCCGTCGTACGCCTTTTTAAATCGAGGGCAAGATTTTGGAGACAGGACAACCTGAAACATAAAATAGATTGAAAGCTGGTAATATATCCACCAGAATGAACTTAAAAATGAGTTAAATGTAAATAATATTTGTGTGCAGAAGCAATACATCAGCTGATCTATACTACTTGTTGATTAACATAAAAAATGTCTTTATATTATGTAGGAGTCTCAGGACCTAAAAAAATTATTTTAATATTTAAAAATGGTTCTGATTGTTTGTTGTTTATCATTTAGTTTATTGTTTCTTATCGCATCCGAAACAATCTATTTTTGTTGTACATTTAAGGCTTTTGCATTTTTGCTGTCAATATTGCAATTAATATTAGTTGTCTTTTGATAACGGTTTTGTTTCTGTTTCCTGATTCATTGTTCCTTTTTTGGAATTAGATAACCATATCAATGCTCTAGGATAAAATATATGTTCGGTATTTCTCTCACCGCTGTTGTAATGGACAGCTCGATTTATTCTTAGTTCCATAAATAATAAGTTACCCATTGTTATTTACATTGGACATTGTTATTATAAAGACATTTTTTATGTTAATCAACAAGTATAGATCAGCTGATGTATTGCTTTTGCACACAAATATACCATATACCTAAACATTTGAGTGAAAGGTCGGTGTTAGGAGCAACCAGAATTATTACCTGTTCCAAAACCACACTTAGCATTTTACACAAAATGCCCCTGTTTAGGCCCAAAAATAACTAATTTACCTCAAAATGAGATAAAAAATTCCAAGAATTAAAAGAATAAAAGTGTGGTTAACAAGCTAGGACAGTATTCATTTCATTCTTTATGTTCAAAGATGATAAATAACATATTGCTTTGAGGTTCTATTTATATGAAGTATTAAGTTTTTTTGTTAAGAATTGTATAATTCCATAAAAGTTAGGTTTTCGTATAAAGTTAAAATACTCGTATAAATTTATTTTCTAAACTTATTTTGTAGTGGAAAAAAATATTATATTAATTTTTTGAGCTTAAGCACTTTAATAAAATAAATTATAAATGGATAATAAATGTTTCCAAAAAATAAATTCCAAAAGCCCTATTTTATTTCTTTAAAATCTAGAAACTTTTTAGTTTTAATTGTAATATTTTTGATTTAGATTATGTGTGGGTATAATTTTCTTTCCTAAGTGTATTTGTCAATGACTATTTTTAGTATCAATCAGGAATCCATTTCCAGTTCTATACACATCCTCAGTAAGGGGAGGTCATGGTTCTCAATAAGTTCTACTTAATAATCACGTGACTGCTTATTTTATCACCTTATCTTACGCATTGTACTTACGTAGAATACCTAAATCCAGTTTGTAAAGTTAAGCAATATGCAACTGTGTATGTAAGTTTACTAATAACAAAATTATTATATTACATTTTTTTTTTAGTTGCTATAACTTCACCAACTGGAGCCTGAAAATCGACAGTGTGTTCTAGGTGATGAGTGCCTGGGTGGTGCCTTTAAAGGGCCACATCGTGCTTTATGCTCGAATATTGGCTGTGATAGCAACTTATGTTTTGGTGGTGCCTTTAAAGGTCCACATAGTGCTGCGATGTTATATATTTGCTATCGTTACTGTTATCTATCTGTTATCTATATTTTATTATTTATGTTATTGTTACAATGTATTATATAGTTTATGTCCATTGTTATTGTCCTAGTTATTTATATTGTTATGTACTGTTATTAATTTATTATTGTATATATTATTGTTGCACGCAGCTTCTAAGTTACTAGTCCTCTTCTGAGCTAATTATTGATATTTTCTAAAATGGTGTATTGCCGTAAATGAAATAAATAAACACTTAAACTTACAACTTAAATGTATTGCAAATATTAATAGAGCCCAGAACATAGTTATTTTTCAAATATTTTTACTATAAAATTTATTTTGTAGGAATTAAAATTACCTTAAAGTTTATTAAATTATAATTAAAGATTATATTATGAACTACGATAATTCACAATATCTGTGTCGTGTACGGTTTCCGGTTGAGATTGCGTTATACACAGTTATAATCTGGAAATATTTCTTTCTTTGGAGAAAGCCATCTTCAAACAACACATGATGAATTGAAAATGCCAATAACACACATCCACTTATAGAGTTAAGTTGTAGGGGGAACTGACATGTTATTGGCTGAAGCCTAAACGATATAACCAAATAATTGATACAGTATTCGTGTTTTGTCAAATACTAGATCTGCTATTGTTCCTATTATAACATCTCGTATACCTGGCTAGCCTTTAGCTTCCCAAGCGTATACTGAAGGTCATGAAAGTTTAGGCTTCAGAGCACACAGCGAAATTTGGTCAGTCGCTTTGCATTTTCATATTTTATGTTTTTTTTCTTGTTATTCATTCTTACATAGTTTATTGTTGTTCTATACTTATTGTCCATCTATATGTATATTTATATTTCCATGCAGGCTTATGTAAACATTATTTATTCATTTCAAATCACCTAAATGTATCTCTTACTAATAACCTTATATTATTTTTATATTTATTATTATTTCTTATGTATTAATATTTATGTTTAATTTAATCGAGTTTGTTATGTCTGATATAAAAAGTTAAAGTATTACTACAAATAGGTAAAATTAGTCATTTAAGTAATTATTTTTGTCGAAATTGGTGTTCATTGTTAGAAGAATAAAACAAAATTGTGTATTTTAATAGTATAAAACAGTTATATTGGCGTTTTTATATTATTTATATTACTTCATCAGCCTCTAGTCTGCTATGAGCACCAGGCTTCAAGGTGGAATCAGAAATGCACCACCATCTCCCGAAAATTCTTTCTTATTAACGTCATATCATGTATGAAAATGTCCGGCAATCATATCTAGTCAACCTCATTAGTGCAGTCATTGAAGCTAAAAATACGGTCTTACCTCCGAATTGTTTTTTCTGTGCACTGATTTGCATGAAATTTTGGAATTAGTGTCTTACCCTTAACTTCAAAAGTGAAAATGATCTGAACTCCGCCTATTATTTTTAAGGGGTGTAAACAATCCCTTAATGGAAAAATTGACATTGAGCCATTTTATCGCTAGAAAACATGTCTAATAGTAAGTGGTAAAATTGTAAAGTGTTTTCTAAAACAATTACCTCATATTAAAATCATTTTCAACCCCTTGAAAATCTTACAACCCTTGCAAACAACCCCTAAATTGAAAAAATCACAAAAAATACTTTGGTATGACATAAAAAGATGTAAGTATAGAGTAAGTAATATTTTATAATCTCTATAACCCCCTTTCAACCCTTGAAAACTAACCCTTAATAAAAAATTAAAAAAAATGTATAAAAAGAAAAGGATTTAAATATTATTCCACGCTCTCGAAAATGATTATCATATTCTTAAGCTTTTCTACCCTCAAAACTACCCCTAAATTAAAATAGTAAATATATATGATTACATATTTAAAAATAATTTAATTTATAGTAAAAAATTGCCATTTATTGAATAAAATATTAACAAATTATATACAATTCACTCAATTGTATTATATATACATATAAGAATGTTGGTATGTATTCATGCCTACGTTTCCAAAATATATGAGCCATATTATGTATATATATACACATTAAAATAGTTTTGGGTCTCTATTATACTGCGTACTTTCACATTGCTCCAAATATTCACACACCGAAATTTTCAGTTACTAAGTAGAAAAAAATATGATAAGTTTTTGGACCATAACTCCTTCAATTTCCATGCTATCACAATTTATAAAAAACGACTGTAAAGGTAATTAAGAGAGGTACAACATCCTTTATTGCAATATAGTAAAAAACCTTTTTCTAAAACGGTGAAGGGTTAAAGGGCTTAAGAGAGGCTGTGATTGCGCTGCCACGCGCTCCCTAAACAATCATATATCCGTCAATTTTTGTTTGACAGAAAAAACAAAAAAAATAAATTGTTTATCACTGAAATTACCTAAATTTTGTATCCCTATCTACTTTTATACGTATCTGTCGAAATTTTTGAGATATTATGAAAAAAGGTGCTTTTTTTATTTGAAATTTTTTTTAATCGTGACTTTTTTGAAAAATATTTGTCTTGAAGCAGCCAAACTGATACAATCTATAAAACTCTTCATAATAAAGTTAGTTCTAGGCGGAATACGATAAATTTTAATTTTGGTGGAAATGGCACTTATGAAACCCATTGATTTAAAAGAAAAAAAAACATTAGATGCTCTTCTTATTTGCAATACAGCTCACTTATTTTACGTGCAAAAGACTTTTAATAGTGTTTATTTTAAAGCTTATTTCAAGCACTCCAAAACCCTTTTTTATTAGAATTCCTAAAACGCATCTGCTCGCCGCTAGATGGCATTGACCACATCGATTAAATTTTAGACAAAATAAAAAAAACGGCTTTGATCTTTAATATTTAGCTTAATATTTCACTTAGAATACTTTATAAAAAATTAAATTGTTCATTTTTGTACCTGCTACAATTTTGTTATTTATAAAATTTTCGATAAAACGTATATTTTTGGAAATATTTGCAAAAAACCGATGAAAAACGTGAAAAAATTGCGAATTTACAATTGCCAATAACTTGAAAAGTATTAGATTTTAAAAAAACCTTTATAGATGATTTTTTGCTTAAAATTAGGCCTTCTCTCGATATCCGAGGTTATTTTGAAAAAAACAAAATTCACCCCCGAGAAGGGGTGGCAACCACCCCCAGGGTGGTTGCGGAGTTCAAATAATTTTCAATTTTGAAGTTAAGGGTAAGATGGACCCAATTCCAAAATTGTATGCAATTCGGTTCACAGTAAAAAAATTCGGAGCAATAATGCTTCAATGACTGCACTACATGTAGAAATCACAATCATAGTAAAACAACCCCACAAACCTCTCGGTGTTAATAGAACCATACCAGCTGAATCAAATAACTTTATTTCAACACTCTGTTGGTGTGAATATACTGCTTCAGAAATAACCCCACATGTCCACCCATACATGGAGTAATGGAATAACCCATGCATGTAATTACCGACAGCAAGAATAAACTTATACTCTTTCTATAGTCATTCTTCATTGTTTACAACTCAAATTTTACAAATATATCACATATTAAAAAGTAAAGTGCTTTTTATAAACCATGTAAAAGTGTTATACATTTTGGATCCATGTATAACATTTTAACGTTTAGTCGAAACATTTGTAACTCAGTTATTTACGTTAAAAGAAATATTTCATCGTTTTATACCACAAGCAATAGCTGATTTTCTACAGTTTTTCAGACCAGCACTAGACTTAAACTCTGTTAAGTTAATAAATTTGAAAACTTAATAATATACTTTATAACCATGTTTTATAACTCAAATAACTAAGCCAGCTCTATGGTTCAATCTTGCATAACTGCAAGAAAAAAAACGAGTTGAAAAATTGTTTGTTGTATTTTACATTCCTAGAAACGGAATAATGCATGAGTTAGAATTAATAAATAGAGAGATGAGTGTCGAAAGAAATGCAATCGTAATGTATTTCTCAAGTAAGATCGAATATTACATCCACCCAGTTGCATTCACTCTTTTGATAAAACGATTATTACCATATTGATCTCCAATACACAATGCAATAATGTAAAATTTATGCTATGAAGTACCTCGATATTATCCAGTGTACTTGGATACACTGGAATTGGTTGGCAGGGAAACTTTTCGTCCCATAGTTGGTACTCCTGGGGTGGATACAGCCCTGCCAGAAACAGTTCTGCCGTCATGAACGTCCGGTCAGTTAGAGTGCTGTAAGCCTTTATATCGTTTTCATTGTAGTCCTCACTCAAAAACTCGTTGTACAAAGCCCGGATCTTGGCTCCCAACCTGTGAGCTTGTGCTCTCCCAACCTGCGACATAAGAATTATGATTTACACTGTAGTCCTCGCTCAAACAATTGTTATACAAAGTCTGGAACTTGGCTCCCAACTTGTAAGCTGTGCTCTCCCAACCTTCGACATACCACATATAGTTTAAACAGTAACCTCGCTCAAAAACTTGTTATGCAAAGCCCGGATCTTGGCCTCCTACCTGTACGCTATGCTCTCCCAACCTTCGACATACCACATATAGTTTAAACAGTATCCTCGCTCAAAAACCTGTTATGCAAAGCCCGGATCTTGGCCTCCTACCTGTACGCTATGCTCTCTCAACCTGCGACATACCACATATAGTTTAAACAGTAACCTCGCTCAAAAACTTGTTATGCAAAGCCCGGATCTTGGCCTCCTACCTGTACGCTATGCTCTCCCAACCTTCGACATACCACATATAGTTTAAACAGTAACCTCGCTCAAAAACTTTTTATGCAAAGCCCGGATCTTGGCCTCCTACCTGTACGCTATGCTCTCCCAACCTTCGACATACCACATATAGTTTAAACAGTATCCTCGCTCAAAAAACCTGTTATGCAAAGCCCGGATCTTGGCCTCCTACCTGTACGCTATGCTCTCCCAACCTGCGACATACCACATATAGTTTAAACAGTAACCTCGCTCAAAAACTTGTTATGCAAAGCCCGGATCTTGGCCTCCTACCTGTACGCTATGCTCTCCCAACCTTCGACATACCACATATAGTTTAAACAGTAACCTCGCTCAAAAACTTGTTATGCAAAGCCCGGATCTTGGCCTACTACCTGTACGCTATGCTCTCCCAACCTGCGACATACCACATATAGTTTAAACAGTAACCTCGCTCAAAACCTTGTTATGCAAAGCCCGGATTTTGGCCTCCTAACTGTACGCTATGCTCTCCCAACCTTCGACATACCACATATAGTTTAAACAGTAACCTCGCTCAAAAACTTTTTATGCAAAGCCCGGATCTTGGCCTCCTACCTGTACGCTATGCTCTCCCAACCTTCGACATACCACATATAGTTTAAACAGTATCCTCGCTCAAAAACTTGTTATGCAAAGCCCGGATCTTGGCCTCCTACCTGTACGCTATGCTCTCCCAACCTTCGACATACCACATATAGTTTAAACAGTAACCTCGCTCAAAAACTTGTTATGCAAAGCCCGGATCTTGGCCTACTACCTGTACGCTATGCTCTCCCAACCTTCGACATACCACATATAGTTTAAACAGTAACCTCGCTCAAAAACGTGTTATGCAAAGCCCGGATCTTGGCCTACTACCTGTACGCTATGCTCTCCCAACCTTCGACATACCACATATAGTTTAAACAGTATCCTCGCTCAAAAACTTGTTATGCAAAGCCCGGATTTTGGCTTCCTATCTGTAGGCTATGCTCTCACAAATTTCGACATACCACATATAGTTTAAACAGTATCCTCGCTCAAAAACTTGTTATGCAAAGCCCGGATTTTGGCTTCCTATCTGTAGGCTATGCTCTCACAAATTTCGACATACCAAATAGAGTTAAAACAGTAGTCATTGCTCAAACACTCGTTGTACAAGCCCTGTTTCTTGACTCACTACTAGTTAATGCAGATTTCAGATACTACGTTAAGCGAAAAGTGAAATTAAGTTGAACTGAACATTCGCATGAATCGACCCTTCCCACCATAGCTACGTTATGGATATACGAGATACTATAACCTACCATAGTAAGCTGCGACTGTCCATAAGGCCAGCTGGAGACGTTACTGAGAGGGTAGGGGAATTCTGGGAAGTCTCCCAAAGGTCCTCTTGTCCCGTGTCTTGTAAACTGAAACACAAAAACTAATATTTCAGTCATTAAAATAGTCCATTAAGTTATGGTTTTAAAACAAGCTTTTAACCCACTTAAAGTTAGCATGCAATACACTTGTTAATACTTTCTTATAGACAAAGATGTCTTAATGCTCTTGAAGTGTAATTTTGATACTTCTGTTTACGAGTTACGTCAAAACTATTTTCAATACCTCCAAAATATTTTCTGTACACATGTAGATGTATTCCCTGTACATGGCCACTGATACCAAAGTACTAAATCTGTGGTTGTATATTGTAATATGGAATACATGATCGCAAGAACGTCATACTCCTTCACACTGAACTATATATTTCTATATGTAAAAGTATCTATGTCGAAAAGACAGCTATGTACAGTTTAACAAAACGTACATCGCACCTTAAAGTACCTACAACTTTATGATAAAATGTTCAAAATGCTGACTGCTTAAGTGAAGGAAGAACATGGTAGGCACATGTAATGGACGCGTTCAAATCCTTTGTGTAATATGAAACTAACATCTAGAAAATGCACATAGTTTACATCCAACAATTTTATATTCAATAATTTCTTCATTTATGTTTACTAGAAGCAGTGAGATTTAAACTATTGGTACTCGTTAACTTATACATGTCTGAGTTTAGTAATGAATCCAAACTTAAACTTTCGTACTATTTCAGTCACACATTTTTGAAGCAGAATGTTTATTCAGAAATCACATATACTAACCACAGAAACGAACTGGAGAGAGGGCGAGGCCCTGCGCCCTGTAAAGGGACTTTTGGGTCCATCGATAGATTTAGGAGCGTGACAGCCGAGTTTGGTTTTCAGACTGCCGGTAGCTGGTGGGAACACTGGCGCCAATGTGAGCAATAGCATCACTACATGTCCTGCCATTCATAGGCTGATTGATATACCTGGGGCTGAGGTAAAGATATAATGTAATTATTATTATTATTTAAACTAAAAGTAGCAATTAAACTTACTAGTATACATAACGTAGTTGTGATGGGTAGGCTGAACTGAAGGAAGATGCACTAAAAGGAAGGTGAACTGGAGAAAGGTGCACTAAAAGGAAGGTGAACTGGAGGAATGTGCACTAAAAAGAAGGTAAACTGGAGGAATGTGCATTAAGGAGAGGGTGAATTGGAGGAAGGTGCACTAAAAGGAAGGTGAACTGGAGGAATGTGCACTAAAAGGAAGGTGAACTGGGGGAAGGTGCACTAAGGGGAAGGTGAACTGAAGGAAGGTGCACTAAAAGGAAGGTGAACTGGAGGAAGGTGCATTAAGGGAAAGGTAAACTGGAGGAAGGTGCACTAAAAGGAAGGTGAACTGAAGGAAGGTGCACTAAAAGGAAGGTGAACTGGGGGAAGGTGCACTAAGGGGAAGGTGAACTGAAGGAAGGTGCACTAAAAGGAAGGTGAACTGGAGGAAGGTGCACTAAAAGGAAGGTGAACTGGAGGAAGGTGCACTAAAAGGAAGGTGAACTGGAGGAAGGTGCACTAAAAGGAAGGTGAACTGGAGGAAGGTGCACTAAGGGGAAGGTGAACTGGAGGAAGGTTCACTGAAAGGAAGGTGAACTGGAGGAAGGTGCATTAAGGGGAAGGTAAACTGGAGGAAGGTGCATTAAGGGAAAGGTAAACTGGAGGAAGGTGCACTAAAAGGAAGGTGAACTGAAGGAAGGTGCACTAAAAGGAAGGTGAACTGGGGGAAGGTGCACTAAGGGGAAGGTGAACTGAAGGAAGGTGCACTAAAAGGAAGGTGAACTGGAGGAAGGTGCACTAAAAGGAAGGTGAACTGGAGGAAGGTGCACTAAAAGGAAGGTGAACTGGAGGAAGGTGCACTAAGGGGAAGGTGAACTGGAGGAAGGTTCACTGAAAGGAAGGTGAACTGGAGGAAGGTGCATTAAGGGAAAGGTAAACTGGAGGAAGGTGCACTAAAAGGAAGGTGAACTGGAGGAAGGTGCACTAAGGGGAAGGTTAACTGGAGGAAGGTGCACTAAAAGGAAGGTGAACGGGAGGAAGGTGCACTAAGGGGAAGGTTAACTGGAGGAAGGTGCACTAAGGGGAAGGTTAACTGGAGGAAGGTGCACTAAAAGGAAGGTGAACTGGAGGAAGGTGCATTAAGGGGAAGGTAAACTGGAGGAAGGTGCACTATAAGGAAGGTGAACTGTAGGAAGGTGTACTAAGGGGAAGGTAAACTGGAGGAAGGTGCACTAAAAGGAAGGTGAACTGGAGGAAGATGCATTAAGGGGAAGGTAAACTGGAGGAAGGTGCATTAAGGGGAAGGTAAACTGGAGGAAGGTGCACTAAAAGGAAGGTGAACTGGAGGAAGGTGCACTAAGGGGAAGGTTAACTGGAGGAAGGTGCACTAAAAGGAAGGTGAACTGGAGGAAGGTGCACTAAAAGGAAGGTGAACTGGAGGAAGGTGCACTAAGGGGAAGGTGAACTGGAGACTCAATATTCACAATAAACTTACTTATTAAGATTTATATTTCAATTTATAATTAATTCTTCTATTAAAGTTAATTAAATTTATATAATTAATTTGAAAGATAACAGATTTTCAGATGTTATTTTTCATCACTACTGCAAATGAACAATCACGTTTCTAAAACTAGCATCGAGCTTCCGCACTCAGCAAATTTAAGTATTCATAAAAACAGTTAAAAACCACCGTAAACGAAACACCAAAATATAAATTTAGAACAAGACAGTTCTCCTAGGAAATTACTATCAGCTCTAGTGCATACAACTGAGCACAGTCAAAACGTATCAAAACGTTTATCGTATTTAATTATAATCACTTTGTTTCTAGTTCCCAATTGTATACTTATGTTTCTTACATATAAATTTTTGTCAACGTGTGGTTCTTAAGTTTGCATTCAAGATGATTGCCTGTAAGCCAATTCTGGAGTAAGTGTATTAAGTAAGCATACTTTAAAATGTTTGTTTTGTATTTAACTAACTGTGCAATTAGCCGTTGTATATGGTGATTTAGTTCCAATATTAATGTTTTCATTTTAAATTAAACATAGAATTTAGTTGCAAAAAATCACTTTACTGTAACGTCAGAATGTTTAATGAAGCATTCGTAATGCACGCACAACTGTTCCAATGTTTCAAACTACAGTGTCTAGTTGATTGTAGTTCACTTATACATTGTATAACACTGATAAACGATCCGCAACAACGATACTATTTTACACAGTGTGTAGATAGCAATTGCAAGAACCAATACTGAGGATAGCAATGCGATGTGGTCTAGAGAAGATAGCCTTTACTATCGAAAGGCCACATAAAATAATATTTTGTTTCCGTAATTTCAATGTAGTGATTGAATGTAGTACTATAACGGTTTACTCTTAAGAATCATGGGGGTATATAAACAGGGCTCAGCGTCCTCAAATCCCCCCCCCCTGTAATTTTGAGACAATCATTAAAAGTGCACTCAGTAATTCGTTTTAAACTAGAAAACATTTATGAAGTCGTAAAGTTCAAAAATCGAGTACACAATTAACAACACTCTTATCGTTGGGTTTAATTTTGAGATTTCTCGGGGGAGGTAATCGATCTCCAACACCACTAGGTTTTGAGAAGACCATTGCAGAATTCTCATTGTAGCAGCCGAGGGCGTCGAACCGTTCACACGTGAAGCCTGCAGGGGTATCTCATAGTAACTTTATAAATAAGCTTTACGTACATCATTGACAGCACAAAAAATATTAAAAAAGATTTAATTAAATAAAATTGTATAAGAAAATATAGCTTAGTATTATCTATTCTATACTTACCCGCACAAACTATAGTACCTGTTCGAAATAGCCTGACTTCCACTTCCACGTCCACTTCCACTACATTTATCGACGCCCTTGCCCTATTATGCGCTTTGTCACGTTAACCAAAGCGTTTAAATCAAAGTGCGATTACTAACATTCGCTCGTTACCGTTTTAACATAGAGAAGATAAGACTAGTTTAGCTGACCTTCGATAAACGTTCTGTAACCTTTTTAATCAGGAATAAATTTGTTTATTTAATTTGCTATTTCAGTACAATTTAATTTTCTAAATTATACAAACTGTTTAAAACATAGTAATTTCTATTTTATCGAAAATAGTATGTTCCGTTGGTTATAAGTGGTTTATGAGGGGAATTTTTATGTACAGGAGTACTAAATAATACGCCATTCTGACGTGGTTTTAAATATCCCTTTTGGTTCTTTGTTCGAAGTGTGTTGTTGACGATGGAAGGGTTACGAAGAAAACAGGATTTTCCGGACATTTGCCATCGTTCAGTGTTAAAAAAATCAGTAACACTACGTTTCGAGATCTGCAATAAAATCTCTTCTTCAGGTAGTAAATAAGCTAACACATAATTACAAACTAGGTTACAAATAAACAAATCATATCAGAACGTTATGCCACGAGTAAGTCAGGAATCAAAACCACCATGCTGTGTGTCAACTTCACTAATTTTAAAATATGCACTTAATAAAAAACTAAACACAACACTAATCATTAAAACTGAACTACAGAATACAGATTGTTGGACGTCAAGTGTGACCTAAATCTGAAAATATGTAATTGTATTAGTTTTGAAGATGAATTTGTTCTACACTGACGGCAAGCGATACTTGTGTTGGCACGAGCACGATAATAAACGTCTAATTACTTAACGTACATTGTAATTACTTAACGACACCATAGTCTTGACTCTGACAAAGTTAAAATTATTATAAAAATATTAATTGAATTATAATACAGTGCTCTAGCTTTGGCTGCAATTAGTTAGAAAATATGTTTGTGACATATTCACTTGTAATATTATCATTTATTTGCGAAAACATTGCTCTGCCGACATCTTAAACCTTAGGAGATACCAAAAAATATGTAAGATCGAACATTTTTTTACCTAACAATTCTAAAACACGTATCTTCTGTTTAATTCTGTTTTTACTAATAACTGAGATATAAATATTCTTTGTCCTAACTTTGGAAGACCACCAGGTCCTCCATGAAACTGTTTAAAATACTAAGAACTATTTCGTTTTGTTCTGTGTAACAAAGTAGTCTTAAATAATCCCTTGAAAACATTTTATTGATTGATGCTGTGGTTATTTTACAGGTTTTGTTGTATCAAAATTTACTGAATGTTTCGTGTACAAAAGCCCTTATTATATTTCAAAACCATCAATGAATTGTGTGTTGCACTTTATTGAATAGGTAGTTTTCTTAGAAATCAAAACCATTTAATAGTGTTCCCTTATACAAACTAGCCTACTACTAGAAATAAAAAGAGCCTAATTTGGAGATATTGATTGTTTACAGAAAGACATGTTATGTGAAATTTCTGAAATAATACATATTTCGATGTATGTTGAACATTTCACACAGAACTTTACACGTAACTCAAACTTGAAACTTAAGTTCCTCTTGGTCGTCTTAATACTTTAAGTAGTTCCAGGTACTAAGCATGTTAAATACTTTGTTTCAAGTTTGTTGTTGACGATAGGAGGTTTGACAGGATAACAGGATTGCGGACATTTGCCATCGTTATAGTTACAATAGGTATAACACAACGTTTCGCGGATTGGAATCTATCCTCTTCGTCGGGTGGGGGTGGTATTAGTACATACAAAAAGCGTACGTTGTACCTGTGTTATACCTTTTGTATCCATAACAATGGAAAATGTCCGAAACCCGGTTATTGTTCAATAGTAGATGTATAGTATAACCAAATAATTACGTCTTTTATCATTACACCATTACACAACCAGGGTAAGTGGGAAATTTAATATCCAGCTGTTAACAAGAGGATGAAAACAAATTGATAATACCGCGATAGGACTGGTGGGATGGCAAGATCAGAGAGGACTATTAAAGAACCGTACCCTCTTCAAAACTTCTAGGAATCCCGGAGTTCTATCTGTCTGTAATGACACTTCCTCAAAAGTTTGAGCTAGTCATAGACCAAGAGGTCTTGGCGGATTAACATTGGCGGATTCCCAATCGTATAAAACTTTCTAATCGCACTGGGTATATTAGTTACATTAGTCTAAAGTATAATTTCATTGTTAGATTTTTTGTATATCTATACTCTTTATCTATAATACAATAGGCTGCCTGGTTGACTATAGGCGATGACCTAAAATCGTGTGATTGCCTCTCATTGGCTGGGATAGTATAAAATACCCCTCTAGCGAACTGTAATGTGATCTCGTCGGCTCCTCGCCCTTGACGCTGTCGCAGACGTTATTCCACACTGGAAATCCGTGTGCGTTGCATGTAAATTTCGTCGTCCGTACGTGCCGGGCCCTTGTCTCTCAAAACTCTATTTAATTGTGTCCGCGCTGTCTTTATTAAGGCGAGAGTGTTATCGAGAGCCCTCTTGTCTCGCTTTAGATTTTGAGGAGTTCATATTTTGCCTTGGACATCCTTGGATTCCCGTATAACTCGTTTTACTGCCAAATGCCCGTGGATCTTGTTGTGAACTGTGTTTATACCACATGTGTTGTTGCACCTGCAAGTTGTTCTCTATTTTCCCTATTTATAGGTGTCTCTGATGTCGAAACGATGTAAAGGTTCGTTTTGAGCGTCATCGACTTTCTTTGGATCTCTTCAGACGAACATGATTTCAAGAGTGAAGTCCGAGACAGCGTCAGTAACCAGACGCTGCAGTAACAGGAAGGTGAACTGAGTCAACAACATTCATTCAACTTTAGATTGAATCAACCCTTCCTGCTATAGCTACGTTGTGTGTACAATATCATGGCGGGACCACAGGTCGGATAATCTAAAGTTGGTTAAACCGAAAACCGTGAACAACCTTGGAAGTTAAAGTCCATTCCATTAATTTAATTGATTATATACAAATGAGAGATCAACCTTTACATTTATAAAGAAATGTAATATACTAATTAACATTTACTTGTCTACATTAGGCGTCATATTCAAGAGGATTAAACAATTTGCAAATGAAATATATTGCTCTTTTTATTAAAAATTAAACGACTTACGCATTGCAAATGTAATAGAATTGCATTAGAATGAAACTTTTATTTACTCAGTTGTGCATAAAGATTGTTATGTACTTCAATACAGATAAGTCAATAAATAAATATACATTTAATAATAACAAACGTATCACTATTAAATCTATTTAAATACCATACTTACGTATAATAAAACACATTTATAAGACAGCGAAAATTAACAATAAAAATAAGCTACCGATTACTTTTAGGAAACTAAATTTAAGAACGCGATTGTATACGTACACCTGCTGCATCACATCTGGATCTATCCAAGGGACTCTTGTATATTATAGAAAGCTCTTCCTGCCATGTGGCTCTTTAAATTACCTTTAATTGTTTGAAAACTTTTCTTATTTCTAATTTACACAGGAAGAGAGCTATTCGATTAATAAAGTTTAGAAAAAAGTAAAAAAGAGAATTTTTGAATAAAGAATCTATGAATATCTACAATGTTTTGTTTGTCTTGCATTTCAAGAATGATTTAAAACATGAAAATTACTTTGTTTTGAAAAAATATATAACATGGAGTATATACAAATATTTAAAAGGCTTGTCAATGTTAAAAGGCTGTACCACTTATCGAAAAAATCTCTCTACTACTATCCCATTCTTTCCAGTCCCTAAACTATTCTCACAGTCCTCTTTTAGAATTCTCTCAATAGAGAGAAGATTCTATTAAACGAATTCGTGTTACAAAAACCCCAAAATATTATTTTGTATCTAATTTTTGGCTGGAATAACCCACTGTAACTCAGTTTGGACATTTTCTAGGAGGCAAATGAAGATAAACATTTCAGGGCAAACATTATTAAACTAAGCTGCTTTACAAGATAATTTATGTGGAAGTCGTATTTAGGATTTGTTTATAATCCAGAAATCTTTGCTGTCTTACTTTAGGGAAAACTTCTCTACAAGGTAAAAAATAACGAAATTTAATGAAATTTTCAATGTAAAATGTGAAATTTTGACATTTTCAATGTACAATGTGAAATTTGACATTTTCAATGTAAAATTTAAAATTTGAAATTATCAAATTAAAATGTGAAATTTGAAATTTTCAAAGTAAAATGTGAAATTTACATTAATAATCTATAAATATTGAATGATAAAACATGACTAGTTAAAAATTACCAATACATTCTGAAAGGAAATTGTTTACGTGAAATGTGATAAAAAAGTATAAATCCTTAAAAACACATTGAATTACGTTCGTTATTAAAAAAAAACAAAGCGTCAATGCGAGAATACCGCTCAGGATTATATATACCAACGATTGGATAGGTATGAGGTAACTTGGTCCTGTTAAATCCTGATGACCCTGATACTGGTCTTGTGGTTCATAGGCAGCTTACTCTGAAACTCAATCAAGGTTTACTCAATGTTATTATCCATAATCCATATTGCTAGTAGTCCGTGATTACCGGGTATATGCATGTGAGATGAGTTTTGAATTGAATCATCATTTGCAAAGGTACATTTGTGTACAAGAGATAAATAAGGTCTACCAACTATTTACCTAATGGATGAGAAAATAAGAAGTGCTGCTGACCTCCATGTAAAAAACGGTTAAGCTATTCTATTCTCCGGATGTTATAATGTTGTATATCTACTCGCACACAACAAAATTGAAAAAAATAATTAAATAACTATATTACGCCGATTTAAAAGTTGTGTTTAGCTCTACTTCACCTTCCTCTTATTGCTGTGTCTGGTATCTACGCTGTCTCAGACTTGACTCCTGAAATCTGGAGTCAAGACGAAATATTTTCGTCTGAAGAGATCCAAAAGAGTCGGCGATGAAGTAGCTCAAAATAAACTGTTGCATCTTCTTGACATAGATACAATAATTCTTTCTTTATTTACAACATGAACCATTACAATATTAATGCAAAGCTCTGGTTGAATAAGCAAAAGTAACAAAAGTTTAAAGATGGCAACAAAATTATTTTAACGTATTACTGTTTCATAGATACACACAAAAAGTTAACATTATATAATATAAAATATTAAGAATGATGGATAATAACCTGCATAACAGACAAATAAATAGAGTAACAATTCAATGGACTTTGACAGAATGTAAGTTTCAGTTCTTGATACAGAACATCTCCAGAAAATAATGTACATTTCCAAAATCTCCATAATTATAGAAGTATGATAAAAGTAGGATCACATGTGGTCATTACATAATAAATTCAATCCTTGGCATCGTTGTGTTTGGTTCACAAATGACAAACATTTATATATCATAGTTACACAATCAATGGGCACTAACATTCACTGATAATGTCGAATTCTTATTAATATAATAAATAGTAACAATCTTCCAAAAATACCTTCCATAATAGCCAATATGTATTACTTAAAATGTGGTCAATTGAATCCTGCTTATTTCCAGTTCTAATGTCTCAATCAATTAAAGCCAATTTACTTGTGGTTATAGAAATGTTGATAAAGACACCGTGTGTGAAAAGGTATCCTAAATTAAAACCGTAACTATCATTATTATAACAATTAATCTCGCTATGAACAGCCTACGCTAATTAAACCATCTTCGTTTGATGAAATAACGAACCTCAGGGTACGGTAGATGTGCAGGAGTCACCAAGAGATAATTAAACTGCTGGATAACGGCCTCCAAGCTCCAGGGGACATTACATCTCATGTGTTCTCCAGGGGTTTAATCTTAATCTTGACTAACATGAGCTTTCTAATCTTGGGTTTCTTTCTTAGCATAATGTTTTACCATAATGAATCATGATATTTCACAAATATGTGTTCTAGTGAGTAAAATAACTGCCTCACTACGATTCTAGATACCTTTATGAGTCTAGGTTAATAAATTTAATTATTTCTAAATATATGTTTATTTTTTTTACTCGCAAGCCTAAGTAGAAACATTATCCTATCAAAGGATGGCAAGAAGATATTATTAATGCTGGACTGTTTCACTTCCAAAATCGGACTCTAATTTCCACACCCAAACTTATACCTGTTCTATGAAAATATATATTTACAAAGGACGCAAACCGACATTTTTCAGGAATTTTTCACTTGGTAATTAAGAATTAAAGAAACTCTCTTCATGCAGTCACCATATCGTTTCGCTATACCAAACCCGGAAACCCATCAACTTCGAAAGAACCTATGGAAGCCCCCACTTGGGAAGCGTCCTATATTCATTTTAGGAAAAGGCATGGAAATTAGCTTATTGTCTTGTGTAACATTTTCCTGTGTGGATTTCTGTAAGGTATGGAGACTACATTATCATTAATACAGTGAGTTCGATTTTTTATTGTAATGTGTCTTGTTCCAACACTATTTTAAGATACAACGGAGTATTTTTAGAGGCTTTAGAACGTTTTTTAAATTGAAACATTCCAGTGTTGTTATCACACTGCTCAATGAAGCATTAAAAAGCTCCTAATAAATAAATAATTTCAGAGTTCTAGCGTGAATATAAACAACTAAAATCTACTTAGGTTGGTCGTTAAGTATACTTAGAATATATTTTTAAAGTTTTATTTCTGAAATATACTAACGTATTCTTTCTGTAATTAATTATGGTTGAACCATTATTCACTAAAAGAAAAATTACAGTTAGAATACAGTTTCAAGAAATACAAATGTCATAACAAGTAAGCATCGAATGGAAATTCATTATTCGACGTATTTGCTAAAAGCGTACAAGAAAAGCTGACTACACAATATTGCCACAATATTCTCCCCTCTCCCCTTCAGCCAAACCCATCGACCCTCCAATTCTCCAGTATTATCTGATACAATACCTGCACCAACTGCGCTTGGATCAAGGACGGAATAGAAGTGGAAGTGTCGTGACATTAAAACCTCCCTCGGGAAATGACGTAACACTGCACTCTGGAGGTTTGCCTCTGTTTAAAAGTGATTTTTAATGCTTCTGTGGAAGTAATTGGCCAATTCAGTGTAAACAATGAGGTGTAAACTATTCAGTGTAAAAATGAGGTGTAAACAATTCAGTGTAAACAATGAGGTGTAAGAATGTGATCACCTAATTACTCTGTGTAAGATTTAACCATTTAAATGTGGATAGATTTTATGAAATAAAGTAATGAGATCCAAGAACCAAACTATTAAGAAAACGCATATTTTTACGGCTAGAGCTGTTATAATGATGCTAGTAATAAAACAAACGTTAAAATTCCTAACAAATGTTTTACATTTTTACTACGTGAATAATAATTTTTCACATTTTGCACATGTAATGGCTAAAAAACGTTTTTAGAAATGTGAGGAGTCCATTTTTTTCCTATTTTTCTCCATAAAAGACCAGAAACATTCCAATTCTCACTCACTCATCATAAAGTAGCAACGGGAAAGTTTTAACACAAAGGATTAATTTAATTTAAATTCAGTTCAAATTCTGAATGTGTGAAATTGAAATTAAGCACACTAATAAGCTCTTAGCTGTAGCCATCCATATCAAAAATCTAAATAAACTTTCAAATTTAAAAAAAAAAGTGTTTCTAATTTAAATAACTTGGCATCCATAACAATCTGTAAAAGCACTAAATTAAGTATACAACAAATTGAGCTAGATTGTATACGACCTGTCTGTAAAAATAAACGAGTGTTAGTTCAATGTTGTGGGGGAGGAAGGGAGGTCCTACCCCGAGTCAATCAAGTGCCCCTTGTGGAAGTTCGACCAGTTGATTGGTACCAGAGTTGTGTGAACAAGGGTTGGGCTAGTGTATACGATCTAGCACACAATAGACTTAGGCTGGTACGTTTGCATAGTGTGGCTATTCTTGTACAGCAGGGGTTAGTCCTATTGGAAATTAATCTACAGTTATATAGTATACTGAAGCAAACAAACATTTATTACTTTTTCTAACGCATTTAAATAAAATTAAATGTCATTGAAAATGTTTTGTAAAATTAGTATCTACTCCTGTCATGTATAATTTTTCCTCTAAATAACCCCAAGGTACTCCCAAATGTAGCCTAAATTTTCCAGTTAACACCACGTTTGGACACAATAAACATCTGGAGATTTGAAGGAAACAGGATTTTTCCGGACATTTGCCATCATTCAGAGATGCGGAAAAAAATCAGTAACACTACGTTTCGAGATCTGCAATCTGATCTCTTGTTCAGGTAAATAACTATAGGTTAGTTACCTAAACACATAATTACAAACTAGGTCAAAATAAAAAATCATATCTGAGCGTTGTATCCTACATAAGTCAGGAATCACACCCACCATGTTGTGTGTCTACTTCTCGAACTCTAAAACATTATTTAATAAGAAAAAACGCCTTGAGATGTTTCGTACACGAGGTGTAGTAATCCGCATCCGATTATAAAAGTGAGTAGAGGGGCGGAGCTTTGTCGTGATTGGCCAAAAAATGAACCAATCATGGCTATTTTAACATCTTCTTGATAGAATTCAACGAATATTACTTTTTTGCGGTAATTTCTACGGATTAAGTGATGGCGGACCGTCAGGGCGGCTTAAACATTGAAGAAGTACCAGTGCAAGTGTACCGGATACGCTTTAATTTAGTTAAAAACGCCTCGGCTAAAATCGTGTTTCCTAAATTACTTATGGAAGAAAGATTTTTACGAAGAATCCCACTTGTGGAATCCCATAAGTGAACCAAAATGCCAGAAAAGACTTTATAAGCAGCAAAAAATAGAACAGTTTAGACAATAAGAATGTTATTTTATCACAATATTTGGTTACTATTCGTAAATACAAGTTAACGCAACAACAAAGAAACGTAGTACAGAAATGTAGAAAAAATAAAATGAAGATATTGAATATATGTTTAGTTCTAGTGCCCCTAAAACGACGAGGAAGGGAGACAAAGGTCACCGACATGCAATAACTAACGTTACCGTGACCGACCTGGTAACCGTTCCGATCACACTGATTGAACATGGTTTGGTTCCGCGGTCTTTGGTTTGGTTTGGCCCAACAAGACTGTTGCTATCGAGTTATGATTTGGTGTTTGGTGGAAGAACCATAATCAATAACGTTTCGATGCTTTTAATCAATCAAATTATATGGAACAAATCACATAACTCTGCAGTGTGCAATGTTAGAGTTTAATAATTTTCTGAACTAAAAACAATTGATTATTCCTTTTAAAACTGCTACCTATAAATTGTAGGATACCCTTTCCTGATATATAGACAGCAGACACAATCAAATGGAAATTAAAAACATAATACTGTGATAACAAAAGAATATATTCCAACCATGTATGAGATAAATAATGTGCATAATACTCGTAAAGAAGATTTAGTGGTTGATCGAGCATCGAAATTGTTAATTAAGTTTTAATTAACCTTGAAGTTATACGTGCAAATATTGGAAAATAAAATTTTATTTCCTGAAATACACACATAAATGACACTTTTAAATAAGAAACCATTATGAAAATATTACTTTGTGGTAGTTTTAAATAAATATTTAATACAGTTTCTTAATTTTCTTAAACATTAGAGTACTCAGGGTTATAAACATTTTAATATACAAATTAGACAGTTGCCTAGCTATAGCCTATATTGAAATGTTTTTATACTCAACATATGTTTTAAAACATTTGTTGAAGAGAGAGCCCTTTCGAAATAACTATAAAATAATTTGTAGACGCTTATTTGTAAGTAGTGAAATTGCTTTAAGTATTTTTCTGTTTTAGAATTGAGACTACTTTGATATTTTGTGGTGATGACACTAAAGCTGACAAACACAAAGTACGATTCCGAGAAGACCTTAATTATATACACTTGTTATTTAACCACCATGTTTTTATTTCTTTTTCATAACACGATCCACTGAGAACATGCATATTGTAAACTACATTCAATAATTATTGATTACAGATTGTCAGTACAGGGCCAAATAAATACTTATCAGTTCTAACAGCGGTTTTATTTCAAATACTGTGTAATTACTTTGTCATTAATTATAACACTACGCAACTGGTTTAGTAATTGTGATTGCCTTAGGTTAATTAAACTCATCACTTAGTTAAAATAAAACATTCAAAGTACACGCACTTAACACGCTAGTTGCACTTAACCGGCCTTATCGTAACGAATAGTTAACTTGCTTCAGACACTTGACCGGCCTTATCGTAGCGGATCGTTATCTTCCTTCAGACACTTGACCGGCTTTATCGTAGCGAATAGTTAACTTTCTTTAAACACATGATCGGCTTTATCGTAGCGGATAGGTAACTTGCATTAGACACATGACCAGCCTAATCGTAGTGGATAGTTAACTTGCTTTAGATACTTGACCGGCCTTATCGTAGCGGATAGTTTAACTTGCTTCAGGACTTTGACCGACTTTATCATAGCGGATAGTTAACTTGCTTCAGACACGTGATGGACCTTATCGTAGCGGATCGTTAAACTTGCTTCAGACACTTGCCCGGCTTTATCGTAGCGGATAGTTAACTTGCTTCAGACACATGACCGGCCTTATCGTAGCGGATAGTTGACTTGCTTTAGACACTTGACCAGCCTTATCGTAACGAATAGTTAACTTTCTTTAAACACATGATCGGCTTTATCGTAGCGGATAGGTAACTTGCATTAGACACATGACCAGCGTAATCGTAGTGGATAGTTTAACTTGCTTTAGACACTTGACCGGCTTTATCGTAGCGGATAGTTAACTTTCTTTAAACACATGATCGGCTTTATCGTAGCGGATAGGTAACTTGCATTAGACACATGACCAGCCTAATCGTAGTGGATAGTTAACTTGCTTTAGATACTTGACAGGGGCCTTATCGTAGCGGATAGTTTAACTTGCTTCAGACTTTGACCGACTTTATCATAGCGGATAGTTAACTTGCTTCAGACACGTGATGGACCTTATCGTAGCGGATCGTTAACTTGCTTCAGACACTTGCCCGGCTTTATCGTAGCGGATAGTTAAACTTGCTTCAGACACATGACCGGCCTTATCGTAGTGGATAGTTAACTTGATTCAGACACATGACCAGCCTTATCGTAGCGGATAGTTAACTTGCTTTAGACACTTGACCAGCCTTAGCGTAGCGGATAGTTAACTTGCTTTAGACACTTGACCAGCCTTAGCGTAGCGGATAGTTAACTTGCTTTAGACACTTGACCAGCCTTATCGTAGCGGATAGTTAACTTGCATTAGACACATGACCGGCCTTATCGTAGCGGATAGTTAACTTGCTTAAGACACTTGACCGGCCTTATCGTAGCGGTTAGTTAACTTGCTTAAGACACTTGACCGGCCTTATCGTGGCGGATAGTTAACTTGCTTTAGAAACGTGATGGAACTTATCGTTGCGGATCGTTAACTTGCTTCAGACACTTGACCGGCCTTATCGTAGCGGATAATTAACTTGCTTCTGACACTTGATAGGCCTTATCGTAGCGGATAGTTAACTTGCTTCAGACACTTGACCGGCTTTATCGTAGCGGATAGTTAACTTGCTTTAAACACGTAATGGAACTTATCGTAGCGGATAGTTAACTTGCATTAAACACTTGACCAGCCTTATCGTAGCGGATAGTTAACTTGCATTAGACACATGACCAGCCTTATCGTTGTGGATAGTTAACTTGATTCAGACACATGACCAGCCTTATCGTAGCGGATTGATAACTTGCTTTAGACACTTGACCAGCCTTATCGTAGCGGATAGTTAACTTGCTTTAGATACTTGACCGGCCTTATCGCAGCGGATAGTTAACTTGCATTAGACACATGACCAGCCTTATCGTAGTGGATAGTTAACTTGCTTCAGACACCTGCCCGGCCTTATCGTAGCGGATAGTTAACTTGCTTCAGACACATGACAAACCTTATCGTAGCGGATAGTTAACTTGCTTTAGACAGTTGACCGGCCTCCTTATCGTAGCGGATCGTTATCTTCCTACAGACACTTGACCGGCTTTATCGTAGCGGATAGTTAACTTTCTTTACACACATGACCGGCTTTATCGTAGGGAATAGTTAACTTGCATTAGACACATGACCAGCCTTATCGTAGTGGATAGTTAACTTGCTTTAGACACTTGACCAGCCATATCGTAAGCGGATAGTTAACTTGCATTAGACACATGACCAGCCTTATCGTAGTGGATTATTTAACTTGCTTTTAGACACTTGACCAGCCTTAGCGTAGTGGGATAGTTAACTTGCTTTAGACACTTGACCAGCCATATCGTAGTGGATCCCCCCCCCCCCCACCCCCCCCCCCCCCCACCCCCCCCCCCCCCCACCCCCCCCCCCCCCCACCCCCCCCCCCCCCCACCCCCCCCCCCCCCCACCCCCAGTTTTACAAACCTCCTGCAAAATTTTCGAAATATTTATTTTTTTCAGTTAATCATAACAGTAAACACAAGCAAAACATATTTGTGTTCCCGTGCAATTAAACAGTTAAACGCATTTCATCTACATTAATTAAGTTGGCCGGATTTTTCATATTTTTGATGTAAAAAAATTAAAAAGTAATTAAATTTGAAACAAGTTCATTGTAAAAAGATTCATGAATTTCTTGTTTCTTTCTTGAACGTGTTACGGCTTTTAAAAACCATCCAACCGTCCGCCGTTTCGAACGTAACAACATGATAATAATATAATATTATTAATTTCGTTTTGATTTGAGAATGCAAAGGGGGTGTAAACGAATAAATTGATAGGTGAGATAATCTAGAAATATTTTGGAAATGAATTTGAGGATGGTCTGTGTAAAAATGGATATAAGTTCAAAAAACAAAAAATAGTCGTTTAAAAAAACCCAAAAGTTTTCTAACTCATTTAGATTTTTTATTTTGGTTTTTAACGATCTTTCCCCCCTCTCTGTCTTAAACCGCGAAGGGGGGGGGGGGGGGGGATAAAATCTTTTAAAAATATTACCCGGGAAAGTTCGTAACGCCCTGTACTAGTAAGTTATATACCAAAAATTTTTCCTTTCTTTCTCGTTTATTTTTCCTTATCTTTCTCTTTCTTTTTCAGAGGCCCCAATCCATTGCTGTACATTCCCCAACTTGATTGTACCATTGCCCCTTTCCCCTGACGAAGAGGGAAAACAGATTATACGATCCTTTTGAGGACGTTGTGTAATACATTTTAAAGGGGATGACAAATGTCCATAATAACATTTATCCTTTTCAGACCTTTTGCAGACTTTTAAAATTTTCCGCGTCTGCGTCATTCCCTACCATAGGAAACGTTATTTTGATGTATGGCTAAGCCTTTTAATATATCCTAAACTGTCATCAATCATATATCGAGAACGATTTCACATCGTAGAATTTTAAATTTTTGCATAAAACTTTTCAATCGCTACGGTTGGACAAGAATTTTAAAATGGTCTGAGCCGGCTACCACTCAATAGTCTGGCAGATTCATCTCTGTCAGCCAAGCCTGTATATCATTGTTTGAACACGTTTTGATCTATATACAAGAGCGAGGCCCCTTCAACGTGTCAGTTATGTGGGCGTACTTTAATTCCTACCTCGCCAAATATATGTCCCACTTAGCCAATATGTAATGCTTTTAATAGATGGCATCTAATAACCACTATTTGTTTATACACAACAGAAATCCTAATTTGGTACTGTAGCTTGATTGGGATACCCTAGTTTCCAATATATTTTTTTTTCAGGTATTAAATAAAACGCAGTATAGAATTTTTACATATTTAAATTACTTTACCTGAAAGGGGGCCAAAACTGTTTTAAAGAAACATTCGTATAAATTGCGCGCGCAACAATTCCAGTTTCTTCGGCACAAAACCGTTTCAGACGTACCCTACCTGTTTGTATGTTGAGTGTAGCCACACTGTAGATAACGATGACTTTTTTAAAACCAGTGTAAATAGAATTATACATTTTTTATACTCTCTTTGAGGTCATTGGGGCGTATAAACGGGGGGCTAAAGGGCCTCAAGACTCCCCAGAAAATATTTGAAAAATAAACATTTAAATAAATTGCACTAGTAAGTTTGTTTTAATCCCAAACCACATTTTTAGGATCGTAAAAATTAAAATCATTTTCTGTCACAAAATCTGGGCCCCATATTTTGTTCTGTTTATTTTTATCCTTTTTAAGAAACCCCAGTGTGTTAAGAGCCTCTCCTGCTCCCCCAAGTACACGCCAATGACTAGAGGTTTCATAAAAACAGGCTTGGGAAGGATTAGTGTTAAAGTCCGCAGTACTGGCAGCCAATTTGTTTTTTTAACAAAGTCAATGAACAATGAATCACAATGTTAAATCTGATGCAACTTTTCCTCCTCATTTTTATGGTAGAGTCATCAAACAAATAAGAATGCATCCAGTCGCTTGTCATACTTTATCAAATATTTTTTTAAATTTATTATTTATAATTAAACCTCAAACATTATTAAAAATTTTACATATTTTTAAGTATCACAAAAAGTGTACACCTTTTTTTTTATTAAAAAAAATCATTCAGATGCGAAATTCAACGAACCTTTTATAATAATGAGACGTCATCCCATAACCGTACAACCACGGAAAGCGTGCTGGTGGTATCCCCCAGTATCATTTGTACAACATCACAATACATCATTAACAAAACTAAGTCCACGTAAACTGGGATTTAAATTTCAATAAAATTTTAGAGCAAAACGGAACAGATATTTTGGGACTAAACTTACACCGTTTAAAAACTGTAGAAGATACACGAAAGTGTGTAACTCCTAACCCACGACATTTTAACGTTGCCCCTGTTATTCGCCGACCATTTTCACCTCAAGACAGTTCGATATTGAAATCAAGAGTGCTGATTATAAACATTCCCACGTTACCATTTTAAAATATAGAGTATAAGAAACTGAATCGAAGTTTTTCCCCACACTCTTTAATTCCGCGAATAAATTTGGGTTTATTCAATTGTCCTAATATCATACATTGTAATTTTAACGAAATTTTAAAAACTCATCTCATTGTTTAAGAATTAATTGATTTTAATTTTGTTACAAATAGTACGTTTTGGATTTATAAGTAGTTTATGAGGAGAACTTTATTTACGGGGTACTTAAAAAATACATAATTTCCCTGACTTGGTTTTTTAAATGCCCCCCTTTTGGAGTAGTCCGAACGGTCAAGTTTGGTACCTAAATCTGAAAATATGTAATTGTATTAGTTTGTAAATAGAATTTTTAATTTTAACACTACAACGATACTAGTGATTGGCAATAGCACGATAATAAACGTCTAATTACTTAAAACGTCATTGTAATTACTTTACGGACACCATAGTCTTGAATCTGACAAATGTTAAAACATTATACACTTATTAATTGAACTTATAAAACCTTCGTTCTTGCTTGAATACAATCAGTTTGTCAAATATCTTTTTAAATCACATTCCCTTGTAATTTATCAAATTACTTAGCAAAAATATTGCCTATGCAGATATCTTAAACCTTAGGAGATACCAAAAATCCATGTAAGATCACACATTTTTTAATTATTCCTAAGAAATTGTAAAAAACTTTCTGCTTGCTTAATAACTGAGATATAAATATTCTTTTTCTTAAATTATTTGGGGAAAAGCTTCTTTTAAAGATATAGAAAAACTTTTCACAAATAAAACCTTTATGAAATTTCTTGAAAATTTTACTAAAATACTAAAAACTGTTTATTCCCCCTTTATAAACAAATTATCTTGCTTCCTAGAGAGAAACAAGACCTCAAAATAATGATTGTTTTAGAAAGACTAGTTTGACGTGATACATTAAAAAAATGAATTTTTGATTCCCCAAAAAATTTAACATATCTTTATATTATTTGAAAATTTTCCATATTGAACTTTTAAAATATACTTCTAACTTTTGGGGTACATACTTCCTACGGTTTGGATTTATCAAAAATTTAAAACGAGATGTATTTTTCAATTAAAGACTAAATCAAAATAATTTTGTTAAAGGGATGATTATATAACATTCCGAATTTCCCACGTAGAAAAAAATTACTGTCAGGACATGACCTCCTGCCACGCGTGAGACAAATTTTTTGTTGCTCATTTCTCGAAATTTCGACCATGGCCACCAATATCTTGCGGACTTGACGCCTTGATGAGTTTCTTTCTTTGGGGTTATTTGAAGCCATCGGTTGTATGCCAATGAACCCCCCGAAATTTATCAGTAACTTAAATAAGGATATTCGACGAGTTGTCGTAAATTGGAAGTAAAAAAGTTTTTTTGGTGCCAGTATCATAGTGAATTTCATGGAGATAGTTGCTGATACCATGCAGTAGAGGTCATTTAGCCAGACGTTGAAATCGAAGGATTACATGAACAAATTAATATCTTATTATTGGATTATATATATAAAATAAATCTTACATACATGAATTTAATAAATCCCGGGGCGGGCGCTCTTTAAATTGTAATAAACTACTAAGCACGAGGAGTGTTGTCCCCCCGAACGTGACACAACCACTGGTGGGAAGTTTATTCTCCGGCTTACTTAACAATAGGAAAAAAGCAAAATTATCATACCATGACAGGAATGCAGGGATGCAAGGTCAGAGCTACTATTAGTGACCGTGCACTCGTTCATCCCTCCCAGGAAACCCCAGGGTTCTATCTATAAGCTGTGGACACTTCCCCTCAGGAGGTCCGATCAGGTCAAAAAATAAGACCCCCCAAATCGCATAAAGAAGCTACCCATCACAATAGGTTTTAAACACGTACAGTCCTGTACAAAATACATTGTAAACAATGTCATAGTAAACCAATCATATTTGAACAATTCCGGTTTTAACTGTATTCTACTTGTAAAAACCGTAAGAATTTTAATTAAAATTTTAAAATTATTAAAGAATTTTAAACCGTATTTTATTGAGTCCCCACAGCTATAATTATAATAACTAGCAATAAATTAAAAGAAATGCAGTTTAGTTAGACGAAAGGGGTCGATTTATAGTAAAAGTAAGAGCGTACAATTATTTAAAAAAAATTTTTATACAATTGTGTACAAAATCAAAATCTTATTCGTGTCCCTTACTTCGGGGGGTTTTTTAACAGTATTCTAGAGGCAAATAATATATTAGTTATTATTTCAAAACTGACTTTGAAAAGAAAATGAATTATTTTTGGAAACGTAATAACCATTTAAAAATATACAATTATATATACAATATCACAATATTGGTATTAATACGAATAAATAGAAACTATAAAAGTAATTGACAGTTAAGTGACGAAAGGTCATGTATAGCTGTGAAGTCCATGGTTGGCTCTGGCACTTTTATTGGGAGAGGTGTTTGCATTGCATAATTGCATAACCAACAAGGCGCATTGGGCATTAGCATATCATGTACTACGGCCCCTTAAACTACAACACCTGGTTATAATTGAAAGTTATCATCAACAACGGTAATTAAACAGCAACCATGTTTATGAGTAATTAGAAGTCCGTAGGAAAATAACAAGGAACTTTATTTGGTCCTTGGGTTTAATAATCTGTTAGTTATTTTGGAGAGTGGTGGATTCCCATATACAATGTTCCATATAAATTATTCCTTCGTACAAAGTTTTGGGAACAATTAAATTTATACTGTGGCAGTGGGGTGAAAATTAAAAACTAAGGAGCTTGTTTTAAAAACAGATATAAAGCAACTTCTATTATCTGAATACAGTCATCTTATTTAACAATTTGTTGTTTAGTTAAAAGGGACCGCAAGCCCTTCTTAAACGCCCAGGTTTTCCTTGTTGTTTCTCTGCTTATTCGAGCGATAGGTCCTAGAAACTCAAAACTTTGCACAAAAGTTTCTAACTGGTTTCGATACAGCACTCTATATTTAGGGGACAACGATCAAGAATAGTTTTTACAATATGATCCATTGTACAGGTGATTCATAAAGGATCATGATAATTTCCTCGAACGATTACAAGTAAAAGGCGAATACAACTTTGGTATTTCATTACTCAACCTACTTGAAGTAATTACGAAGTTTTATGAAATCAGAAAGGGGACAGCAAGGAGTTACACAGGTATAATCTTAATGTAGAGCATAGGTCGAGTTAGTACATTCAAAATTTAAAGTTTTTTTTTAGTAAGGTAGAATGATTCAAAATCCGTCCTCAAAAGATTCACTCTTTAAAAAAGAACTGGGGGTTGTTTAAAATTTTGAAACATTACACTGAGAGGTTTCCTGTTCTAACTAAACCACCACAAATTAAGCCTGGTAAGAATAAATTTAAAACCCAAACTTAAACAGGACCTAAATTCCTAGCGTAAATAAATTTAACTTCTGCATACCAGCGTTTCAATGTGGAAAGCTGAGCTTAGCTCCAGTTCACTCACCCTCTAATCCGTCTGGAAAATCTCACTGTAAAACACAGTCCTAACGCCTGAAATCTGACTCTTAAACTAGGATCCTGTTTAAAATTAATGTTATGGGACAAATATTAACCTGTTTGTTTACTAATTCAAAGCCAGACCTAAGAACAAAATGCAATTGGAAATCGGAAACGATTCATCAACAGTTCACTTGTAATTGTTACTTTAATCTGCTTTACAGTTCAATGTCACCCATTAATGTTCGGAAATTTGGTGGAATTTGGGATCCCAAAAACACACAAAATGGAGAGTCTCGTGAAAATGTTCAATGAATGTCCGAATTCGGCATTGCTGCAAATACATTTTTTGACCAGAACTTTTTTAAAATTTCAGTTTTGTTTAAAGCAAAATGTTAAATATCAAACGAGCCGGACATTTCTGTACTGGAAGTACACTTTTACAACTTGATACATCAAGTATGGTTTAAACATATTTTTTTATAAAATTTCATTTATATTAACATAACTTTCTGCGACTGGTGTTTGAAAAAATGTTTGATTATTTTTATTAATTACTTAAAAATTTGTGTTTACACTCTATAGTAACTGTTGGTGAGCCATGAAAAATTACCGTTTGAATAAATGTTTCAAAAGGAAATGAAACAGGCCACGTTTGTAATTTATATACTTTTTCAAGCTTCCAAAATAAAGACCTGCAACATCTAGAACAAGTTAAATATCCTCTAAATTCGAAATACGGAAACTACCAATAATTCCCAGAGTAAAACTTGAGCGTAAATTGCATTACGGTGAATGGCTCTTTTTAAAATAAAACTGAGATAATCACAGTTACTTCACTATTTACATAGTGTTACGTGTTTTAAATGACGTACTCCAAAGTAATTACGAGCATTTTGGAAATAAATTGTTTTCCCTTGGAACTGATAAGATTTTAATTCAATAATTCTGAAAACTGACATCCTATAAACAGACCAAATTATGAATGCACTTTAAATAATATTCATGATCTCAAGTGAATCGATTTGTTGTAAAAAGAATAAAACCCTAAAAATAAAATTGAATGTAGGCTGTAGGTCCACCTCATAAATTTTGACACAGTGGCTTGACGTCACAATCTACAGGTTAGACAGTGAGACACCTCCGACACCCGGGACTAACCGAGAAACCAACATTCCAAGACCCGTTCACTGTACATTAGTGTTTTCTCTGGCAACCTAGAACATTCAACAGTCCTAGGTGATGCCGTCCCTTTGCACAGAGTATGCAATATCGTAGTACTCGATATTAAACCCAACAAAGTTGGACTCAAAATGAAAATTAGAGAAAATTTTACAAAACATCAATTATCGCTGGGTCAACGGTCCTAAAGCAACAGAAAAATATCTAAAATAACATGGGGTTTAGATAGTAGCTAGGAACTAACCCAAAAAATATATTTTACAGCCAAATCGCATCGCACCATGGCTAATTGAGAATTTCGTGAAGGTAAAAAATTGCTAGGTTTTTTTTAAAATTTTAGAATTTTTTTAAAACAAAAAACTCCGCATTGTAATCAAACTGTTTTTATTAAAAATAAAATAAGCAACATAAGGTCATAGAATATAACATGAAATTTTGTTAAGTAACGCATTTTGTTAATTTTATAGCTTTTAAAATGTTCAAATACGTAAGTAATAATATGCATGTCCAAAATTTTAACCCACCCACTATTTAGATGTGCATGTATTTTTAAAAATAATCCATGTCATTAGGTGTTAAAAAACAAAAAAACAGTTACTTTGGTAAGAGAAGACATTTTAGAAATGTATAACCTAATTTTAATACGCTCCAGCCAACCATTTGTTCTATGTACGCTGATTAAATTCTTTAAAGTAGGATGAAATGTGGTAGAGGTAATATGAATTTAGTTGTTCAGTTTTGTGATAATATTATTATACTTAAATCGTATTCCTATTCAATAGCTAAGTGCGTAAATCAGTATGAAAATAATCTCAATTTCCCTGTGAAAATTTCACGAGCGAGAAAAATTTTTTAATATATACAGCATTCAGGATTTAACAAACACACAATATGTTAATAGTAGGAATAACAATGACATTATTGAATTAAACTTGCAAAACCCCAAATTATAAATGTCACTTAATTATTAAAATTAACAAATTATTGTTTGATTGTATAGAAATTTCAATCAATGAATTTTTTTTCTACTAAAATTTTAATTTATAAAATTGTATTGCCGACTCAAACCTCTAATCCGCAGGTTTTATATTAAAGCGCCCAAAAATTTGTCCGTGTCCCAACATCTCAGGAACGGTAAACACAAAATTGTTTCCGTGCTCGGATAAAAGGTAGGACCCGTGGGACGGGTTCGTGTCCGCCCCTTAAGACGTAGGTTAGGAAATAGTTTTTCGGACCAATTTTTATGCGTGGACCTACAGGTATACGATGGTTTTAAAATTTGCAATTATATAATTAAGGTCCCTCTCTCGCATTTAATTTTAGGTTTTTTCAGCTTTGGGTTTCAGAACCTACAAAATGTTAAAGCAATCCACAATCTAAGACCAGAAAACAATGTATGAAATACGGTAAATTTACTTTAGCACAGTATTTTTAAATTTTTTATTTGTAAATAAAAAAAATTTTAAACAACACTATACTTTTATAGTTGTTCAATTGCCCCTAGAAACATGTACGATGGAAGTGAGACAAAGGTCAACCGACATGCAATAACTAAAACGTTACCCGGTGACCGACTTGGTAAACGTTCCCGATCACACTGATCTATCATGGTTTGAATCCTCGGTCCTTTTTGGTTTTTGGGTTTTGGGACTCAGCAAAATGGTTGTTTCTATCGAGGTAAAGTTTTTGGGTGTTTGGCGGGAGGGTCTATAATCAAATAACGTTGCGCAATGCTTTAATCCAATCAAAATTATGAGACCCACACAAATAGTTTTTTAAAATTTTCCCTTTCAAAACTGCTACCTGTAGATTTAACGAAATCCTTTCCTGATAAATATTCATGAATAACACAATCTAACATAAATGGAACATAAAACATAAATATTTATGTATTTAATAATAGAATGTATTGTAGCCATATATGTGATAAATAATGTTTGTAACTAAAGGAGAGTAGTAGTGAGCTATTAAGAGTAGTCCCGAGCACCGAAGTTAAATGAATATTTTTAAGTAGTTTCTTAATTTTTCATGGACAGTGGTTTTATTTCAGGTGTTTATAAAACATTGTCATATATTTATAATTACGGTATATCAATTGTGTACTATATATTCCATCACATTTTAAAGTTTAATCTATATATTAACTTATCTTTTTTAAAAATATTTTTAAAGACATTTCTTACTATAAATTTAATTCCTGAAGAGAGTTTTCTTTCGAAAATACAATGAAATAAATTGTAGATGGGTATTTTTAAAAGGTGGCAAAATACGTTTTTAAGTATTTTATGTGTTAAATATTGAGATTGATTTGATATTTTGTAGTCCCCCATAATTTTGAGCAGAGAGGACCTTTAAAATTTTTAAATATTCCCAACTTGATCAGTAATTGTGATTGCGACTCAGTTTAATTAAAATGAAGCATTCACACCGTCCATGCGCTTTGCGCTCAAGTATTTACTCTGGATTTTCCCCTGAATTGCCCGAGGATCGTTAACTAGACTAGACGCACCAATTCATTTAACTATACTTTGGAAGGTTTTATAGCTGACCGTTTTCCAAAGGGTTTAAAAGTATACTTCTTAAAAACATAGTTTGTTTCAAGTCCTTTTTTATAAATGGTAGTTTTTCAAGGGAGCACTTCAGCAAAATAGAGAGTAAACACAAAAGGAAAGTAAATATACAATTTTCCAAAGTAATTTTGATGACCAGTTATATCCAAAATGAAATGGAAATAAACATAATTCTTCTGGAGCAAGTTTTTAAGTGCACTTCCCGGGTACACAAATGTATACTTCTTGAATTTTGTAAAACTTTCATCACGACAAAAAGCAAACTAAAACAGCACTGGCAAGGAACTGAAACAGGCTTCAGCAAATGAGAGTCGATACAACATTAAACATCGTACATGAGCACACATTATGTTTTTTTTTAATCCATCTCACACTTTCCTAACGAGTATAAATTGACAAGAACAGTAACAGCACAAATAAGTTATCAATAATAAAGTGGAATTTTTTTGGGTTTGGACGATTTCCATTTTGCAATGTTGTCCTTTAGTATCATGTATGAATAAAGACAATATAACCAGGTTTAAAAAATATTTTTAAATAAACTTGCCTTGCTACAACAACTTGACTCCTGAAATTTGGGAGTAACTTCTCTCTCAGCTCAAGAGTCACAGTCAGGAGTAAGTCCTGTGGCAAGCGATTTAACATTACATTGAATCAATGTTATGTGTAAAGGAATGTAATTTTACAATATAAAGTATGTTACTTGGGAATTTACAATCAACATGCGAGTTAAAAATGAAAATCTAAATAGTTAAATTAAAAACAGTTGAAAATCAATCGGCATATTTTTTAAAAATGATTTGTTTCCTATAATTATGCCATAAACATAAAAACAATGAACAGATTTTTCCGATCATTACCGAGCATTACATCTGTTAAAATGCATACATCTTTTAGACATTATTTATTGGCTAGATTGTTTATATTCTATAAGTATAAAAATTGTAAATAATTTGAAAAATTTTTATTTTCATTTTAATAGCCCCCTAAAAAGTTCAATTTAATTTCCAACTTTGACCCCGCCGCTTTGAAATTTGAATTGGATGATAGTTTGTAGTATTTGAGTTTCCACCTTATGCGTTTTAGAGAAAAAAAAAAAATTAATATGTGCAAAATTTTTGATTTATTTTTTACTGATTTTTGAAAATAACAACTAAAAACACCCATATTTTTACAATAAAGGATCAGACAGACGATAAAACAAGCCTAAGCATTTTATAACCCTTGTTTATATTACCATTTTTTTGTTTTGCTTATTTGACAAGGAGAACAAATTTTCTTAAAACATCTGCCGGAACATCTCTGTATAATAAGAGGACATATACGGATGATTTTGAGTTAGTATCATCTCATTTCAGCCATGATGGAGAGATGTAACTCCAGATTTGATCCCAGTTTCATAAAAAAAGAAAACAAAAAAGGAAAAAAAAAAAAAAAAACAGAAATATAACATTTATTTTGTGTTTCACAAACGTCATCCTTGTGTTTGAACAACAATTTCTTGCTCTGCGAACAAACGTTTTGTATTTGGTGTGAGAAAAGAGAATTATTTTCCGAAGGAAAACTAAATTTGGCAATTACTATGGGTGTTTAAAAAAATTGACGTTTGGAACCCAAACCCATATTATTTGTCAGTTTCCCAAACCAAAACGTTTATGTGTAGCAAAGATTTTAACAAATAGTATTAGAAAGGACTAATCAAACACTTCCCCCATGAAAAACGAAAACCCAAGAGTTTTCTCTAAGCCAGTTTTTGTTTTTTGGTTTCTTTTCAAACGGTCTTCTAGAAGCACAGACTTCTTTTAGGACTCTATATATAGTTTTCAGAGGTAATAGTACTAAGCGATTCATGGCGACAGGCTATAGAAATTTCTCTAAATTTCACTGAAATAGCTAAGTCGACCTTTTGGATTACATCAGATCCTGCAGAACGACTTGTATTGTTAAGAAAAACCCTTTTGATTAAGCAATATCCTAAGATCTTTCTGTAGGATATATCTCAAGAAACAATTTGATCTTTAGATTTTAAAAATGGCTTGGCTTAAACTCCATTGCTACATGGACAAAATTTAAGTTCGATTGGAGGGTGTATGTCCGGACCATGGGCTTTGACTGAGGGTTCCATTGAAGTTCTTTGCAGTATAGACTGGCAGGTTTTCTCTTTTACCTGAGGGTCTTTCCTTGAGGACATGAAACATGAATCATGATCTGCATACTTTGAGAGAATAGCCTTTGGTCTACGCCGGAAACTCAGGTACTGTAAGTGGTACTCCTTTCTACCTTTATATGTACATAGCAATATATAAAGCTTCCCAAGAGACAGCTGCTATTTAAACCACCTGAATGTTTTTTATGCAGACAGTCCTTCCTCTGAACTTTTTCCAGGACCTGTCAAAAACCTCCCATGTTGTAAACACCACTGGTTATATTTTACTAGAAATTATAATAATAAATGAACGACACAGGATTGATCCATATCCCATTTAAAAAAAGTTTAAACCATTCCCCTCTTTGTAAGTCTGTTATATTAATAGTAATTTTCCTCAAGTAATTTTTCTTCAACTTGTTTGAATTCGCAAGGGTGGACGAGGCCACAACCACCCGGTATGTTGATGTCTTTCCAGGATTCAAGTCTGCAGAATGTCCTTGTTGAATAATGAGACAACACCTGGGAAACACCATTTGGCCAAATTTGTTAAGTCTTAGCCCATCACATTACATGTAACTTGTTATCTGGACGTTGTTCTTCCTCCAAGATTATTGACACTACTCATCTAAATGTATTATATCAAATTTAAAAAACTAATTAAGGTCACTGGTCAGTAATGTGTGATAGATAAACTTGGTTATTGTTTTGGCTGATATTATTTTCACATTGGAATAACTTGCTGGACCCTGTTTAAGAAAGAATAAATTACATCGGATAGTGTCACATACTGATTTCATCACTTTCCTCATGTTCCGATTTCTACATTCCACGGTTGATTGTTTAAAAGATCAACTGCTTGTACCAGTTTAGATTTCTACCGCCCAAAATTTAACGGTATATAATGGGAGATAGAACTCATCTATTTAATAAGCTCACTTTATCTAGCTCTTTATTCTAGGCGGTCGAGTGGTCACACACAACTTAGAATACTTAACAGCTATGCTGACTCATTGTTTTTAGCACTGCGGAGGAATGGTCTGAATAAACCAATAAATAAAAGTGTAACAGGGCAATAATCATGAACAGAGAATCCACCGCAATAACTTCGTTAATAGTGTAATATTTAACAGACAGAGAGTCACCATAATTGCTTTACCTGGACATCACTCTAGACTGGTGACAGGGGGTCCTTGTGGAGTTCGGAAAATCAGAGCAGATCCCTGTGTCCACAAATCCAAGGTGAGCCGATTCGTACTCCAGCACTCCCAGGAGGATGTTTTTTGGAGCGCCCATAAGGGAGGGAGCCCGTCAATTGACTGGAGATGCAGGATGAATCTTTCTGTCCGGAAGTCAAGGTACCTGTTCAGTTTGGCTTCCCAATCGTTCTTTATCAAGATCTTGAATAGATCCCTTAAATGTGAGAAAATGTGAATCCGCATTGTTAACTTTTTACAAATTTTTAAAATATGATGTTTAAATCAGGGATTGTGTTTTATCTTGGCTAAACTTTTTTAATATATATTGTAACCAATGTAAATCTCTCTTTAAATAGCAACAAAATACAAAGAGAATTCTTAGGGAGGAAGCAATAATTACAGAGAATGACAAGCATCCATTCCAGTGTCTCAAAAATGCATATAATCATACTCTATGTGTTAAAATATTTAATCTCATTTCACCTAAATACTGGAAAAATTTAAAACTGATTTAGAGTTATTAAATGCCCATGGCCATGTGGTTGGACAATTGTCACTAGTCTAGAATTCAAAGAAAGTTTTGTTTTAATTTTTTCAATTTATTTTCGTATTATATCCATTACAGTGTGTTTATTTAGAAAACAGGTTATTTTTTTGCTTTGATACTAACAATGGCTAATTTTGAACATTATGAATTTAGGTTTACAAAGGATTAAACAACAGTAATTCAGTTGAGCTAATTTTGTTTGTTATAAGCAGTAGTAAAGTAGTACAGGGAGTTTGGGTAGGGTACATAATTGTTGTGTAAAGATTTAAATTATTGGCGGTGAATACTAAACGGCTTGGCGTTTTCAATTCTTTTTACCAAAAATACAGCAGCAATTTTTTTATTAGGCTTCAATTTTGAGGGTGTCACTAAGGTATAAGTTGCCATTTCAAAATTTTTGTGTTTTGGAGGCAGCATGGGGTTAGAGCCCACCCCATTTTGAGAAATATTATTTTCCTTCTTCGGGAGTTAAACTAATACACTCCCGTTCCACAAAAATTTTCGATACTTGGGCTACCTATAAGTCCATATTTCATACGAGTTTGAAAAGTTTATCAAATGTTATATTTCGGATAAGTCCATTTTTAATTATTTCGAAAACAAAATAATCAGGACTTTGAAAAAGAATTCAAATTAATTATCAAACACACCAACGTTCCACTTTATAAGTTAGTTCCAGCTAAGTCGAGTTCGTCTTGGTCAATCAAGATAGGCGCTTGTGTGCACCCACTTCAACGGCAAACTCAACTGCCGCTAGGAGTTTCACTAGTCAGTTCCGTCCTCACACCTGAGATGACATTGCAACACTATCTACTATTATTATACGAACTATACATTCTTAGAGCTAATTATTATTATCTTTTTACTGCTATCCTTTTAAAATTCAATTAACAAAACGATAGACATCAAACGTACCTTCAAAGAGTCCTAATTTGTTCATCGGAAACGGATATGATTGCCAGATATAGTTGTTTCACTATCAAGTTCTCCAGAGGTCGTCGAAAGATATTTTGAGCCCAGTCCGGGATCGGAAAACCCTTCTTGCTGTCTAATGCATTACAAACAATATATTAGTGTACACCAAACATCAAGGTCGTAAACATTATATTTATATAAACTACAAAGAAATTTGTAAATTAAACACAACAGTCTATTTCATCAAGTTTTTGAAGAAGTGATAACCCTCGCCTATAGCAAGACGAACCTCTATGGGGTTTAGACGAACGAGTGTTGGGGGTACGAGACCATTTGGGAATAACTTCCAACATTTAGTCCTGTTCGTATTTTTATAATGTCTGCGTGCTGAGTTATATGAACCTAGGTCACTTTCAGTCTTGTTCTATTTCTTACAAGAAAATTATCGGGGCAAGGTGAAAAAGGGCCTTTTTTAATCAGTCAGAGGCTTTATTACAAACGGTCCACCCGTCATACCACAGACAGAACAATTACTAATACATATATGAAGGCATTAAAACACAGTAAAAATTGATTGGCGCAGTTTCTAAAACCGCGTGAGAACAGGGCTGTCACAAACTTGTAAGGTGGTGGGCGTCATATCCACTCTCAACTCTCGGTGAATTGGCTTTAGTTGACGCCTCATTGAACGGGGCCTCCTAGTCACAACATTAAGGTGTTGGGCGTCAAATAACTCTCAAATCTCGCGGTGAATAGGGACTATAGTTGACCTCGTTTGAAAACGGGGCCCCTGTCACAAAAATTTAGAGGTGTTGGGCATCCAAATCACTCTCAAATCGCGGTGAATAGATGATCTCATTTGAAAAAAAAAATAACAGGGGGGGGGCCTTGTCACAACATTAAAGTCAGTGGCAAGGTAACATACCAGTATTAAAACCCCAGGAGTCGTTATATATAGTATTTTTTGGATATTTGGAATTTACCCTGCATCAAAAAATATTCCCGACGGGTGAATAAGGTGAAGTCCCACCCTCTAACAGTCTACCACTGTTGCCAGTTATGATGTGCTCGAAAAAATTCCTGATGGACTGATTGCACTTTAAATTACCGTAAGTTTGATTTCCATGTCATTTATTAATTTCACACAAGGGACATTATATACAATCAAATCAATCAGTCAAAAATCATTTATTGTCAAGATGTAATGTACATACATATAACAACGTCAAATATTAGGCTAAAGTATAGTCCTATTCTAAATTTTCTCTTAATACAGTATAAAAAAATCATTGACACTTATACAGGGCAATGATTTGAGTAACAATTTTTTTTAACCACCAGTTCTTAAAATTAGTTCTACTTAATTCTTTTATATCTAAAGGCAATGCATTGTACCAGCTCAATTCCTTGATACTTAAAACTGGATTGGGTGCTTTGAAAAAAAATTACATTTTTTGTAATACTTAGAGTTATTTCTATTACGTGTATAGTAACTTATGGATATTACTATGGTTAGAGAGGTTAGTCCTAAAATTTTTCTTTTTACATACAAGTAGCCACAATTATAATATATAAATAGAAGGTGGCAGTGTTTTAAAATATTAAGTTTATTAAAAAAAGAGGGGTTTTACAGTGTTCGCGGTTTCCTACAAATTACATAGCAGCCTTAACAGCTCTTTTTTGTAGAATAAATAGCTTGCTTGCCAGCTTTGTGCAGTAAAACCCCCCACAAACAATCCCATAGGTTAGACAACTGTGGACATAAGGCATAGTATAATCTGCCAGCTGACAGGTTCTTGAGGAAATAACACCCTTTAGAGATCTAATTAAGAAAAGGCCCCGAGCAAATCTTTGAAAGCAGCAGCTAATCAATGTGAGTTTGCCATTTAAAGATTAGGACTGGATGTGTACTCCAAGAACTTGAGGACTGAAATCATTTTCATTTGGGGCCTAACTATGAGCCTTACGGGTAGTGTTATTTTTGTAAAATCCTGGAAGTTTTTTTATCTATATTAAAACACATAACTTGTTAGCTGCAACACCAGTCGTTTTATAATCGAAGTCTTTAGAAACCACACAATTTTTTACAATTCAACGTCTGATTTAGAGCTGACTGTAAGCCCCAGGTCATCAGCAAAATAAATAAGTGCTTACACCCGCTCTCGCCCAGATTAGAAGGCAACGTCATTTATATATGCAATAAATAGAAGTTGGGACCTAAAATGAGAAGCCTTGTGGAACTCCATAATTAATAGGGCGAGTTTCAGAAATAGATAACCAATTTTAAGTAAACATCATTGACTCCTATTGGGACGTAGGATATATGACTTGAAAAAATTTACAGGCAAGTTGACTTTGAAACCATAGGTTAGCTCTACATTACTTACTTATAGGAGACCTATGGTCGACCCCCCCGTGTCAAAAGACGCCTTCGGACAAGGTGCAACGACGATCTTAAAATTTAACTGCATTTATTGTCACAGTTCCAAACCCTCATAAAACAAGTCATTTAACAAAAAGATAACTGAACTGCATCAGGTAGTGCTCCGTTTTAGCCCGAAACCCCCAAAACTGGACAGTTACTAATTAACCTATTAGTTTCCAGATGATAATAAACTACCTGCTTCGTGTAGTAGCGGCGTTCCAAAAAACCCTTTTGACACAACTTTGGAATTATATCGAAATCGGTCTATAGTACAGATTATTTGATCTTTAGGCCCCTTCTTATGTACAGGAATAACTTTATTAACTTTCAATACATCTGGAAAAATGCCCAGGACTTAATAAACTTCATTACAATAGGGTATAGTTAATACTTCACAAAATTATAGGCAGCACATAATTTCAAGATGGAGCATTTACACCCAAAACAGGTCTAAGCATTGTACTGTTATTTAAACTAATTATAGCTGCTTTATAGACATCTTCTTCAACTTTTAAATTCAATTAAAATTTAAATCATAATTATGGATATGGTCAAGTTGGAATACCTGTTAAGATAAAAAGGAAAATGTGAATAAAAAGATAATGTGGTCGTATATCACACTAGTGGGGGATTTATATACATGTATCTTCAACTGAACAAACGGTTTAAATGTATACTTCAACTGAAAAAAACAATTTATTTATTAAACGATTTGTTGTGTTCCAAGTGTCCACAGAACTCATGATAACAGAACTCCTGGATTACTACTATTAGGTCTGGGGTTCTGTGTTGATTTGTGGAGTTAAATCCCCAAGCAACTGAGCCCCAATTTACAGCTTTGTCAAATTACCAACCATTATTATAATTAAGTTGGCCTTTCAGAATTTCATTCTTTTATACACTGTTTTAAGTTTCTTGTACCTAGTTTTGAATTCAATGTTACTCTCCAGAGTTGGTGTTATTAATTATATAATGTAGCTTATCTAATTCAAGATTTTTTATTTTAACTAGGCTATCATGGTACCAGGAAACATTAATATTCTTACTTTTTAAGTTTTTTAGTCTTAAGAGGCATAGAACAGTTTAGTGCCCACATAAACAGATCTAGAAGAAGCTTGAACTTAGAATTTATATCAGATTCCAAACGGTATACATCATTCCAATTTATAAGCTTAAGATATGATAACAAAAATGAGGTACCAATGGCACAAATTGGGGTCTAATTATTGACTTTTCTGAGACAGTCTGTGGTATTTTATACTCCCAAGATCGCCTCGAAGAGGATGGCCAGATGATCGGAAGCCCAAGTTCCAGTGTGAATTACTGACGAGTGTACTCTGTCTGGCGTGGAACAGTAGTCAGTAGATTGTCAATACAGCTTACTCCCAAGGTTTCACTATCACCAAGCCCTGGTCTAGTTATTTCTGAGACAGTGATATTAAGTCCAAAGCTATTGATCAAGTTGAGGAGTTCTTTTGTTTCCACATGGTTACTGAGAAAGTTTACATTAAAATCACCAGCAATAATTAGGTTCATTTTTTTTGCCATTTCAGAAGGGAAAAAAAAATATCATGGAGTTTATCAAAAATAGACAAAAGCTACTTGCTGGAGATCTATAAAAAGCTACCACTACTGTGTTGAAAGTAGGCAATACAATCGCTGCTAACTCACAGGTAAGTTCTTCCGAGAAACAAGATAATTTGTCAAATTTGATGACTTCAGTACCACTTTTAACACAAATAAAAACATAGTATTAAAAACATAAAAACTTTTAATACAAACATAGTCTTAGTGTAGATGGGTGTATGTATTTTGTACAGTAAGAGGGACTCACCGCCCACAGCACAGAGCTTCCCACAGGTTGAATTAACTGAGTGTCGCAATGACGTCATGGTCTCGTTGCGACAGACAGACCAGTGTAGGGATGTATGTATTTGTACAGTAAGAGGGACTCACCGCACAGCACAGAGCTTCCCACAGGTTGAAATACTGAGTGTCGCAATGACGTCATGGTCTCGTTGTCGACAGACAGACCAGTGTAGGGGGATGTATGTATTTGTACAGTAAGAGGGACTCACCGCACAGTACTGAGCTTCCCACAGGTTGAATACTGAGTGTCGCAATGACGTCATGGGTTCGTTGTCGGACAGGACAGACCAGTGTAGGGATGTATGTATTTGTACAGTAAGAGGGACTCACCGCACAGTACAGAGAGCTTCCCACAGGTTGAATACTGAGTGTCGCAATGACGTCATGGTCTCGTTGTCGACAGAAAGACCAGTGTAGGGCTGCACGTAGTACATGATATCCGTTATGTTCTGAGAGAATTCCTTTTCAAAGTTAGACAGTGATCGGTCGTACGCCTTTTTAAATCGAGGGCAAGATTTTGGAGACAGGACAACCTGAAACAAAAAATAATATATTGAAAGCTGGAAATATATCCACCATAAATAACTTAAAAATGAGTTAAATTTTAAATACTATTTGTGCTAAAGCAATAAATCAGCTGATCTATACTTGTTGATTAACATAAAAAATGTCTTTATATTATGTAGGAGTCTCAGGACCTAAAAAATTATTTTAATATTTAAAAATGGTTATGATTGTTTGTTGTTTATCATTTAGTTTATTGTTTCTTATCGCATCCGAAACAATCTATTTTTGTTGTACATTTAAGGCTTTTGCATTTTTCCAGTCAATATTGCAATTAATTTAATATTAGTTGTTGTCTTTTGATAATGGTTTTGTTTCTGTTTCCTGATTCATTTGTTTTTTTTTTGGAATTAGATAACCATAGCAATGCTCTAGGATATAATATATGTTCGATATTTGTCTCACCGTTGTTGTAAAGGACAGCTCGATTTATTCTTAGTTCCATAAATAATTAGTTAGCCATTGTTATTTACATTGTAATATACCATATACGTAAACATTTGAGTGAAAGGTCGGTGTTAGGAGCAACCAGAATTATTACCTGTTCCAAAACCACACTTAGCATTTTACACAAAATGCCCCTGTTTAGGGCCCAAAAATAACTAATTTACCTCAAAATGAGATAAAAATTCCAAGAATATGGCATTTATGAAAAGAATAAAAGTGTGGTTAACAAGCTAGGACAGTATTCATATCATTCTTTATGTTCAAAGATAATAAATAACATACTTTGAAGTTCTATTTATATGAAGTATGAAGTTTTTTTTTGTTAAGAATTGTATAACTCCATAAAAAGTCACGTTTTCGTATAAAGTTAAAATATACATCTATTTTCTAAACTTATTTTGGAATGGGAAAAATATTATATTAATTTTTTGAGCTTAAGCACTTTAATAAAATAAATTATTAAATGGATAATAAATTTTTCCAAAAATTAATTCCAATAAAATTTAAATCCAATAATTCCAATTTTCTTAATTTTTTTTTTTCTTAAAATCTAGAACTTTTTTAGTTTTAATTGTGTAATTTGATTTAGATTATGTGTACGTATAATTTTCTTTGATAAGTGTATTTGTAAATGACTATTTTTAGTATCAATCAGGAATCCATTTCCAGTTATATACACATCATCAGTAAGGGGAGGTCATGGTTCTCAATAAGTTCTACTTAATAATAACGTGACTGCTTATTTTATCACCTTATCTTACGCATTGTACTTACGTAGAATACCTAAATCCAGTTTGTAAAGTAAAGCAATATGCAAACTGTGTATGTAAGTTTACTAATAACAAAATTATTATATTACATTTTTTTTTAGTTGCTATAACTTCACCAACTGGAGCCTGAAAATCGACAGTGTGTTCTAGGTGATGAGTGCCTGGGTGGTGCCTTTAAAGGGCCACATCGTGCTTTATGCTCGAATATTGGCTGTGTGGCTGTGATAGCAAACTTATGTTTTGGTGGTGCCTTTAAAGGTCCACATAGTGCTGCGATGTTATATATTTGCTATCGTTACTGTTATCTATCTGTTATCTATATTTTAATATTTATGTTATTGTTACAATGTATTATATAGTTTATGTCCATTGTTATTGTCCTAGTTATTTATATTGTTATGTACTGTTATTAATTTATTATCGTATATATTATTGTTGCACGCTGCTTCTAAGTTACTAGTCCTCTTCTGAGCTAATTATTGATATTTTCTAAAAATGGTGTGTATTGCCGTAAATGAAATAAATAAATAAATAAACACTTAAACTTACAACTTAAATGTATTGCAAATATTAATAGAGCCCAGAACATAGTTATTTTTCAAATATTTTTACTATAAAATTTATTTTGTAGGAATTAAAAATTACCTTAAAGTTTATTAAATTATAATTAAAGATTATATTATGAACTACGATAATTCACAATATCTGTGTCATGTACGTTTTTCCGGTGTTGAGATTGCGTTATACACAGTTATAATCTGGAAATATTTCTTTCTTTGGAGAAAGCCATCTTCAAACAACACACGATGAATTGAAACTGCCAATAACACACATCCACTTATAGAGTTAAGTTGTAGGGGGGAACTGACACGTTATTGGCTGAAGCCTAAACGATATAACCAAATAATTGATACAGTATTCGTGTTTTGTCAAATACTAGATCTGCTCTTGTTCCTATTATAACATCTCGTATACCTTGCTAGCCTTTAGCTTTTCAAGCGTATACTGAAGGTCATGAAAGTTTAGGCTTCAGAGCACACAGCGAAATTTGGTCAGTCCCTTTGCATTTTCATATTTTATGTTTTTTTCTTGTTATTCTTACATAGTTTATTGTTGTTCGATACTTATTTTCCATCTATATGTATATTTATATTTCCCTGCAGGCTTATGTAAACATTATTTATTCATTTTCAAATCACCTAAATGTATCTCTTACTAATAACCTTATATTATTTTTATATTTATTATTATTTCTTATGTATTAATATTTATGTTTAATTTAATGGAGTTTGTTATGTCTGATATCAAAAGTTACAGTATTACTACAAACAGGTAAAATTAGTCATTTGAGTAATTATTTTTGTCGAAATTGGTGTTCATCGTTAGAAGAATAAAACAAAATTGTGTATTTTAATAGTATAAAACAGTTATATTGGCGTTTTTTATATTATTTATATTACTTCATCAGCCTCTAGTCCGCTATGAGCACCAGGCTTCAAGGTGGAATCAGAAATGCACTACCATCTCCCGAAAATTCTTTCTTATTAACGTCTTATCATGTATGAAAATGACCGGCAATCATATCTAGTCAACCTAATGTAGAAATCACAATCATAGTAAAACAACAACCCCACAAACCTCTCGGTCTTAATAGAACCATACCAGCTGAATCAAATAACTTTATTTCAACACTCTGTTGGTGTGAATATACTGCTTCAGAAATAACCCCACATGTCCACCCATACATGGAGTAATGGAATAACCCATGTATGTAATTACCGACAGCAAGAATAAACTTATGCTCTTTCTATACTCATTTATCATTGTTTAAAACTCAAATTTTACAAATATATCACATATTAAAAAGTAAAGTGCTTTTTATAAATCATGTAAAAGTGTTATACATTTTGGATCCATGTATAACATTTTAACGTTTAGTCGAAACATTTGTAACTCAGTTATTTACGTTAAAAGAAATATTTCATCGTTTTATACCACAAGCAATAGCTGATTTTTCTACAGTTTTTCAGACTAGCACTAGACTCTGTTAAGTTAATAAATTTGAAAACTTAATAATACACTTTATAACCATGTTTTATAACTCAAATAACTAAGCCAGCTCTATGGTTCAATCTTGCATAACTGCAAGAAAAAAAAACGAGTTGAAAAATTGTTTGTTGTATTTTACATTCCTAGAAACGGAATAATGCATGAGTTTAGAATTAATAAATAGAGAGATGAGTGTCGAAAGAAATGCAATCGTAATGTATTTCTCAAGTAAGATCGAATATTACAACCACCCAGTTGCATTCACTCTTTTGATAAAACGATTATTACCATATTGATCTCCAATACACAATGCAATAATGTATTTCTCAAGTACGATCGAATATTACAACCACCCAGTTGCATTCACTCTTTTGATAAAACGATTATTACCATATTGATCTCCAATACACAATGCAATAATGTATTTCTCAAGTAAGATCGAATATTACAACCACCCAGTTGCATTCACTCTTTTGATAAAACGATTATTACCATATTGATCTCCAATACACAATGCAATAATGTATTTCTCAAGTAAGATCGAATATTACAACCACCCAGTTGCATTCACTCTTTTGATAAAACGATTATTACCATATTGATCTCCAATACACAATGCAATAATGTATTTCTCAAGTAAGATCGAATATTACAACCACCCAGTTGCATTCACTCTTTTGATAAAACGATTATTACCATATTGATCTCCAATACACAATGCAATAATGTATTTCTCAAGTAAGATCGAATATTACAACCACCCAGTTGCATTCACTCTTTTGATAAAACGATTATTACCATATTGATCTCCAATACACAATGCAATAATGTATTTCTCAAGTAAGATCGAATATTACAACCACCCCAGTTGCATTCACTCTTTTGATAAAACGATTATTACCATATTGATCTCCAATACACAATGCAATAATGTATTTCTCAAGTAAGATCGAATATTACAACCACCCAGTTGCATTCACTCTTTTGATAAAACGATTATTACCATATTGATCTCCAATACACAATGCAATAATGTATTTCTCAAGTAAGATCGAATATTACAACCACCCAGTTGCATTCACTCTTTTGATAAAACGATTATTACCATATTGATCTCCAATACACAATGCAATAATGTATTTCTCAAGTAAGATCGAATATTACAACCACCCAGTTGCATTCACTCTTTTGATAAAACGATTATTACCATATTGATCTCCAATACACAATGCAATAATGTATTTCTCAAGTAAGATCGAATATTACAACCACCCAGTTGCATTCACTCTTTTGATAAAACGATTATTACCATATTGATCTCCAATACACAATGCAATAATGTATTTCTCAAGTAAGATCGAATATTACAACCACCCAGTTGCATTCACTCTTTTGATAAAACGATTATTACCATATTGATCTCCAATACACAATGCAATAATGTATTTCTCAAGTAAGATCGAATATTACAACCACCCAGTTGCATTCACTCTTTTGATAAAACGATTATTACCATATTGATCTCCAATACACAATGCAATAATGTATTTCTCAAGTAAGATCGAATATTACAACCACCCAGTTGCATTCACTCTTTTGATAAAACGATTATTACCATATTGATCTCCAATACACAATGCAATAATGTATTTCTCAAGTAAGATCGAATATTACAACTCACCCAGTTGCATTCACTCTTTTGATAAAACGATTATTACCATATTGATCTCCAATACACAATGCAATAATGTATTTCTCAAGTAAGATCGAATATTACAACCACCCAGTTGCATTCACTCTTTTGATAAAAACGATTGTTACCATATTTGATCTCCAATACACAATGCAATAATGTATTTCTCAAGTAAGATCGAATATTACAACCACCCAGTTGCATTCACTCTTTTGATAAAACGATTATTACCATATTGATCTCCAATACACAATGCAATAATGTATTTCTCAAGTAAGATCGAATATTACAACCACCCAGTTGCATTCACTCTTTTGATAAAACGATTATTACCATATTGATCTCCAATACACAATGCAATAATGTATTTCTCAAGTAAGATCGAATATTACAACCACCCAGTTGCATTCACTCTTTTGATAAAACGATTATTACCATATTGATCTCCAATACACAATGCAATAATGTATTTCTCAAGTAAGATCGAATATTACAACCACCCAGTTGCATTCACTCTTTTGATAAAACGATTATTACCATATTGATCTCCAATACACAATGCAATAATGTATTTCTCAAGTACGATCGAATATTACAACCACCCAGTTGCATTCACTCTTTTGATAAAACGATTATTACCATATTGATCTCCAATACACAATGCAATAATGTATTTCTCAAGTAAGATCGAATATTACAACCACCCAGTTGCATTCACTCTTTTGATAAAACGATTATTACCATATTGATCTCCAATACACAATGCAATAATGTATTTCTCAAGTAAGATCGAATATTACAACCACCCAGTTGCATTCACTCTTTTGATAAAACGATTATTACCATATTGATCTCCAATACACAATGCAATAATGTATTTCTCAAGTAAGATCGAATATTACAACCACCCAGTTGCATTCACTCTTTTGATAAAACGATTATTACCATATTGATCTCCAATACACAATGCAATAATGTATTTCTCAAGTAAGATCGAATATTACAACCACCCCAGTTGCATTCACTCTTTTGATAAAACGATTATTACCATATTGATCTCCAATACACAATGCAATAATGTATTTCTCAAGTAAGATCGAATATTACAACCACCCAGTTGCATTCACTCTTTTGATAAAACGATTATTACCATATTGATCTCCAATACACAATGCAATAATGTATTTCTCAAGTAAGATCGAATATTACAACCACCCAGTTGCATTCACTCTTTTGATAAAACGATTATTACCATATTGATCTCCAATACACAATGCAATAATGTAAAATTTATGCTATGAAGTACCTCGATATTATCCAGTGTACTTGGATACACTGGAATTGGTTGGCAGGGAAACTTTTCGTCCCATAGTTGGTACTCCTGGGGTGGATACAGCCCTGCCAGAAACAGTTCTGCCGTCATGAACGTCCGGTCAGTTAGAGTGCTGTAAGCCTTTATATAGTTTTCATTGTAGTCCTCACTCAAAAACTCGTTGTACAAAGCCCGGATCTTGGCTCCCAACCTGTGAGCTTGTGCTCTCCCAACCTGCGACATAAGAATTATGATTTACACTGTAGTCCTCGCTCAAACAATTGTTATACAAAGTCTGGAACTTGGCTCCCAACTTGTAAGCTGTGCTCTCCCAAACTGCGACATACCACATATAGTTTTAAACAGTATCCTCGCTCAAAAACTTGTTATGCAAAGCCCGGATCATGGCCTCCCTACTTGTAAGCTGTGCTCTCCCAAACTGCGACATACCACATATAGTTTTAAAACAGTATCCTCGCTCAAAAACTTGTTATGCAAAGCCCGGATCTTGGCCTCCTACCTGTACGCTATGCTCTCCCAACCTTCGACATACCACATATAGTTTAAACAGTATCCTCGCTCAAAAACTTGTTATGCAAAGCCCGGATCTTGGCCTCCTACCTGTACGCTATGCTCTCCCAACCTTCGACATACCACATATAGTTTAAACAGTATCCTCGCTCAAAAAACTTGTTATGCAAAGCCCGGATCATGGCCTCCTACCTGTAAGCTGTGCTCTCCCAACCTGCGACATACCACATATAGTTTAAACAGTATCCTCGCTCAAAAACTTGTTATGCAAAGCCCGGATCTTGGCCTCCTACCTGTAAGCTGTGCTCTCCCAACCTGCGACATACCACATATAGTTTAAACAGTATCCTCGCTCAAAAACTTGTTATGCAAAGCCCGGATCTTGGCCTCCTACCTGTAACGCTATGCTCTCCCAACCTTCGACATACCACATATAGTTTAAACAGTATCCTCGCTCAAAAACTTGTTATACAAAGCCCGGATCTTGGCCTCCTACCTGTACGCTATGCTCTCCCAACCTGCGACATACCACATATAGTTTAAAACAGTATCCTCGCTCAAAAACTTGTTATGCAAAGCCCGGATCTTGGCCTCCTACCTGTACGCTATGCTCTCCCAACCTGCGACATACCACATATAGTTTAAACAGTAACCTCGCTCAAAAAACTTGTTATACAAAGCCCGGATCTTGGCCTCCTACCTGTACGCTATGCTCTCCCAACCTTCGACATACCACATATAGTTTAAACAGTATCCTCGCTCAAAAACTTGTTATGCAAAGCCCGGATCATGGCCTCCTACCTGTAAGCTGTGCTCTCCCAACCTTCGACATACCACATATAGTTTAAACAGTATCCTCGCTCAAAAACTTGTTATGCAAAGCCCGGATCATGGCCTCCTACCTGTACGCTGTGCTCTCCCAACCTTCGACATACCACATATAGTTTAAACAGTATCCTCGCTCAAAAACTTGTTATGCAAAGCCCGGATCATGGCCTCCTACCTGTAAGCTGTGCTCTCCCAACCTTCGACATACCACATATAGTTTAAACAGTATCCTCGCTCAAAAATTTGTTATGCAAAGCCCGGATCATGGCCTCCTACCTGTAAGCTGTGCTCTCCCAACCTTCGACATACCACATATAGTTTTAAACAGTATCCTCGCTCAAAAACTTGTTATGCAAAGCCCGGATCATGGCCTCCTACCTGTAAGCTGTGCTCTCCCAACCTTCGACATACCACATAATAGTTTAAACAGTATCCTCGCTCAAAAACTTGTTATGCAAAGCCCGGATCATGGCCTCCTAACTGTACGCTATGCTCTCCCAACCTTCGACATACCACATATAGTTTAAACAGTATCCTCGCTCCAAAACTTGTTATGCAAAGCCCGGATCATGGCCTCCTACCTGTAAGCTGTGCTCTCCCAACCTTCGACATACCACATATAGTTTAAACAGTATCCTCGCTCAAAAACTTGTTATACAAAGCCCGGATTTTGGCTTCCTATCTGTAGGCTATGCTCTCACAAATTTCGACATACCAAATAAAGTTAAAACAGTAGTCATTGCTCAAACACTCGTTGTACAAGGCCTGTTTCTTGACTCACTACTAGTTAATGCAGATTTCAGATACGACGTTAAGCGAAAAGTGAAATTAAGTTGAACTGAACATTCGCATGAATCGACCCTTCCCACCATAGCTACGTTATGGATATACGAGATACTATAACCTACCATAGTAAGCTGCGACTGTCCATAAGGCCAGCTGGAGACGTTACTGAGAGGGTAGGGGAATTCTGGGAAGTCTCCCAAAGGTCCTCTTGTCCCGTGTCTTGTAAACTGAAACACAAAAACTAATATTTCAGTCATTAAAATAGTCTTTTTTTTATTTTTCATCAAGAAATAAGTTATGGTTTTAAAACAAGCTTTTAACCCACTTAAATTTAGCATGCAATACACTTGTTAATATTTTCTTAGAGACAAAGATGCCTTAATGCTCTTGAAGTTTAATTTTGACACTTCTGTTTACAAGTTACGTCAAAAATATTTTCAATGCCTCCAAAATATTTTCTTTACATATGCAGATGTATTTTCCCTATACATGGCCACTGATACCAAAATACTAAATCTGTGGCTGTATTTTGTAATATGGAATACATGATCGTAAGAACGTCATACTCCTTCACACTGAACTATATATTTCTATATGTAAAAGTATCTATGTCGAAAAGTCAGCTAAGTACAGTTTAACAAAACGTATATCGCACCTTAAAGTACCTACAACTTTATGATAAAACGTTCAAAATGCTGACTGCTTAAGTGAAGGAAGAACATGGTAGGCACATGTAATGGACGCGTTCTAATCCTTTGCGTAACATGAAACTAACATCTAGAAAATGCACATAGTTTACATCCACCAATTTTATATTCAATAATTTCTTCATTTATGTTTACTAGAAGCAGTGAGATTTAAACTATTGGTACTCGTTAACTTATACATGTCTGAGTTTAGTACTGAATCCAAACTTAAACTTTCGTACTATTTCAGTCACACATTTTTGAAGCAGAATGTTTATTCAGAAATCACATATACTAACCACAGAAACGAACTGGAGAGAGGGCGAGGCCCTGCGCCCTGTAAAGGGACTTTTGGGTCCATCGATAGATTTAGGAGCGTGACAGCCGAGTTTGGTTTTCAGACTGCCGGTAGCTGGTGGGAACACTGGCGCCAATGTGAGCAATAGCATCACTAGATGTCCTGCCATTCATAGGCTGATTGATATACCTGGGGCTGAGGTAAAGAACGATATAATGTAATTATTATTATTATTTAAACTAAAAGCAGCAATTAAACTTACTAGTAGACATAACGTAGTTGTGGTGGGTAGGCTGAACTGAAGGAAGATGCACTAAAAAGGAAGGTGAACTGGAGAAAGGTGCACTAAAAGGAAGGTGAACTGGAGGAATGTGCATTAAGGAGAGGGTGAACTGGAGGGATGTGCACTAACAGGAAGGTAAACTGGAGGAAGGTGCACTAAAAGGAATGTGAACTGGAGGAATATGCACTAAAAGGAAGGTGAACTGGAGGAAGGTGCACTAAGGGGAAGGTGAACTGGAGGAAGGTGCACTAAAAGGAAGGTGAACTGGAGGAATGTGCATTAAGGAGAGGGTGAACTGGAGGGATGTGCACTAACAGGAAGGTAAACTGGAGGAAGGTGCACTAAAAGGAATGTGAACTGGAGGAATATGCACTAAAATGGAAGGTGAACTGGAGGAAGGTGCACTAAGGGGAAGGTGAACTGGAGGAAGGTGCACTAAAAGGAAGGTGAACTGGAGGAAGGTGCACTAAAAGGAATGTGAACTTAAGGAATGTGCACTAAAAGGAAGGTGAACTGGAGGAAGGTGCACTAAGGGGAAGGTGAACTGGAGGAAGGTGCACTAAAGGGAAGGTGAACTGGAGACTCAATATTAACAATAAACTTACTTATTGAGATTTATATTTCAATTTATAATTAATTTTTCATTTAAAGTTAATTAAATTTATATGATTAATTTGAAAGATAACAGACTTTCAGACGTTATTTTTCATCACTACTGCAAATGAACCATGATGTTTCCAAGAATAGCACCGAGCTTCTTCACTCAACAAATTTAAGTATTCATATCAACAGTTAAAAACCACCGTAAACGAAACACCAAAATCTAAATTTAGAACAAGACAGTTCTCCTAGGAAATTACTATCAGCTCTAGTGCATACAACTGAACACAGTCAAAACATATCAAAACAACGTTTATCGTATTTAATTATAATCACTTTGTTTCTGGTTCCCAATTGTATACTTATGTTTCTTACGTATACATTTTTTGTCAACGTGTGGTTAAGATGATTCTTAAGTTTGCAATCAAGATGATTACCGGTAAGCCAATTCTGGAGTAATTTTCTTAAGTGTATTAAGTAAGCATACTTTAAAATGTTTGTTTTGTATTTAACTAACTGTGCAATTAGCCGTTGCATATGGTGATTTAGTTCCAATATTAATGTTTTCATTTTAAATTAAATATAGAATTTAGTTGCAAAAAATCACTTTACTGTAACGTGAGAATGTTTAATGAAGCATTCGTAATGCACGCACAACTGTTCCAATTTTTCAAACTACAGTGTCTAGTTGATTGTAGCTCACTTATACATTGTATAACACTGATAAACGATCCGCAACAACGATACTATTTTACACAGTGTGTAGATAGCAATTGCAAGAACCAATATTGAGGATAGCAATGCGATGTGGTCTAGAGAAGATAGCCTTTAATATCGAAAGGCCACAGAAAATAATATTTTGTTTCCGTAATTTCAATGTAGTGATTGAATGTAGTACTATAACGGTTTACTCTTAAGAATCATGGGGGTATATAAACAGGGCTCAGCGTCCTCAAATCCCCCCCCCCTGAAATTTTGAGAAAAACATTAAAAGTGCACTCAGTAATTCGTTTTAAACTAGAAAACATTTATGAGCTCTTAAAGTTCAAAAATCGAGTACACAATTAACAACACTCTTATCGTTGGGTTTAATTTTGACATTTCTCGGGGGAGGTAATCGATTTCCAACACCACTAGGTTTTGAGAAGACCATTGCAGAATTCTCATTGTAGCAGCCGAGGGCGTCGAACCGTTCACACGTGAAGCCTGCAGGGGTATCTCATAGTAACTTTATAAATAAGCTTTACGTACATCCTTGACAACACAAAAAATATTAAAACTGGATTTAATTCAATAAAGCTGTATAAGAAAACATAGCTTAGTATTATCTATTCTATACTTACCCGCACAAACTATAGTACTTGCTCGAAATAGCCTGACTTCCACTTCCACTTCCACTACATTTATCGACGCCCTTGCCCTATTATGCGCTTTGTCACGTTAACCAAAGCGTTTAAATCAAAGTGCGATTACTAACATTTGCTCGTTACCGTTTTAACATAGAGAAGATAAGACTAGTTTAGCTGACCTTCGATAAACGTTCTGTAACCCTTTTTAATCAGGAATAAATTTGTTTATTTAATTAGCTATTTCAGTACAATTTAATTTTCTAAATTATACAAACTGTTTAAAACATAGTAATTTCTATTTTATCGAAAACAGTATGTTCCGTTGGTTATAAGTGGTTTATGAGGGGAATTTTTATGTACAGGAGTACTAAATAATACGTCATTCTGACGTGGTTTTAAATATCCCTTTTGGTTCTTTGTTCGAAGTTTGTTGTTGACGATGGAAGGGTTACGAAGAAAACAGGATTTTCCGGACATTTGCCATCGTTCAGTGTTAAAAAAATCAGTAACACTACGTTTCGAGATCTGCAATAAAATCTCTTCTTCAGGTAGTAAATAAGCTAACACATAATTACAAACTAGGTTACAAATAAACAAATCATACCAGAACGTTGTGACACGCGTAAGTCAGGAATCAAAACCACCATGCTGTGTGTCAACTTCACTAATTTTTAAAATATGCACTTAATAAAAAACTAAACACAACACTAATTATTAAAACTGAACTACAGAATACAGATTGTTGGACGTCAAGTGTGACCTAAATCTGAAAGTATGTAATTGTATTTAGTTTTTGAAGATGAATTTGTTCTACACTGACGGCAAGCGATACTAGTGTTGGCAAGAGCACGATAATAAACGTCTAATTACTTAACGTGCATTGTAATTACTTAACGACACCATAGTCTTGACTCTGACAAAGTTAAAATTATTATAAAAATATTAATTGAATTATAATACAGTGCTCTAGCTTTGGCTGCAATTAGTTAGAAAATATCTTTGTGACATATTCACTTGTAATATTATCATTTATTTGCGAAAACATTGCTCTGCCGATATCTTAAACCTTAGGAGATACCAAAAAATATGTAAGATCGAACATTTTTTTTACCTAACAATTCTAAAACACGTATCTTCTGCTTAATTCTGCTTTACTAATAACTGAGATATAAATATTCTTTGTCCTAACTTTGGAAGACCACCAGGTCCTCCATGAAACTGTTTAAAATACGAGGAAACTATTTCTTACTCGTACTAAGAACTATTTCGTTTTGTTCTATGTAACAAAGTAGTCTTAAATAATCCCTTGAAAACATTTTATTGGATTGATGCTGTGGTTATTTTACAGGTTTTGTTGTATCAAAATTTACTGAATGTTTCGTGTACAAAAGCCCTTATTATATTTCAAAACCATCAATGAATTGTGTGTTGCACTTTATTGAATAGGTAGTTTTCTTAGAAATCAAAACCATGTAATAGTATTATCTTATACAAACTAGCCTACTACTGGAAATAAAAAAGAGCCTAATTTGGAGATATTGATTGTTTACAGAAAGACATATTATGTGAAATTTCTGAAATAATACATATTTCGATGTATGTTGAACATTTCACACAGAACTTTACACGTAACTCAAACTTGAAACTTAAGTTCCTCTTGGTCGTCTTAATACTTTAAGTAGTTCCAGGTACTAAGCATGTTAAATACTTTGTTTCAAGTTTGTTGTTGACGATAGGAGGTTTAACAGGATAACAGGATTTCGGACATTTGCCATCGTTATATGTTACAAAAGGTATAACAAAACGTTTCGAGGATTGGAATCTATCCTCTTCGTCAGGTGGGGTGGTATTAGTACATACGAAAAGCGTACGTTGTACCTGTGTTATACCTTTTGTATCCATAACAATGGCAAATGTCCGAAACCCGGTTATTGTTCAATAGTAGATGTATAGTATAACCAAATAATTACGTCTTTTATCATTACACCATTACACAACCAGGGTAAGTGGGAAATTTAATATCCAGCTGTTAACAAGAGGATGAAAACAAATTGATAATACCGCGATAGGACTGGTGGGATGGCAAGATCAGAGAGACTATCAAAGAACCGTACCCTCTTCAAAACTTCCAGGAATCCCGGAGTTCTATCTGTCTGTAATGACACTTCCTCAAAAGTTTGAGCTAGTCATAGACCAAGAGGTCTTGGCGGATTAACATTGGCGGATTCCCAATCGTATAAAACTTTCTAATCGCACTGGGTATATTAGTTACATTAGTCTAAAGTATAATTTCATTGTTAGATTTTTTTGTATATCTATACTCTTTATCTATAATACAATAGGCTGCCTGGTTGACTATAGGCGATGACCTAAAATCGTGTGATTGCCTCTTATTGGCTGGGATAGTATAAAATACCCCTCTAGTGAACTGTAATGTGATCTCGTCGGCTCCTCGCCCTTGACGCTGTCGCAGACGTTATTCCACACTGGAAATCCGTGTGTGTTGCATGTAAATTTCGTCGTCCGTACGTGCCGGGCCCTTGTCTCTCAAAACTCTATTTAATTGTGTCCGCGCTGTCTTTATTAAGGCGAGGGTGATATCGAGAGCCCTCTTGTCTCGCTTTAGATTTTGAGGAGTTCATATTTTGCCTTGGACATCCTTGGATTCCCGTATAACTCGTTTTACTGCCCAATGCCCGTGGATCTTGTTGTGAACTGTGTTTATACCACATGTGTTGTTGCACCTGCAAGTTGTTCTCTATTTTCCCTATTTATAGGTGTCTCTGATGTCGAAACGATGTAAAGGTTCGTTTTGAGCGTCATCGACTTTCTTTGGATCTCTTCAGACGAACATGATTCCAAGAGTGAAGTCCGAGACAGCGTCAGTAACCAGACGCTGCAGTAACAGGAAGGTGAACTGAGTCAACAACATTCATTCAACTTTAGATTGAATCAACCCTTCCTACAACAGCTACGTTGTGTGTACAATATCATGGCGGGACCACAGGTCGGATAATCTAAGAGTTAGTTAAACCGAAGTTCGTTAACAACTTTAGAAAGTTAAAGTCCATTCCATTAATTTAATTGATTATATACAAATGAGAGATCAACCTTTACATTTATAAACAAATGTAATATACTAATTAACATTTACTTGTCTACATTAGGCGTCATATTCAAGAGGATTAAACAATTTGCAAATGAAATATATTGCTCTTTTTATTAAAAATTAAACGACTTACGCATTGCAAATGTAATAGAATTGCATTAGAATGAAACTTTTATTTACTCAGTTGTGCATAAAGATTGTTATGTACTTCAATACAGATAAGTCAATAAATAAATATACAATTAATAATAACAAACGTATCACTATTAAATCTATTTAAATTGCTACCATACTTACGTATAATAAAACACATTTAGAAGACAGCGAAAATTAACAATAAAAATAAGCTACCGATTACTTTTAGGAAACTAAATTTAAGAACGCGATTGTATACGTACACCTGCTGCATCACATCTGGATCTATCCAAGGGACTCTTGTATATTATAGAAAGCTCTTCCTGCCATGTGGCTCTTTAAATTACCTTTAATTGTTTGAAAACTTTTCTTATTTCTAATTTACACAGGAAGAGAGCTATTCAATTAATAAAGTTTAGAAAAAAGTAAAAAAAGAGAATTTTTGAATAAAGAATCTAAGAATATCTACAATGTTTTGTTTGTCTTGCATTTCAAGAATGATTTAAAACATGAAAATTACTTTGATTTGAAAAAATATATAACATGGAGTATATAAAAAATATTTAAAAGGCTTGTCAATGTTAAAAGGGCTGTACCACTTATCGAAAAAATCTCTCTACTACTATCCCATTTTTTCCAGTCCCTAAACTATTCTCACAGCCCTCTTTTGGACTTCTCTCAATAGAGAGAAGATTCTATTAAACGAATTCGTGTTACAAAAACCCCAAAATATTATTCTGTATCTAATTTTTGACTGGAATAACCCACTGTAACTCAGTTTGGACATTTTCTAGGAGGCAAATGAAGATAAACATTTCAGGGCAAACATTATTAAACTAAGCTGCTTTACAAGATAATTTATGTGGAAGTCGTATTTAGGATTTGTTTATAATCCAGAAATCTTTGTTGTCTTACTTTAGGGAAAACTTCTCTACAAGGTAAAAAATACCGAAATTTAATGAAATTTTCAATGTAAAATGTGAAATTTGACATTTTCAATGTACAATGTGAAATTTGAAATTTTCAAAGTAAAATGTGAAATTTACATTAATAATCTATAAATATTGAATGATAAAACATGACTAGTTAAAAATTACCAATACATTCTGAAAGGAAATTGTTTACGTGAAATGTGATAAAAAAGTATAAATCCTTAAAAACACATTGAATTAAGTTCGTTATTAAAAAAAAAAAAAAAAAAAACAAAGCGTCAATGCGAGAATACCGCTCAGGATTATATATACCAACGATTGGATAGGTATAAGGTAATTTGGTCCTGTTAAATCCGATGACCCTGATACTGGTCTTGTGGTTCATAGGCAGCTTACTCTGAAACTCAATCAAGGTTTACTCAATGTTAGTATCCATAATCCATATTGCTAGTAGTCCGTGATTACCGGGTCTATGCCATGTGAGATGAATTTTGAATTGAATCATCATGTGCAAAGGTACATTTGTGTACAAGAGTGCTTTTGAAAAGTTGTTAAATGATAAATGAAATAACTCCAGTATATGTCATATAAACAAGTGGACAATATTTATCCACCTTGTCACTTGTATTCGTACCGTTTTTGCGTTCAGATAAATAAGGTCTACCAACTATTTACCTAATGGATGAGAAAACAAGAAGTGCTGCTGACCTCCATGTAAAAACGGTTAAGCTATTCTATTCTTCGGATGTTATAATGTTGTATATCTACTCGCACACAACAAAATTGAAAAAATAATTAAGTAACTATATTAGGCCGATTTGAAAGTTGTGTTTAGCTCTACTTCACCTTCCTCTTATTGCTGTGTCTGGTATCTACGCTGTCTCAGACTTGACTCCTGAAATATGGAGTCAAGACGAAATATTTTCGTCTGAAGAGATCCAAAAGAGTCGGCGACGAAGTAGCTCAAAATAAACTGTTGCATCGTCTTGACATAGATACAATAATTCTTTCTTTATTTACAACATGAACCATTACAATATTAATGCAAAGCTCTGGTTGAATAAGCAAAAGTAACAAAAGTTTAAAGATGGCAACAAAATTATTTTAATATATTACTGTTTCATAGATAGAAACATGCAAAGTTGAACATAATATAATATAAAATATTAAGAATGATGGATGATAACATGCATAACAGACAAATAAATAGAGTAACAATTCAATGGACTTTGACAGAATGTAACAGTTTCAGTTCTTGATACAGAACATCTCCAGAAAATAATGTACATTTCCAAAATCTCCTATAATTATTGAAGTACGATAAAAGTAGGATCACATGTGGTTATTACATAATAAATTCAATCCTTGGTATCGTTGTGTACATAATAAATTTAATCCTTGGTATCGTTGTGTTTGGTTCACAAATGACAAACATTTATATCTCATAGTTACACAATCAATGGGCACTAACATTCACTGATAATGTCGAATTCTTATTAACATAATAAATATTAACAATCTTCCAAAAATACCTTCCATAATAGCCAATATGTATTACTTAAAATGTGGTCAATTGAATCCTGCTTATTTCCAGTTCTAATGTCTCAATCAATTAAAGCCAATTTACTTGTGGTTATAGAAATGTTGATAAAGACACCGTGTGAAAAGGTTGTATCCTAAATTAAAACCGTAACTATCATTTCTAATAATTAATCTCGCTATGAACAGCCTACGCTAATTAAACCATCTTCGTTTGATGAAATAACGAACCTCAGGGTACGGTAGATGTGCAGGAGTCACCAAGAGATAATTAAACTGCTGGAAAACGGTCTCCAGGCTCCAGGGGACATTACATCTCATGTGTTCTCCAGGGGTTTAATCTTAATCTTGACTAACATGAGCTTTCTAATCTTGGGTTTCTTTCTTAGCATAATGTTTTACCATAATGAATCATGATATTTCACAAATATGTGTTCTAGTGAGTAAAATAACTGCCTCACTACGATTCTAGATACCTTTATGAGTCTAGGTTTGTAAATTTAATTATTTCTAAATATATGTTTATTTTTATTACTCGCAAGCCTAGGTGGAAACATTATCCTGTCAAAGGATGGCAAGAAGATATTATTAATGCTGGACTGTTTCACTTCCAAAATCGGACTCTAATTTCCACACCCAAAATTATACCTGTTCTATGAAAATATATATTTACAAAGGACGCAAACCGACATTTTTCAGGAATTTTTTATTTGGTAATTAAGAATTAAAGAAACTCTCTTCATGCAGTCACCATATCGTTTCGCTATACCAAACCCGGAAACCCATCAACTTCGAAAGAACCTATGGAAGCCCCCACTTGGGAAGCGTCCTATATTCATTTTAGGAAAAGGCATGGAAATTAGCTTATTGTCTTGTGTAACATTTTCCTGTGTGGATTTCTGTAAGGTATGGAGACTACATTATCATTAATACAGTGAGTTCGATTTTTTATTGTAATGTGTCTTGTTCCAACACTATTTTAAGATACAACAGAGTATTTTTAGAGGCTTTAGAACGTTTTTAAATTGAAACATTCCAGTGTTGTTATCACATTGCTCAATGAAACATTTAAAAGCATTTAAAAGCAAAAAACATTTAAATTAATAAATTAATTTCAGAGTTCTACGTGAATATAAACTACTAAAATCTACTTAGGTTGGTCGTTAAGTATACTTACAATATATTTTTAAAGTTTTATTTCTGAAATATACTAACGTATTCTTTCTGCAATTAATTAATTATGGTTGAATTATTATTCACTGTAAAAGAAAACTTACAGTTAGAATACAGTTTCAAGAAATACAAATGTCATAACAAGTAAGCTATCGAATGAAAATTCATTATTCGACGTATTTGCTAAAAGCGTACAGGAAAAGCTGACTACACAATATTGCCACAATATTCTCCCCCCCCCCATCTACAGCCAAACCCATTGACCCTCCAATTCTCCAGTATTATCTGATACAATACCTGCACCAACTGCGCGTGGATCATGGACGGAATAGAAGTGGAAGGGTCGTGACATTAAAACCTCCCTCGGGAAATGACGTAACACTCTGCCCTCTGGAGGTTTACCTCTGTTTAAAGTGATTTTTAATGCTCCTGTGAAAGTAATTGGCCAATTCAGTGTAAATAATGAGGTGTAATTACCTAATTCTGTGTGTACGATTTAAAAACCTTTAAATGTGGATAGATTTTATGAAATAAAGTACTGAGATTCCAACAACCAAACTACTAAAGAACTACTGACTAAACTACTGAGAAAACATTATAATGAACTTATTGCTTATTTAAATTGCCAAACTAGACAATACAGAATTATAGTATTGACCGAAGTGTGGATTAAGAATTGGAGAAGAGGACAGGTATTCCATACCAGGTTACAAAATGTTGTTCCAGCCGAGGCCAGATAAACAAGCAGGTGGAGTTCTTATCTACGTGGACTTTGATATTCAATGTGCCCACAGACTTATCTTGCTGCCGACAGCGAGCCTATCAACATCGTCTTTCAGATAACTTACAACAATCTTACTTTTAATCTGTCATTGTTTGGAATATATAGGCAATGCAAATTTACTTATAGACAATTTAATTATGATTTCGAAAATATTTTAGCTTTAAAGAATGACCCCACGATTATTGTAGGAGACATGAATATTTGTACTATAAAAACATGGTTCTGGTGAGGAATATTTAAACAAAGTATTTTCTTATGGTTTTGAAAATTGTATCAATATTCCTACTAGAGTTGTGCATAATTCCGCTTCATGTCTGGACCATGTACTGATTCGCAACTCCCGGGGTTTAAATGTAAAATGTACTGTTTAGAATTAGATATAACTGATCATTATGTTATAGACATTGAGTTATCTGGAGTGTTAAGTAGTGGAAACCGTCCATTATTTTGCAAAATATTAAATAAAATATTGTTTACTAGGCAACTAAGGTTAGCAGATTGGGGCTCTATTTTTGGAATGATGCAAACATTGATATTGATCCAGGCTGTTTCTGAATTCTATGAAATTTACACCAGATGTTATAAAATGCTTCTTGTACATTGAAAAAACTGAATAGTAAGAATAGAAAGCGAAATGAATGGGTGAGCAACTGTTTAATACAATTAAATTAATTGGTAAAACTGAAGCTTTTAAAAACTATTTGAGAAATAAGGATGACACTGTTTTAAAAAACTATTACACACAGTTAGCAAAACAAGTAAAGAGACAAATTAAACATGAAAAAGGTGAATTATTATTCTAATTTGATTGATCAATGTGAAGGTGACTCTAAACAGTACTGGAATGTGGTAAGAAAAAAAAGAAAGTGATTAGAAAAGATTGAAGTTGAGGGTTAGAGAAAATGCATGTAAAAGGTAATGAATATGTAATTGCAAATTATTTAATAAATACTATAGTAATGTATATCTGAATTAAGATTTAATGAATTTGGTGAGGATTTGATTTTTTGAAGAGCAATATCAATATGAAGTATTTTTTGAGCGACTTGAATTAGAGTTTACTGATGTTAATAAACACAATTAATAGAAATGAAAAAACAAACGTAGTTGTGGTATTGATGTAAATTAATATTATAAACGGTTAAGGAGAACTTAGATGTAAGTGCAACCTAATATTTTTTATTGTATTTATAAAAGGTCTTTAAGTCAGGGCAAAATACCAGAAACGTTTTAAAATAGCCACTGTAGTACCAGTGTATAAAGCAGGGGATGATAACGTCTTGGTGTCATATTGGCCAGTGTCATTGATAAGTACCGTTTGCCAAAACTTTTGAAACCTTAGTCAAAGATAAATTAATGAAATATTTGGATGAGAGGCTAATAATTTTCTCCTGATCAGTTTGGTTTCCTGCCGGGTAGAGGTACCGATACAGCGATTGAGAAACATGTCAGCACTATTGTGAATGCTTTCAGATAAGTATAATTATACATTATATGTATACCTTGATATGAGGAAAGCATTTCATGTTTTGGATATTGATATTCTTATTACGAAAAATAAAAAAATGTGGAACAGGAGGTTCAGCTTTGTCCTGGTTGGAGTCTTTTTGTAGGGGTAGAAAACAGACTGTAAAGATAAATGGAAGTGTTTAGTGACATGGTTGAACTACAATAACGGGACAGCACAGGGAGGTGTCCTGGGACCAGTTATGTTTGATCTTTGATATTCATAAATGACATGTTACGTATTTCAATTGAATTCAAGAATATTCGCATATGCCGATGCCACAGCCCTGGTATGTTCAGCGTACAGTAAGGAATCGCTAAAAAGAGAAAGATTAATAGAGATTTGAGTAAAATTTCGACATGGTTAATTAAAAACAGAATGTTAATAAATTCAAACAAAATCAAAATGTTTAATATTTTTTGACACTAACCAACCTAGGGAACAGCTGCAAAATAATTTTCAACTGTTTTGTCACAGACATAGTTTGTAAAATATCAATGTACATGCTCCAGCATAGAGGTTGTAGAACAGGTGAAATATTTAGGACTTTTCATCGATCAAAAACTTAAATGGGACCATCATATTGATTATTTAGGAAAGAAGCTGAGAAAAATCAACTATGGTCTATACCACATGAGTTGTCTTAAAGGCCAACACTTGATACAGCTTTAACAGATCGTGGTTTGAAAGCGTGCTGAGGTATGGAATATTACATTTTGGGGGTACATATCCAGCGGTAAAAAAGCTTGTAATTATGTGTCAAAGGCAAGCTTTACGTATAATTTTTCGAGTTAAGAGGAGGGACAGACTAAACCTACATTTTTTTCGGAAAATGGGCTGCTTACTTTTGAGCAAATACACAAGTTGTGGTTGTCTGATGTTTGTACATGCAATAATTGAGCAGTTTCCAATGAGACAGTTTAATAGAGTAACGAGATTTGCACAATATATTACACTTGAATTGCCAAACTTGAACAAGGAACGCAGCAGAATGCAACTCTGTTATTTTGGGGTGCAAAATTTTACAATGAAATAATTAGACATTTTGGTAATAGCATCATACATGAAAAGAAACCTAAAATTTAAAATGAAAATTATAACTTTTTTAATAAGTTTAACAAAAATTTAATTCTGTGGTGTTATTATGTATTATTGTTATTATTTATGTAATATAATTCTTGTTTGTGTAATATTGTTGCTACATAATTTATTTGTTAATATTTATAGTCTTATATCTTGCTGAAATTAAATAGTGCTATTTGTTGTTTATTGCTGAAATTATTTGTTAGAGTAATGAATTGAGTTGCTATTGCATTTTATTGTTCACTAATTTCATAGTTTATATTGTTGTTATGTTCTGTCAGAGTTTATATTGTTGTTATGTTCTGCCAGAGTTTATATTGTTGTTATGTTTTGTCAGAGTTTATATTGTTGTTATGTTCTGTCAGAGTTTATATTTGTTTTAACGTTTTTATAGTTTTATTTTAGTTAGTTGTTATATATAATTTATTGTGTATATTTGTTGCTTAATTATTGAATTCCAAGTTGGTCAAGTTTAGCCGAAATTATTTCTGCTTCCAAACGAAAGGTAGGGTACGCTAGGGAAAATCGGTACATGGTCTTGACTGTGTGATAAACATGAGAGCTGTTGTGTGCTCTAGTGGTAATATTATTGTTTTCTATTTATTTGTCAATATTATAAAATTCTTTTTGCATGATGAGTTTCATTAGGCTTTGTTACTTTTCTGTTTTGTGTATTGGTATTGTTATTTAGAATGTAAGGTTCTATTTATTGTTATTTAGGTATAATATTCTATTTATTGTTATTACTGTTTATGAAGTGTTTGTTTATATACTATTTCTATATATATATATATATTTATTAGTGATAGGGGTAATGTAGAATACTAAACATGTATGGATTGGTATGTATTGGTTGTAGTATTAGGGATACGATTTGGAATACTAATATGGAAGTAGGCACACATAACATGAAAAAATAGTTTAATTACTGAGTACTATGATGCCCACAACACGCCATTTTTGGTGTCTGGGTTATTTTTTTCATGTCATAGTATTGTATATTTCCGAAAAAAGGATTTCTGACTTCTGTCTAAAAAACGCATATTTTTACGGCTAGAGCTGTTATAATGATGCTAGTAATAAAACAAACGTTAAGAACCCTAACAAATGCTTTAGCTTTTTTACTACGTGAATAATAATTTTGCACATGCAATGGATAAAAACGTTTTAAAAATGTGAGGACTCAATTTTTTCCTATGTTCTTCATAAAAGACCAGAAACATTCCAATTCTCACTCACTCATCATAAAGTAGCAACGGGAAGGTTTAACATAAAGGATTAATTTAATTTAAATTCAGTTCAAATTCTGAATGTGTGAAATTGAAATTAATGCACACTAATAAGCTCTTAGCTGTTAGTAGCCATCCATATCAAAATCTAAATAAACTTTCAAATCAAAAAAGTGTTTCTAAATTAAATAACTTGGCATCTATAAGAAATCTGTAAAAGCACTAAATTAAGTATACAACAAAATGAGCTAGATTGTATACGACCTGTCTGTAAAAATAAACGAGTGTTAGTTCAATGTTGTGGGGGAGGAAGGGAGGTCCTACCCCGAGTCAATCAAGTGCCCCTTGTGGAAGTTCGACCAGTTGATTGGTACCAGAGTTGTGTGAACAAGGGTTGGGCTAGTGTATACGATCTAGCACACAATAGAATTAGACTGGTACGTTTGCATAGCGTGGCCATTCCTGTACAGCAGGGGAATTAATCTACAATTATATAGTATATTAAAGGAAACAAACGTTTATTACTTTTTCTAACGCATTTAAATAAAATAAAATGTCATTGCAAATGTTTTGTAAAATTAATATCTACTCCTGTCATGTATACAGGATAACCTTTCAATAACCCCAAGGTACTCCCAAATTAGTAAATCAACAATTTTGCTTCTTTGATTATTTAAATATTGCATGTTTACAGTAGTTAAGTTGTAGTAATGAACAAATCTATGTAACGGTTAGTTTTTAATATTATAGTTCAGTCAAATATCTAGAATAAAGTCATTTCTTGAACCCTTATTATGATAAATGAAACTTCAAAATAACTTGTTCACACGTCCTGAGGTGTGCTACCAACTATAAATATTCAATGCTGGAGTGTGACAGCAAACTAGTACGACAGTAATGTATACAATTATTGAAATCATTTATACAATATATTTGAACTAAACGTTCTTTCCGTTGTAGCCTAAATTGTCCAGTTAACGTCATTTTGGGATACAATAAACATCTTGAGACGTGATGGTAACAGGGCTTTTTGCAGACATTTGCCATCATTCATTGATGTGAAAAATCAGTAACACTACGTTTCGAGATCTGCAATCTGACCTCTTCTTCAGGTAAATAACTAGCCTAACAAATAATTACAAACTAAGTTAAAATATAAACAAATCATACCAGACCGTTGTTACACGCCTAAGTCAGGAATCACAACCACCATGTTGTGTGTCAACTTCACTAACTCTAAAACATGCACTTAATAAGAAAAAAACATCTTGAGATATTTCGTACTCGAGGTGGTGTAATCTGCATCCGCTTATAAAAGTAAGTGGAGGAGCGAAACTTTGTCGTGATTGGTCAAAAATGAACCAATCAGCGATTAACATGGCTCCTTTACCACAGGTTGCCAGCTTCCTGATGCAATTCAACTAATATTTCTTTTTTGGCTGTACCTTCTACGGGTAAACTAATCGTACTGCAATAGTGAACCCGAAAGCGGCTCAAATTTGAAGTACCAGTAAAGGACACAAATCATCTATTTGACCTATAGTGTTTTAATTTAGCCAAAAACGCCTCGGCTAAAATCGTGTCCCCAAAATTGCTTACGGAAGAAAAATCTTTACATGGAACCCCCTTAACATTTAAAATATCATGGATTAATTCAATAATCAGGGTTTTATAACTGTCTTTTTGTACTGAAATAAGATAGAGTTCTATAACTTGTACTTTCCATTCTCTTTCACTGAGGCCTTTATAAAGAAGTATTATTAGTAGCAGATTTAAGTTTAAAGTTTTATTATGCTAAGAAAATGGAGGATTTGGTCACAGAAGTAAAAATGTAGTTCTATAATATACTCTCCAAAGGTATATAAAGTTTGATTTTTCTAAATACAACAGTTAAACCATTTCAAACTGGTGATTTTGGCATAAATTTTGTAATTAATAATAAAAATTAAAACATTAAATGATCCAAAATGTCAGATAAGATTTGATAAGCACTACACAATAAAACAGTTTAGACAGTATAAAATAATATTTTAGCATGATTATTTGTTACTACTATTCGTAAATACAACTTAACGCAACAGTGAAGAAACCTACTACAGAAATAAAGAAGAAATAAATGAAGGTATTGAATATATGTTTATTTTTAATTCCCCTAAACGATGAACAATGCGATGGAAGGAAGACAAAGGTCACCGACATGCAATAACTAACGTTACCGTGATCGACCTGCTAACCGTTCCGATCACACTGATTAAACATGGTTTGGTTCCGCGGTCTTTGGTTTGGTTTGGGCTCAGCAATGGTTGTTTCTATCGAGGTAAAGTTTGGTGTTTGGCGGAGGGTATATAATCAAATAACGTTGCGATGCTTTTAATCAATCAAATTATGACGAACAAACCAAACAACTTTGCAGTTCCCAGTGTTATGATTATTAATTTTCATAGTATTTTTAGGATATTTTTTCTTCATAAATAGGCAGCAGTCACAATCTATATTGAACTTAAAAACATAATCCTATCATTATATAAAATGTATTGCAGCCATGCATGAGATAAATATTGTGAAAGAAAATTTAGAATATATGAAAGAAGATTTAGTGGTTGGATGAGCATCAAAATTGTTATATTAATTTGTATACGTGATCATTCACACAAGCGAAATACATTTACTGCAGCAGCTAGCACCAAAATGGTCCAATGATGTATGTTGCGTTTCAATCCCCCCTCTACACCCCGCGCCCAACAGTGTTGCCAGTTTTACGTGTTTGACTGATCAATCCCAACTTCAGGGAACAACTAGTGGTTAGCAGCGATATGGCAACACCGCATCTGATGTCATCGGTTGGTGCGAGTTGAGCTGGCAACACTGTTCGACAGAACTCATATTCTTTTGTAAAAGATTAAGTTTTGATTATTAAACCATGTTTTGCATATAACGGTATAACGAACACTTTAGTGCCAATTTGTTTGGTGAATTTATCACGGACTGACGTCACAAATTGAAGAAATGCAGTGGATGAACAAAAACACTGCAATGCAGAACTCTGAGTGAAATGGATATTAATCAAAACGAACAGCGCCCACATGACAAAGATTAAACAGTGCAGCAGCTGACAATGCACGCTGAGTTTTCTGGATTATTAAACTCATGTACACGGCTGCAATTTACTGTTCATACAGACGTGTATCAATTAAACAAGCTGACACTAAAGTACTAAATGTACGAGTATTTGTAATAAAACTAGGATTCAATATAAAACGTTGGTTAAACAAGGTACGGTACTGTGTAACACAGATAAGTGGTACATACGTGACGTAAAGTGGTTTATTTGTGGACAGGACCGTCTGATATGTCACAACTAATCAAGTTGAGGAGGCAACTGTATCGGCCCGTAACGACAACTCACATGAAGTACCAACTTGTGTATACCCAGCTATCGTCTACAGCAGTCGTTATAGTCCAGCCTGTACCTGCGTTACTGTCCTATTTTAATAAAAAAAATAGTATTTGTTATTAAATAAAAGGACATAATACTCTAATTAGTTTTTACAAAATACGTATCTCAATGAATTTTAGAAAAAAAAAAACCATAACACATGTCAATAATTACGAAATGGAAAAGCTCCTTTATTTTGAGATTAATAGTCCAGGACTTTGAGACAAATTTGTATTTTATAAGCATACAACCTGCTTTTTCTTGAATTCGATAGAGCTATTTATTCTGACTAAACAATCGTTACTTTTGGTAGAGCTTGAAATAGTAGGGTATCAGAAGGGTTAGAAATTTGAAATAATAATATTTTAAGTTAATAACATTCCATGCCTTGGAACTCTCCTTGCAAGTAGCCTTAACTGCTCTTTGTTCTAACTGGATATGACTTTAGTTAAAAGCCTTCTATTCATAAATATCTCAAGCTCAAAAATGAATGACATTGCTAAGTAACACTGATAGCTTTCTCTGTTGTTACCGTGTGTTATTTCCATCAAGTGGAAGAGTAAACAAGGATTGAAAAGAACCTTCTGTCGATTGTGACTGGAAATCGAATTACGCGGAGAAACCGTTAACAATGTTACAAGGGCTGGTGGTTTAATTGCAGCTTCTTTACTAAAATGCCGTAGTAAACAAACGCCGTATTTAAGGTTGACAAGTAGTTCGAAATATGTACTTAAAGAATGCTGAGTATAATACGTTCCTACTCACATGATCTTGAGAAAGCACGCTTTAAATAAATCATTAAAATATTAAATAGCTTAAATTTTAAGCTACGTAAAACATTCGGATTGCTGGGATTGTTTGTGAAAAAATGGAAGTAACGTAACTTTAAAGTGTGGATGGCATTTACAAATAGAACATTACCGTAGCTCTTAAGAGTAGGAAGGGGGAAAATTTAAAAGCTGTCTTTGTAAACATCGGGCTTTTTTTACAGTTACTTGGTTGATGTTTTGTCATCGTGATAAATCAATACTAATAAAGGACGATTTTGAAACTACAAACGTATACGTGTGCGGTGAACCCTTTATTATTGTAAAAATTGAAAACAACGTCCTTCATTGTCACAATAAGTAAGTTGATTGAATATTTTGTTGACCGCTTACACGTCTCGGGTGCCTGAAGCAGCTCTTAGAAGCTACAGAGATTGTCGCACTTTGTGAGATAAAACCAATACAAATGAGTATCGAAGGATGCGATAATACGTGCCGGAAGTCTTTCATTATGCAGCTACTTACGGAGTTAAGTAGGTAAAGCACTCCTTCCCCCCACAGCTACATTATACGTTATACTTTCAACTTTGCTGCCTTTGACCTCAAGGCATCACAATAGTATAGTTCATCCTCACATTAAGAGTATGAACAAAGTATACAGTGTCAGGCCTCTATGAATTTTCTTAAAGGCAAAGAACGACAAGATTCTGCATAGATTTTCCATCTGTGCTGGTGATCTGTACCGAACGTTGTTTTGTGTGATAGTGACGTAAATTTGAGGAAAGTCAACTACTTATACAAATGTAAAAATATAAAGATCGAACTTAGATTCTATAAGAATAAAATATTGTAACTGTTATTTGGAAGAGTTTACAGTTAGTAACATAATATTCAAACCATTGTAGTTTTCTAGCCCACATTACATGAACAGTCAAATTATTAATCAACTAAAATCAAAAGCAGTGTTTCCTCAAATAAATTGACAAAGTTACATTATTCATGTATTTATTGTCTTTCAAATTATAATCATATTAAATATCTGGTTTCTAAAATATAATGTGTAGAATAAATTTATATTTCTAATTTAAATATTCGAGAAATATTCTCACGTGGGCTACAGAATCCGTGGGTGAGAACGAGTTACCTCAAAGTACTTAGATGGAATTTCCAACTGTAATAAATTTCATGATAATTTAAATAGATTAAGTAAAAAAAAAAACAAAAATAACAAGAAATAAATTATGAAAATAAAAAGTAAAGTGAGAATTTATTTAGATGGTAGAGTAAATGGAAATTATCACAAAAAGGACAAAACTACCAACTGTTGGAGAATATGACCCTGAACGAACCTTGAGTATAGATGTCTAATTCACTTGCGTGTAGGCTCTTATAATTAGCCAATTGCCGGTGATACGGCTTAAGGTCGCATTTTGAAGGGAAAGTTCACAGCTAGTTCGTTATAACAAATAAAATTTAAGTAGAGGTCAAGTTGTGTTAGACAAAATATTGGTGTTAATGTTGAATTTATTTCCAGTTCATCTTCCTCTTAGTGCAGCACCTGGAATCTAACGCTGTCACAGAATTTATTCCTGAAATCTGAAGCTCTACACTATATTTTGTAGTCTGGGTGATGTCGAAACGATGTAAAGTATTTATTTTGAATTTCTTCGTCGCCGATATTTTTGGATCTCTTCAGACGAATATGACTCCAGAATCCAGGAGTGTAGTCTGAGGCAGCGTCATATACCAGACGCTGACATAAAAGGAAGGGGAACTGAAGCTAAACTCGACATTCACTTTGAATCAACTCTGCCCACTATAGCTAAGATATGTGTAAGACACATTGGAGGGAGGAAGATAATGTATGTGTAGTAATGACAGCTGTAAAATGTAATAAAACTAACATTAATTACTGTAATCCGAACTAAATAAAAGTCACAATACGCTTACTCGCAATAAGTAACCACTGACAACCGACCAATGGCCATCGTCACGGCAGAATCAAGATGGCGGCAAGCTGGAGTTGATCTACCTTGTATTAGTTAACTCTAATACAATATCACCGTTATATAAGCATTCACTCTTACACATCTTGAAAATTTCAACGAAATAGCTTGAGATGTAGCTAAAACTAATTTGAGATACAGCTAGTTTTAGTCTGAAATACAGTAAAAAATAGCTTGAGATTCATATTGATAAATAGAACCAGAATCGACACAAACTAGTGTAGAAGCATTAAGTACAATTATATTTTTTCTACCAACGGTTTATATGTTTGTTACTGGAAAACAACACAATTACAAAAGTTGAGATAAAGTGTAGCGTCGGGATGACCCGGATCTTTCCAGTTCGTGTTTCCTGTTCCGCACCGAGTGATCTCTTTTCCCACCCCCTATCACCCCCACCCACCGAACTTGGCCCAGTCTGCTGCACAGGATAATGCCCAGTATATCTACTCTATTGAATCAACAAAATTATTTAGATACTGAAATCAGTATTTAATAAAATATGCAGAGTTTAAAAATTTAATGTGTAATCCCCGAAAAAATTAACAACCGAATAATCGTTCGAAACATTATAGAATTTGAATTTATAACCCTTCAAATTTAGCTTTATATTCCAAGCAAGATATTATTGTATGTTGATATTATTAAGGAGCGCTCCTGAATAGCTTTCCCTTTTTTGGTTCTCTTAGGACAACAATCTTATAAATTTCACTCAGTCCTATAAGAACCTTAGCGCCGCTTCCGGAGTGACTGGGTATTCAAGATGGGTAAGGTTAAAGGGTAGGGGCCACCTCCTATCAAGATCCATGAGGAAGAATTAGAGTACTAATCTTAAAGTCATGTCTCCTCGGAAGAAGGGGAGGCTAGCTCTGAACCAGCCTCTCCAGTCAAAATAGGCAGGGGATGGCACATCCTTGAGGCTAGCAAGAACCTCTAAAATTAGGGAACAAACCTTATCAACCCCAACAGTCATCCCCCGCAGTAGACTAGACCTATCGATTTGCCTTTAAACCCCAGAATCTTGCCATATTTGCGGTTAGTGCTGTGCCGCTCCTGGACATCCATCAGGTTGCACATCGGTTGCACATCCATCACTTCAACACATCGGTTTTTGCTGTGCCCAGTGTGGGTACAACTGAAATGTATAAACCAACCAGAAGTGTTCCCTGCTGGATTCCTCCTGAATAACTTACTACTTCACGAAATCACTACAATATAGGAACAAAGTAAACTATTCAATGAACATTCACTCAGTATTTATCATTATGAACCATTGTTTTGGATATAAAAGCAAATCGACAAAGTTATCTTTTTTTACATAACAGGCCTTTTTAAAATTCTTTCTGTTAAAAGAGACTCTGACAGTTACCGAAAATTCGACCTCTCGTAGCTTCTTCCGGAGACCATATTTTCAGAAAGACCTCTTAGGGTATCTTAAGTTCACCATCTACACTTGCTCTGTACTGGAGAGAATGTTGTTTTACTTTCGTTACTTCGGGTGTGACATGTTTTTGTTTTTGCTTCCTGTGCATTGACATCGCTTGGTTCATTCCCTACAGTATAGCCTTCATGCAGTCCGTCAGATATCACTTTATAAATACTTTATAAAATAAAATGATTATTTTAACTTTGATTGGTAGTCTATTACTACATTTAATGTCTTGAAAGGTCTTTTTTACACCTAAATAAGAGGGTCGATGCTCATGCTTAAAATGTATTAATGGGAAATGTCTGAGATCCTACTATCCATTCAAACAATTCATCGTCAGTAACAAACGATAAACAATTATATTATTCTTGAAAGTTTGGATTTGATATAGGTTTTTTTTTATATAGCAACGAGTAGTCGGTCACACGAACGACAATAAAACAAGTTGAAAGCACAATTTCTGTTTCCGAGCCACAGATACACAGTTGGGGTGTATACGGCTATCCACAGAGTGCTTTGATTGTACATTCACTGTGGCGAGTTTGTGTCGCTCGCCGAGACTTGGTTTCGGTAACGAACTGTGAGGCTATTCACAAATAAAAAATGAGAACCTCTCCTTGTCTTTCGAATAGTTTTTAATAGCAATGATATTAACTAACTATGACCTGATAGTATTGTAACGGAGGGAGTAACTTTATCTTCTGTATGTTAAACGATTATTTTATTAATAGGTTGATGGGTACTTACTAACAAAATTATTATTGTTAAATAGATAGAACATTTAATGCTGTTTTCACTATCGTAAGAATTGAAGGAAATGTGTCTAGAACGCTTTTTTGCAGAACTAGTATCTTTTTATGATGTAAAAAACTAAGACATAATAGCAAAATTACATGAAACTTAATAAATTAACAACTTATAGTGATGTTAAGGTCGAAGTCTTATTTGAAAACAGAGTAGTCACACGTCAAAGTCAAATATACATGGTGTCCTGTAAGTTTCTGTATAAAGGTATATCACATTATTGCTCAGGTCCTAAACATCACATTTCACCATATGAAAATGGATCTTCGGTGAGCAATAATGTGATATACCTCTATCCAGAGAATAACAGAACACCCTGTATACGTGAGATACAGATTAGGGCACACACAAACTAATACACAACAATCGTGCACTACTACAACACATCAGTAGCGTACAGGGATAATTACATCGTGGGGGGGGGGGTTACACAGAGTGTGGTTTAAAAGGTATTAAATACCTTCCATAATATTGGCTCATGATTCTTTCCCCAAAACATTTTTGTGTTTTAAAACATTAAAAAGGGATACGAAGGGAAATGTCTGATATTACGTAAGTGCGAAAAACTCTGTACGATTCGCTCTAAACGTGCGGAAAGTATTCTTTAAACTCTCTAGTTTAAAGAAGTAAAGTTACTTTTCGTTAAGAAATTAAATAAGGCAGCAGCTTCCGTCGTTGTAAAATACAACAAATAAACACAACAGATGTTCCAAACGTTAGTTTCATCTGTTGTGCAACAGGTCTTTGTAAACAGTTAAATTTATACATTATCACTATGGGAATTCTTTCAACTGTCTCCACATATTCAATCCGTATATCTTAAAATGGTAGCATTGTAATTTTCATTTAGTTGTTTGCAGAATTATTCCATGTAGATACAAGAAATTTGTTACCACTCCCCCCCCCCCCCAAAAAAAAACCATCATTTACCAAAGTAAAGTTTAAATGAGCACAGTTTAATTAAAGCATGCGTAACATTTGGCGATTACAGTAGTCAGTGGTTTTTCCTAGATCCACAATCTTTTTGAGATCTTTTCTGTATTAGAGACACAATGTACAAAAAACATATTACCTCAAATAAAGCATTATGATGACTATGATTTGCATCACAAAGGATTCAAAATTATACCAAATACATTGATAAAAGTTTAAAAATATTATAACGTTTGTTTCCGACTGTAAAACGTGTTGCGTTATTCAACAGAAGGGAATTTTAATGCGTGCGGTTGGCAACGCTGAAGTGGTCCAGACGTATTGACTGTCAGGAGGGCTGTTGATCAACGATTCCAAAGACTCCCGTAATTCAATAAATCTCCTGGTTCTTTGTGTGCCAATCCTTTCCTGCCTTCACTTGCCGAACGTGTGTTTAGAGTTTGTTATGTTACACTGAGATGTTTCGTTATTTATCCTGTAAAAAAATTATAAATAAATGTAATATATTCTCTTTTAATAAACACAATACCATTTACTTCAAACTAAGTCTTTTATTCAAGATAGAAAAAAATCAGCAACCACTGTAATACCTGTAGATAGTTTCAATATTAGTGTGTTATTTAAAATAAAACATTCTTAAATGCCCATGTGCACATAATGTCTAAAAGAAAATTGAAACAATTGTAATTTTCTTAATTTAATCATCTTTTGAGAACAATTTCCGAATATTCTTGCAAGTTTGATATCGATAAGAGAGTTTCCTTTTCTGTGATTGTGAGTTACTTAGTTTTCTTTGTGTAGTCTGCCAAATAATATGCAACATTAATACTAATTAACAAACAGTAGTAGAACGATATTTTTTAAAGCTCAGCAACCAAAAACACACAACATAGTTTTGGTCTCTTGGCAGAATCTTACGTTTTAAACAAATTAATTTTGTCTCCTGAAATTTAATATTTTCAGGCTGGTACCCCACAGTTTAATTTATTTATGTGACATTATCAGAATATTTTCAATTAAGCAAGAAGTTAGAGAAGGGTCCTTTACCAAGGCCAGACAACAGCGGCCTGCCTACAAGTGTACAGCGAGCGAGTGTCAGTCTTCTGGACATTAAGCTTACTAAAAAAATATTACTTTTGTTTTTGAAGTTGTTCTAAGATCTCGGATTCACACTGGAGCCAAAAAATAAACTACATAATATATGGTTTGTTAAATGTACCCTTTAAATTAGGTAAATGTGCTCTTTTTAATACCCTTTTCATTGGAGTACATGTTGCTAAAAATGCTTACTGTTGTATGTCTGCTACTTGTGGGGTTCCTCAGGGATCCGTGTTGGTACCAATTCTATTCCTGATTTTTATTTATATTGTAAGGGATTAGTAAATTCTGTGTTTCGTCGTCAAAGAAATGATGTAAATGAAATACCCGGTGATATATTTCTGTCTAAAACAGGAAATGAAGGCACATGCGTACGTTCAGAGCTAACAATTCAAACGGCAGACGTCACAAAAAGAGGGTTTGTATTTGATGAACGCCCATCTGTGGGTGCAGTCAGGCATGCCCTGCAGGCGGCGTCGTTTCACTCTAGTTCTCGCACATTTCCGGAAATGGCGAATTTTCAGCCAAACTCAGTGAAAATTGACGTTGATATTCCTTCCCTGCCAAATCCAGTAGTAGTGTTTTACTATAACAAACCAACAAACAGTTTTAATAATCGTATAACATCTGTGGTAGTTATTAGGTACGTTCTTGTTTAACAATATATTCAGGGAATGGCATTTATTTATTTGGCAAAAACTTTGCTAGAACTTGCGGTTTTGGTAATAAATTGCTTTTTTGTGTTGCTGATTTAATCAACAAAATCCATCCTGTGGTCTGGTAACTAACAGAACAATACGACCAATATGGCCACCATATTAAATACAACAATCATACCACCATTCGATTAGTGAGTATAAAAAAATTAAATTGTTTTTTTTAAAGTTACATTTAATGTTTGATAACATTTAAAAAAGTCTACAACGATGCGATAGTTTTTCAGAAAATATTGTTATGTTAACATATAATGGAATTTAATGTTAAATGCTCAAAACTCGAATAATTAATGACAATAGACAGAAATTGGTTAATTTTAATTACAAAACGAATACTTGGCTAATTAAGAATATATCTAACTCATGGCAGTCAGCAGTCGTCACTGTTTTTTTTTTCTCTTTTAATCATTCTTAGGACGTTTTTATGTCTTTAGTATACTATAATATATATCATTGCACAGTTAAATACTTCTTTGAAATTTTATTATAGAATGGAAAAATCAACCCAATTTTGAATTTTTATAACTTAATCTTACAAAAAGTAGAACTGGCACATAGACTTTGCATGAAGCTATATTTCTACACAGGCAAAAAGGGAGTGTGATGGTAGTTGAAAGTTAGACAAACAGGCAGACGGAAATAACATTTTTCCAGTCCCTCTGGTGATCAATAATTTACTTTAGGCTCGGATGGAAAACATATCGTAAAACTCAGAAATATAAATGCACATGAAACACTTGAAAGCTGCTGCGTAAAAAGCAAACGGTAGTTGAGCTGAAACAGAAACCTTAGTCAATTAGGAAAATTAGTCAATTACTTTGCGATTGTAAATAATAATTATTTGTTAAACTGTTTATTATTATAAAATATATTGAATCTCACAGTGGAGTACACTTTGAACTTTAAGTTAAAAATGTTTTATCACATTTACGTGATTTTAAAAGTGCTTCTCTATTATTGAACAATTCAGAAAAGATTTTACAAAATATCGTTTCATTAGATAAACTATGATTAAGATAGTGGTCTAAACATTATTAAAATTCTATAATACAGTTTTACAATTGTAGCGCATGTAAAATTTAAAAATCCATTGTAATAAGTAACAAGTAACAAAACAGAGGTTTACTACAGTTTAGATAATTTTACTCGAATTAATATTCATAAAAGTTTAATTATATAATAACGATGTGTGATTTAAAAGGATAGCAAGATTTTAGAAATTTTCCATCGTTATATGTTACAAAACTATAACACAACGTTTCGACGATTGAAATCAACCGTCTTCTTCAGGTACCAATACCACTAATACATAAAAAAACTAAAAATTCGCCAATGGAGTACCACTCAAAGATTTTAGTGATAAAGAACTAGTTTAAAAAGAACATGTAGTCCAGACTGTAGAGAATGAACACAAGCGATGTCACTGCACAGGAACGAATCACACAAACAACACGTCACATGCGCACTATTGGAGGTGGAACACTGACGAGAAAATTAACGTTGGCTTATCCTGTGGTATCGCGGCGCGTCATCTGATTCATAGCGAACAGGGAAAGCGATCTGTCACCGCCAGTGATGGTGTGTGTACGTATTTTATTAGTTAAGGTGTGTTTGATTGTTAGTTTAGGCTTTCGTGCTAATTAAAGAAAACTGATACAAAGCCACTTTGGTCACCTAGAAACTTAGAGTTATATTTTTGTAACATATAACGATTGCAAATGTTCGAAATCCTACTATAATTTCATTTATAAAAATTTAACAGCCTTTTGAGTTAAATAATCTCTACACCAACTTATATATTCATCCGATCATCCTAGGGATGGTCCAATGTGGCCATTCGGTATCTAAAGGCCATATTTATCTAAATAATACTGCTCTTAAAGAAAGTGTTTTCAATTTCAAAAAATCACTTTCGTTTTAATGCTCCTTTCCTATGCAGGAATAACGTATGCCTCTTAAAGTCGTTAAAAACGTTTGTAACTTCATGAACTAGAGATGTTTTTCATGTAACAGAGAGTTTAATGTCTTCTGAAAAATCTGTACGAAACGAAAAGTAAAAACTAAACCCAGGAATTAAATTTAAATGTTAAATTATAAAGTGACTGTCACATATTTCCAATTCAAATATTATAATTGATTCGAGTAAAATCTATTTATGAACTTGTAATACTTGAATACAGATTTATTATTAGTAATTTACAGCTTAACAGTGGAAGACCATTTTCCCTGAGACAATCTTTTCAAAGTCCACTCCAATTTTGAGATATTAAGATCAAAGAAGCAATGTAAAATGAAATGCTGTGCTCCATCAGATTCATCATCACCGAAAGCGATTCAGATTAAGCGATATTCACTGGAAGCTTTAGCAAGACATCAACTTTAATGAAATCAATTTGGTGTGAGCTTTAAGAATAAAATCTAGAAAGATCAAACAAACGCGAGGTTTCCAGATTTGTGATAACTTTTTAAGTCTTTTCACTCGATTAAATTGTTGAAGTACTCTTAATTAACAATAGAATTATTCATGGACGTTTGATTTTATATATTCCTTTATTTCTATCAAAACGCTTTAAAGCTTCGCCCTCTTGGGGATACCAGTATAATCAAGCATTATCACTTCCGGCAGATGATATGTTCAGGTATTTACAATTAAGTTTGGCAAATATAACAGGGTGAGTTATTATTATAATCCTAGACCTAACAAAATTTCAATTCAAAGACTGGAATAATATAAAACGTATTGTCAATGTTGAGTTTAGATCCATTTTGGGTTCCTCTTAGTGCGGCGTATGAAATCTGACGCTGTCACAGACTTGACTCCTGGAACCTGGAGTCATGTTCGCTTGAAGAGATTTAATAAAAAGCTCAAATTGAAATTTTACATCGTTTCAACATCAGAGACGCCTCAGACTGCAAAATATGGTGTGATATAGTTGAATAAGTGTTCTCATTGTTGCATAATTAAGTGGACTACGACGTTTTATATACGATCTCTAAGCACGGCGGAACAACATAGTTTTGTACTCACAACGTAGCTATGGTGGGGAGGATTGAATGTATGTGAATGTTCTGATGTGGTGTGTGAAAGATTCATCATCTCTTTATACCTGAGGAGGTATTATGGGGAGCTCACGATGTCCTCATTACTAGAAGAGGTTAAATTGTACAACAAATAACTGCTGTTCATGTCTGCCTTTAAACATTAATTTATTTTTAAATTACAGGAAACAAAAAAATCGTGTAGTTCGGGCTGTGTCAGGACGCGCAGGGACAATCGTTGTTAAGTTTTTTCGTAAGCTGGATATGGAGGCGTTTCTAGATAAGAGACGACAGAAGAGAAACGTTAGTTCCCGGGACCTGGGTTACATGGAAGGCGAGTCCACACCGGTGTACGTGAACGAGAGTCTTACAAAGGCGAAGAGGCTGTTGCTGAAGGCATTCTTCACCCACATTACACTTTCCTGTGGGTGAAGAATGGGCGAATGTTTATGCGGAAGAATCAAGGGGAGCGTTATGTAATCATCAACTGCGAGGCTGACCTTCAAAGACTCATGTGACGTTCTTCTACCTGCTGTACACTATATATTCCTATAATTAGTTTTAAGTTGCACTCGACAATGCTATTTTTTGTTTTATACCTCTCAAAAGTCACACTATTTGTATAATTGTAATTTTTTGTTTTGATTCTGTGTTTATTTATATTAAGCATGTATTTTATTGTGTAACCTTTTTCCTTCAGTGATGTTGGAAAGAAATGAGGAAATTTTGAGTGAAAGCAAGAGTCGTTTAAATGAACTTAAAAGTTAGTTTTGTAAGTCTAAAAAATGTTAAAGATTCCACATATCAATCCTGAAAGTTTGAGAGCACACAGAGAATTTTCCCTTCAATTATTCAATGATAACATGTTTGATATTATAGTAGCTACAGAAACAATTTTAGATCCAGTTATGCAATTATGCTATGATAAGGCATGACAGAGAAGGAAAAGAAGGAACTGGCATAGCTGTTTATCGTAGTAGTAATTTTAGTTATAAAATAATAGCCTCATCCGACTCCAGATATAGTAAGAAAGTAGAGTGAGTATATTGTGTTTGAAGCTAGGATTGCCTGGAAATTATTGTTATGTGCAGTATATCAACCTCCAAAAGCAACTTGAATCCTGAGCTGTGTGTGATATTATTATTACAGCTAATTTATTGCCCACGCATGATAATTTACTGTTGTTAGGAGATTTTAATACTGATCTCAGCTCTAATAGAATGTTTGCTGACAAAACAGCAATGTTGAACCACGTTGAAACTTTTAATTTAAATATTTTACCACTGAATGAAACCTACCATTTACCTAATAGCGGTACACTGTTGGAGTTAATTATAGTAAATGATGTAAATAAGGTAAAAAAGCATGGACTGTTTCAGGTACAATCCGATCCCAGTAGACAAAGGGACTGGAGAGAATACCTCATGCAGTGAGCCATTCAGAGTTGACTGAATTCCCGAGAATGTGTCGATTCGTTAATCAACATCACTCCTGACAGCCCACACGTCAGCTCGGTGCTTCTATGTTACCAAGGTTTACAGTTATTAGTGTATGTTACTACTTGTAACTTGGTGCAACATTTCCCCAATTCAATAACACATTTCCATAAAAACCACAGTAGGATAGATCCAATAGTTCATGTTTAGTTCATGTCCAATCCCAGTAGACAAAGGGAATGGAGAGAATACCTCATGCAGTGAGCCATTCAGAGTTGATTGAAATCCCGAGAATGTGTCGATTCGTTAATCAACATCACTCCTGACTGCCCACACGTCAGCTCGGTGCTTCAATGTTACCAAGGTTTACAGTTATTAATTACCGTTTTGTTACGTTTACCATGAGATTACATTTATATATTTCAGTGGTATTATATTAATTAAATTTTAATACGAATTTTTGGTGGTACTACCATAAAAATCATTATTTACAGTACAAATTAAGACTAAATTTCTAATAAAAATAAAATAAAAATTTCCAACGTTTATGTTATGCCTAATTCTGCTGCACGCTCTTTTCCCGGGACCGTACCTTCGGACAGGAGGCTTTTTGTGTGTCTGGTACAGTACACTAGTGTAAATGTTGAGTTCAGGTCCATCCACTCTGTGCAGCGTATGAAATCTCATGCCTTCTCAGATTTGACTCCTGGAATCTCGCCCGTATGAGAGATTGGAAAAACGTTGGTGACAAAGTACCTCAAATCCCTTTCTCGGGATTGCTCCGACACCAGAGACACCTAGATTACAAAATGAAGTATAATCTAGGTGGAGAGTTGTTTTAATTGTCTCATGAGTTGAGCTTCTTACTGAAGATTTGATGGATTAGTGGTGCAACTATGACCTGAGTTCTTACGCCACTGTTCTAAAGTTTTGTATATTTTTGCTGCCACATGAGGTGGTGCAATTGGTTTTGAGTTGACCCCAAACTTTAACCTTTCTTAACCTGTCTTCTTCGACACTACAAGCATTTTAAATAGGCAGTTTAGTCATATAGGTAACATATTTTTAGGATTTGCCTCCATGGAATGTTTTGGTTGAAAAAACAAAATTAAATATACTATTTCACTTAAGTCAATAGAAGTTACGGGCTTAATTATTTTAAGAGTACAATAAAGTTAGAACAAACGCCACATCAAACGTCAGTTAATCACGATTAAACCTTTTTTCAAACTTATCACTTTGATTTGCTGGGGTCTGATTTGTAATATTGAGCACATGTTTTTGTGTACCGCTGAAATAAAGATGCAGAGGGCGGAGTTTTCACTAATGAGAAGCGCTCTCTCTTGTTGTAATTGCACTAATTACACTGAGGGTTGGCGCCACACAGAACAAACATGGTGTTGCGCCTTATCCTTCTAATTTAACCCTCAGTGTCAACCTGATGACGTGCACAAGTACAACAGGTTGACGTTAACGTGCAAGTCTATATCGATATAGAGAGTAACTTGTAATACATTTATATCAGGGTAGATTTAGATCAACCCCACCCCCCTCTGTTGGTCTTGGTTTAGACCAAGAGTAATCTTCCAGGAGTATCGAAAATATAATTGGCAGAAAACATTCAGAATAAGACAAACCAGAAATAATTGGCAAAGGATCTTGTTCTTGCTTGTACGATTGCCTAATCGATAGTGAAGGAAACAGAATTTTCTGGATAATTTCCATCGTTCAGTGATACAAAAAAATCAGTAACACTAAGTTTCGAGATCTGGAATCTGATCTATTCTTCAAGTAAATTAACCTAACACATAGTTAAAATCTAGTTTAAAATAAACAAATCATAACAGAGCGTTGTGACACGCCTAAGTCGATAATCACAACCACCACGTTGTGTGTCAGCTTTACTAACTCTAAAACATGCGCTTAATGAAAAAAAAAACTAAACACAACAATAATTATTAAAACTGAACAACAGATACAGAACACCATATGTCAGCACTCACCGACCATCCTAAAATAGAACAGAATGTAATGTTACTGATCTTTTGTATCACTGTACTGTGGAAAATGTCCGGGAAATATCCTGATTCCTTCTCAATCCTTCCATCGTCAAAAACAAACTTCAAACAAATAATCGATAGTAGCCGAATCGACATTAGCCCAGTCGATAAACTAGTGAGTGATCTGACACTTCCAAATACAGTTGGTTAATTAGAAGTGTAATGTTCTAATAAACATTCTACTTATCATTGATTTTAAATTACGCAGCATTTATTATTATAGCATTAAAACGTCGAGTGATCGACAGAAAAGCTTGAATTATTTCAAATTTCGGTTAAAAATGTTTGCATTATCGAAGTTAGAATGTACACGCCAGCTATTCTCACATAGATTTGATATGAAGAGGCTGAAAGAATGTAACTTTACTAATTTATTCAAATCGTTACTAATAATGAAATTATCATTATTTAACACGAATTTGTAACATAATTTAAGGCAATATTTGGACCACATTGAATAATTATAAAATTTGATAGCATGATAAACACCTGTTACAAATGCTTCTTTTTACATAGCTAAGTTAACCACTTCCGGTTCAAATATGGTGTATAACATTTTAGAACACTGTTCTAGCAAAAATTTTCTTTTTAAGCACAAATTAGTTTTATTTTAACCATAAATTTAAGTGAATTCATTAAATTTAGTGTGGAATAATATATTTAGTTTTTCGATTGTATACTATTTTATGCAGTTCTCATAACTATTTCATTAATAATCGCGCTTAAGTTTACAGGAAGGTGCATTGAGTGATCTTTTAAATTTGACTTTCAAAGATAATTTACAATCCTCACTCCATAAGTTAAATACATTATATTTATTTTTATCGATCTAGTCCAGTTATAATTTGAAAATGAAATAAATAGCAATAAAGCACTATGAGAATCAAGACTATTGATGCTTGCAGTTTATGGAGTAATAAAGCAAGAACAATGTAAATTGTAAGATGTAGTGTTTAGTTTTATTTACCACTCTCATATTTCTTTTAATTCGTGTAATAGTAAATAATGCTGTAATGGAGAGTTGTGCCTATGAGAATGCAGTAAAGGTGAAGGTAACTTGCAGTAAATATGTTGCAGATTACACCACTGGCAGTGTGAAATTATCACTGCAATAACAACCAGCTGGCTATAAGTTATGTTTTTCGCATTATTCTTTCGTTATTAACCAAGCTTACCAACCGTACCCATTACCAGTTACTGTACGTGCTCGTGTTTATTCTTATTTGTAATTTCTTTACGTTGATGAAAATTAAAATGATACAAGTACTTAATTTTAATTGTTAACTGAAATAACGCAGAACCATAACAGACTTTAAAATACTTTGACATTAAAACTGTTATTTGAAAAATCCATACAATGGGCTGTGTATATTATACAAAGGCTGTAATATATACAACACAGAAAAAACAAAAAATAGAAGATCCACACAAGCATGAATCCCAGCGCGATTCTTGGTCATAACAGTAACCTCTGTGGGACATCTGGTTCTCGGTCATGACGATAACCTCTGTGGGACATCTTTTTCTTGGTCACGACCCTAACCTCTGTGAGACATCTGATTCTTGGTCATGACGCTAACCTCTGTGGGACATCTCGTTCTCGGTCATGACTTTAACCTTTGTGAGACATCTGATTCTTGGTCATGACTCTAACCTCTGTGAGACATCTGATTCTTGGTCATGACTCTAACCTCTGTGGGACATCTCGTTCTTGGTCATGACTCTAACCTCTGTGAGACATCTGATTCTTGGTCATGACTCTAACCTCTGTGGGACATCTCGTTCTTGGTCATGGATCTAACCTCTGTGGGACATCTGATACTTGGTCATGACTCTAACCTCTGTGGGACATCTCGTTCTTGGTCATGGATCTAACCTCTGTGAGACATCTGATACTTGGTTGGTCATGACTCTAACCTCTGTGGGACATCTCGTTCTTGGTCATGGATCTAACCTCTGTGAGACATCTGATACTTGGTCATGACTCTAACCTCTGTGGGACATCTCGTTCTTGGTCATGGATCTAACCTCTGTGAGACATCTGATACTTGGTCATGACTCTAACCTCTGTAGGACATCTCGTTCTTGGTCATGACTCTAACCTCTGTGGGACATCTCGTTCTCGGTCATGACTTTAACCTTTGTGAGACATCTGATTCTTGGTCATGACTCTAACCTCTGTGGGACATCTCGTTCTTGGTCATGACTCTAACCTCTGTGGGACATCTCGTTCTTGGTCATGACTCTAACCTCTGTGGGACATCTCGCTCTTGGTCATGACTCTAACCTCTGTGGGACATCACGTTCTTGGTCATGGATCTAACCTCTGTGAGACATCTGATACTTGGTCATGACTCTAACCTCTGTAGGACATCTCGTTCTTGGTCATGACTCTAACCTCTGTGGGACATCTCGTTCTCGGTCATGACTTTAACCTTTGTGAGACATCTGATTCTTGGTCATGACTTTAACCTCTGTGGGACATCTCGTTCTTGGTCATGACTCTAACCTCTGCGGGACATCTGGTTCTTGGTCATGACTCTAACCTCTGTGGGACATCTGGTTCTTGGTCATGTCACTAATCTCTGCGGGACATCTACTTTAGATTTTCTTTGAACAGCGTTGCTTTTGCCTATGAAATATGTAAACAATCACCACTAACTAACTTAGACTTTTTATAAAAAGTATATAATTGACATACTAAACATTTGAAGCTCAGATTTCATCTTCTGTTGGACTACGTATTATAATAGCTTGATGTATATATGGAAATATTAGATCTGGATTTTTTGTTAAATTGTGTCGAAATTGCAAATAGATTATTCTGATTTACTAGAAAATGAGAATTAAAATATCCCATAGTGCTTGACCTTGTTTTATATTTGTTAACTTTCTTGCGTGGTTAATTTTATCTTAGTTGAATGATATCTAAATAAAGGAGCACATTCCATGTTCTCGATAGTTCGTTTCAGTTTTTTCCTTAATACAGTGGAAAATATCTGTAATACACTCATCCATTTACATACCCATGTTATTGCATTTTTTTATCTCCCATTATTTGTTTATACTCTCTAATATCTGAAGATTGCTTCAAAGCATTTTACGGGAAGCAGTTCTGACGTAACAATTTATTGAATAACGTCGTTCTGTGTTGAGTAACTCGCAACGTAGCTCCAAGCATTGCGCCATGGTGTTCCTTGCGCCATCTTCAACAACAATACATTTTCAAAAAAACTTCCAGGAAATATCTTAGAAATCCAGGTTTCAAAGTGGAAAACGAAAGTCAACATTCTGAAGGCCTTCACTTTATCAAACTTTAACATTGCAAGAAGTTATACATAATAAGGTAATATATGTCTATTTCGCTTAAAGGGAAGAGAAAACGTTAGCAATCATTTTGAACCATCTGCATGATATTCCTCAAGGAGACAATAATTTGATTAATCGTAGGACAGCAGTACGGAAAATGAAAGAAAACGAGTGAAGAACGAGCTTCCTATGATGAAGTAAAGAATTTTTTAAACATATAAACTGGCGCAACTACCCTTTACAAAGTCCAGTGTGTTGTTGCACAGCAGTTACACACAGAAAAAAGGTTGTGCGTGAAGACAACGAGGAAATCAGATGTATTTTATAGTATATTGTACATTCAATAGAGCCCAGAACACTCTAGACTAACGAGGTTAGCGTGGAAATTGCATGTACAAAAAAAGCCCTAAGGACCATATTGTAATAATATTTATTTATATCAATATTTCAATATTTTTACCACGAACCCACAAATATGTGAAATTTGTCACAATGTATTTTGTCTACGATCAAATATCTGTATGAGTACTTTATTTTCTTTTTCAAGTTTTTAATAAAAATGAAAAACTTATAAATGATCAATTATATACTTTTATAGATGTTGAATAAAATGCCTAACCTTTGCAAAAGCTCAGCTATAGAGGAACGAATTGTTTTGTAATATAGCCCAATATATATTATTTGCAACATGAGATACAATAACCAGGCTGTGTAACTGGTGGTAGTAAGAATATCAATGGTACCACTTGTAAGCGCGTACCACTGTACCAATGGTACCACTGTAAAGCGAGTTCATGTATTTAAAATTGCTGTTTTCTTAAAGAAAAATCAATTCGATTTGAAAAATAGATTGACTGTAGGTGTTATTATTTGGTATAATTAATATAAAGCCATAGCAATAAATTAATATAAAATTGAACCCTTTCAAAAAAGAAACGTATTATAAAACATTTCCAAAAAGTTTTCTACGAGGTTATCTAAAAAAATAAAAAAAGCACAGAAGAGATGATGGTAAAATATTGAAACATTTAAACCACCACCAATCCCCTTCCATCCCACCCTCCGAGAACAGTACTCATCAATCCTCCAATTATACACAATATCTGTATCGACTCTGTTCAGAAGCTCTGGTGGATGGATGGATATAATACGAGTGAATGACGCTCCCTTGTTAATGTAACACTATACAGTTTGTCTAAATCTAATCTGCCATGATTATCTCACCAGTCACACAGTGCAGAAATGGGGTACTTTTGTCTTTGTTCAACCTTTTCAGTCAAAGTATAAAATCGTGAAATACCTCAAAAAATTATTGATTTAATTAGGCTATACGAACATTAATGAAATATTTCATAAACAGGTAGGACTTTCATAAGAGGATTACTACAATAGCTGTTTGTTCTATTTTATGAAATGTTTCTGTTGTTTTTATTATACGAATAATTCAATATTACAGCTTATTTAACTTATCAGTCAACGGAGCAGATTAGATCATGTTTTGACAAACCCTTGTATTCAGGTGATGGCCACTGAGAAGGACTGATTGCTGTCTGCGGTGGTCGCGGCAATTTCGCACATCACGTGATCATTCGACGGAGCAGATTGGATCATGCTTTGACGAACCCTTGTATTCAGGTGTTGGTCACTGATAAGGACTGATTGCTGTCTGCGGTGGTCGCAGCAATTTCGCACATCACGTGATCATTCGACGGAGCAGATTGGATCATGCTTTGACAAACCCTTGTATTCAGGTGATGGCCACTGAGAAGGACTGATTGCTGTCTGCGGTGGTCGCGGCAATTTCGCACATCACGTGATCATTCGACGGAGCAGATTAGATCATGTTTTGACAAACCCTTGTATTCAGGTGATGGCCACTGAGAAGGACTGATTGCTGTCTGCGGTGGTCGCGGCAATTTCGCACATCACGTGATCAGTCAACGGAGCAGATTAGATCATGTTTTGACAAACCCTTGTATTCAGGTGATGGCCACTGAGAAGGACTGATTGCTGTCTGCGGTGGTCGCGGCAATTTCGCACATCACGTGATCATTCGACGGAGCAGATTGGATCATGCTTTGACAAACCCTTGTATTCAGGTGTTGGTCACTGATAAGGACTGATTGCTGTCTGCGGTGGTCGCAGCAATTTCGCACATCACGTGATCATTCGACGGAGCAGATTGGATCATGCTTTGACAAACCCTTGTATTCAGGTGTTGGCCACTGACAAGGACTGATTGCTGTCTGCGGTGGTCGCGGCAATTTCGCACATCACGTGATCATTCGACGGAGCAGATTGGATCATGCTTTGACAAACCCTTGTATTCAGGTGTTGGCCACTGACAAGGACTGATTGCTGTCTGCGGTGGTCGCGGCAATTTCGCACATCACGTGATCATTCGACGGAGCAGATTGGATCATGCTTTGACAAACCCTTGTATTCAGGTGTTGGCCACTGACAAGGACTGATTGCTGTCTGCGGTGGTCGCGGCAATTTCGCACATCACGTGATCATTCGACGGAGCAGATTGGATCATGCTTTGACAAACCCTTGTATTCAGGTGTTGGCCACTGACAAGGACTGATTGCTGTCTGCGGTGGTCGCAGCAATTTCGCACATCACGTGATCATTCGACGGAGCAGATTAGATCATGCTTTGACAAACCCTTGTATTCAGGTGTTGGCCACTGACAAGGACTGATTGCTGTCTGCGGTGGTCGCGGCAATTTCGCACATCACGTGATCATTCGACGGAGCAGATTGGATCATGCTTTGACAAACCCTTGTATTCAGGTGATGGCCACTGACAAGGACTGATTGCTGTCTGCGGCGGTCGCGGCAATTTCGCACATCACGTGATCATTCGACGGAGCAGATTAGATCATGCTTTGACAAACCCTTGTATTCAGGTGTTGGCCACTGACAAGGACTGATTGCTGTCTGCGGCGGTCGCAGCAATTTCGCACATCACGTGATCATTCGACGGAGCAGATTAGTTCATGCTTTGACAAACCCTTGTATTCAGGTGTTGGCCACTGACAAGGACTGATTGCTGTCTGTGGCGGTCGCAGCAATTTCGCACATCACGTGATCATTCGACGGAGCAGATTAGTTCATGCTTTGACAAACCCTTGTATTCAGGTGTTGGCCACTGAAGAGGACTGATTGCTGTCTGCGGCGGTCGCGGCAATTTCGTACATCACGTGATCATTCGACGGAGCAGATTAGATCATGCTTTGACAAACCCTTGTATTCAGGTGATGGCCACTGACAAGGACTGATTGCTGTCTGTGGCGGTCGCGGCAATTTCGCACATCACGTGATCATTCGACGGAGCAGATTAGATCATGCTTTGACAAACCCTTGTATTCAGGTGTTGGCCACTGACAAGGACTGATTGCTGTCTGTGGCGGTTGCAGCAATTTCGCACATCACGTGATCATTCGACGGAGCAGATTAGTTCATGCTTTGACAAACCCTTGTATTCAGGTGTTGGCCACTGACAAGGACTGATTGCTGTCTGTGGCGGTCGCAGCAATTTCGCACATCACGTGATCATTCAACGGAGCAGATTAGTTCATGCTTTGACAAACCCTTGTATTCAGGTGTTGGCCACTGAAAAGGACTGATTGCTGTCTGCGGCGGGTCGCGGCAATTTCGCACATCACGTGATCATTCGACGGAGCAGATTAGTTCATGCTTTGACAAACCCTTGTATTCAGGTGTTGGCCACTGAAATGGACTGATTGCTGTCTGCGGCGGTCGCGGCAATTTCGTACATCACGTGATCATTCGACGGAGCAGATTAGATCATGCTTTGACAAACCCTTGTATTCAGGTGATGGCCACTGACAAGGACTGATTGCTGTCTGTGGCGGTCGCGGCAATTTCGCACATCACGTGATCATTCGACGGAGCAGATTAGATCATGCTTTAACAAACCCTTGTATTCAGGTGTTGGCCACTGACAAGGACTGATTGCTGTCTGCGGTGGTCGCAGCAATTTCGCACATCACGTGATCATTCGACGGAGCAGATTAGATCATGCTTTAACAAACCCTTGTATTCAGGTGTTGGCCACTGACAAGGATTGATTGCTGTCTGCGGCGGTCGCGGCAATTTCGCACATCACGTGATCATTCGACGGAGCAGATTAGATCATGCTTTAACAAACCCTTGTATTCAGGTGTTGGCCACTGACAAGGATTGATTGCTGTCTGCGGTCGCGGCAATTTCGCACATCACGTGATCATTCGACGGAGCAGATTAGATCATGCTTTAACAAACCCTTGTATTCAGGTGTTGGCTACTGACAAGGACTGATTGCTGTCTGCGGTGGTCGCAGCAATTTCGCACATCACGTGATCATTCGACGGAGCAGATTAGATCATGCTTTGACAAACCCTTGTATTCAGGTGTTGGCCACTGACAAGGACTGATTGCTGTCTGCGGTGGTCGCAGCAATTTCGCACATCGCGTTATCATTCGACGGAGCAGATTAGATCATGCTTTAACAAACCCTTGTATTCAGGTGTTGGCCACTGACAAGGACTGATTGCTGTCTGCGGTGGTCGCAGCAATTTCGCACATCACGTGATCATTCGACGGAGCAGATTAGTTCATGCTTTGACAAACCCTTTATTACTGATGTAGGTCTTCTATAACATATCGTTAACCGCGCTAGTTTTAGTGCAGTATCGAAAGGGTTGAAATGCAATATTATTATTAGATACAGTGAAAGAAAAACTAGGAACACCCAATCATGCGAATGCCGACTACTTGTCTGGTATACAATATATTCCAGTAGAATGAAGTATATTCTATTTAAGTATAAAATATTTTGTCAAATTGTTTCTGTGAATGAAATGAAATATGAAATGAAATATTTCTTTATTTGAGGCGATACTGTGACGCAATTCTATCATAAGAAGCTAAAGAATATCAACTGTGTCTCAGAATTTAATTCAGAAACAACATAGAACAGTTAATTACTCGTATTGATAACGATACAGAAATGTCTATAGAACATACATATGGAATATTCTCCTTCCATGAAAAGGGATTGAGGGTTTAAATGTATCTGATATTGCCTACTCAGATATTGCATATTGAAGCTCTCTGGGTATTGACTATATCAGTCTTTATAGGTTTACATTTGTACCTCTACCTCCCTAGCAAGAAACCGAACATTGCCGCTAACATTCTGTATTAAAAGTATGACATATAATATGGTATTAAATTTTAAAAATCAAATATTTTAAAAGATAATATCATAATTAATATGTGGAGGGGGGGGGGAGGTGCGGTTATGTTTTGAATGTAGTTGGGAGACATCCACCATAACAATTATGTATAGTATACATCTGATATCTGGTAAAAGTAAATAAATAAACAGAAATAAATTTAACGTATACTGACATAAAAACTTATGTTTTTCGCATTTTATTACCTCTTTTCAGTTTTCTCGACATTTTAAACATTCAAGAAATGTTTTCCGAGAAATAAAACTTTTTTCTGACCTAAAACTGAGAGTTTAAAGCGTTTTATTCAACTACTGCTCACTGATTTGTAATTTTTAAACCGAATAGAAATAGAAGAATTGTATGGGCAATAACGAGAAAGAAGTAGCACCTTTATTAGGATGAAGCTTTGGTCGCTGAGTGATTGTGAGGAAATTCCAAAGATAGTCTGTGAAAGCATCTTCCTCTGATGCTTTCACAGACTTGACTCCAGGAATCCGGAGTCATGTTCGTCTGAAGAAATCCAAAAATAGTCGGTGAAGGAGAAGCTCAAAATGAACTCTTTACATAGCTGTGACATCAAAGAATACTCAGACTGCAAAATGTAGTGTAATTTAGGTGAAGAGGCATTCTCACTGTTGCTCCACCATAATTTGAGATTGCACCAGAAATATCTTAGTGCACTCAATTGTGCACCTGATTAGATCTATAAAATTAACTGATAAAAAGCTATCTTTGTAATATTTGTGAGCAAACGTCATATATAAATACCAGAAAAACATTATAAAAGAATTTACGCCAGATGATTAGTACGATAACATCTTTAAATAAGTTAGAGAACGTCATCAATTGGAAAATTTACAGTTGCTGCTCATAATAATTGTAATTTAAATAAAACTAAGACACTCATTTGTATACAAAAGAATGAGCAAAACTATATGAAATATTGATCTAATTTCAAACAATTATGAGAAATATATAAATTATGGTTGTAGATATGAGTTTGAAGGTGACAAACCTAGAAAATGTATTAAATTCTGATTATTAGAATCATTTAAATTGGCTTGGAGATTGGAATTGGCTTCACCTATTGGAAAGCAAAAAAAGTAAAATGAGATAATCATTTGGAACAACTATTTTTTTACTTTTACATTATTGACGTTATACAGTATAGTACAGCATACAGGTTAATGTTCTGTCAATACAAACAATTTCAAAATTTGGAAAATATTTCATATTTGATGTTAAGGATTTTAAAATATCGTTTTTGTAACAATATCAATTATTTCCTTATTTTTATACTCATTCCTAAAAATAAACATTTTACGAATTTTAACAGTGGGATTACATATTTTTTCATATACGTTTTGAGAATAACCATTAGGATACTAAAACTATACATACATAATATTATTAATACAAATATATAACATTTATAGTTTTATTATATAGTTGATACTTAAAAAGTCAACTATTTCAAATATTTTTATCAAATAACGTATATAAAAAAAATGGTAAAAATGTTATCAAGATAATACATTAGATTAATAATGCAATACGGTAAATAAAAATACTAAATTCAGAGTTAAACATTATAATTTTTCAAATTCACATTGGTAAATTGAACTAAAGATTCCCAATGAATGCAATAGTATCGTCTACCATTAAATGATCTATTATTTGATTTAAACTTTGAAGAATTTAAATTCAAACTTTTATTGTATTTCATTTTATGGTACTTTATGAGTAGGGAAATACGAAGATAAAATTAATGTTTTAATTATTGTTTTTACTACTTAAACAATTTAATTACAGGAGTACTTTTATCTACTGAATGTTAGAGCCAGGGTCAATAATTTAAAAATATAAGAAAAGGTATAATTTAAATAAAGGTATTTAATTCTAATCACGGGTCTTTTTATCATACTCGCTAATGCTATTGTTGTATTGTTTGAAGGATATGAGGAACACCCCACTGGTATCTTCTGCCTCATGATTAACATGGTGTCACTAGAGACAGACTTGGATATTCATCTCAGTTTGGATTCCAGATCGCGGGGTGGGAATGAAGCTCATATCGGACGATATACTTGGATAGTTGGGTTGTTAGATCCAGGTAAATGGGTTGGTATTAAATTCTAGCAAACTGTAGTACTTTAAGGGTGTGTTGCTATCTCATATTTTGGCGTTTTCATAATAAGTTCTCTTTTGTGCAATATAATAATCGAAATGGATATAAAAATATATTGTAGCAACACTACCAAGTGAATGATTGCTTTAATAATTAAAGTGAGAACTTACAGTCCTTACAGTGTACTTGTGCATAATTAAAAGACGTTTCCTTAAAAATAAATTGTGAAAAGATTATTTGGAGTCACGTGGAGTTCATGATTTGACACTTGGATTCGTATCATGAACTAAATCAATAATAAATTCATTTCAAAATGGAGAGCTTGTAGAAATTATAAAAATAATTAAGAATTATATATCCCTGCAATCGAGGCATATCCTAGACAGTTCTTATTCAATTTCGCATTCATCCATACCTCTTCAAATTAACGCAGTAAACTATAAATAATATATTAAATACGGAACTTGACCGTATTTAACCTTACGTAAGGTCTTATAAGTTGATGCAAGCTGGCAGGTTTAAAAGTTTAAGACAGGTAACTGTCACTTACACACATGAAAACTAGTTCTTCTTCTTCAGGTAATTATTGAAATTAGAGAAAAATAACATTTACACAATTTAAGGAAAAACTGTTTAAAAATAGGAATTTGTACTATAAACTCATGCTATGTAAAATATAAGGGAACGAAAGAAACACTGGAAGAAAATGTGGAGACTGGAGACCTTTTGAGCCCTGCATCCTCTTGGATACTATTCCCGCACCATTTGCGGACTTAGTTATTTATGCAGTGTGAATTTTCTTCCCCAAAAGTTGGACTTTTTTTAAACTAAGTTTCTTAATGTGACGTAAAACTTATTATTTGCATCCGTATTTATTATATAATTAATATTTCCGTCTTTACTCGTCTTGATTATATTTTTTCTTCTGTTTTTGCTTACAAAATAACAAATATTTTTAGTTAATATAAAAAAATTAAATTAATATTTTTCAGGTTTTTATGTTTATGCAGACAAAGCAGATTGAAGCATTTTCTAAAATGTCTCTCATTATGCAACAGAGAGTGGTTATTGCGGTTGCATTTTATTTTGTATTTAATACAATAAAATGTGGAACTGCATGTAATACAAACAATTTGGAATAAAGTAACACTTCAATTTCCGTTCAAAGGTAGTGTCAATGATATGTATTGGCACGTGTAAAAAAATAAAAATGTGTTCATCCGTGGTATAAACAATTATGAATTAAAAAATGAATGCTCTTTTGCCCACAAATGTTCAAAAAATGCAAGAAATGTACAAACTTTAAAATTTATGTTTATCTTTTTTATAAATAAGATTTATGAAATTGCAAGAAACAGTACACTTATGAAAATAACAGTATAAGGATATTTCTAACTGTTTAAAAAGTGGACCTTTAAAATAACAGAGAATAACATTCTTAATATGTAAATGATTACATGGATCAAGTAGAAAGGATTAGTTAATTTAACAAGTACCTACGAGTGGATTGTACATTTGAATAGCGGTTGACAAAACATGTAAGGTGTTTTTGTCACGTAAACTCGTACATTTAGATTTTCGGTTAAGCGAAGTGTGAGAATTTATCACTTTAGCGAATCCATAAGTCCGAACTTTGCTTTCTTTATAATATAGAGGTTTGTTTTGGAACAACTGACGACAGGAACATTGATTCTAACAGACTTGTGAACTGATCATAAATTTGTCTGACACAAACATTGTAAATGTATCACTTAACTTTCTTCGGTTATGCTTTTGTCCAAGTCAGAGAAAATACCTAAATAACTTGTCAACAGTTCTGATAGTAGTCATAAGCGCTGCTACAGTTTCAACCTTTAGTCATAGTCATTTTCTGTCGCCGACATAGTTTATTAAGATTTACAAACACAGCATAAAACACAAAGGATGAATAAAGAAAAGTATACAACACTTGAAAGTAACATACGGCTATGTAGTACAACCAAATTAATACTTAGGGATAACAGAGTAAATACTTGTACAAGTATAAGTATAAGTACTTGTTACAACTGTTTGAGTAATATATGTGTTTATTTATATTTGTGCTTTTACATGAAAAATTTGTTTAGAAGTAAATGTATAATACTTTTAAAAATACAACATAATAATTATACGTTTTAATGTTTTTGAAATACTTGACAGCACTAGGGATAAGAAAATGTAAAGCCTAATGCAGACTAAGAAAACTATTTCTGTTGGTCAAGCTGCCAAGTGTTACAAGGTATTGTTGGATAACAAAGATTCACCAAGCAGAGACACGACCAAATCACAGGCTCCACCTAAACTAATTAAATTGGCAGACTTCGTTCCCCAAAGGCAACACTGACTGTAAGGGCAGCTTCTATTTTTCTTAGGCTCCTTGTTTGTCACAGTTCATTTTCAAAAGTTTTTTACTGTTTGAATTCAGTTAAAAATAGAGCAATTTTATACGGTGTTGGAAACACACTTGTGAACTTTTAGTGTGCGTGTAGAGTCCAGACATACCTAAAAACTATTTTGCAACAGGATTTAGGAATCTGGCATAAAAGACAGGATTTTAAATGATTCTTTATGATTCACTTTTTAATAAATTTATAATGTTTTCAATGAACATTGGGTTACAAACCTACAGCAACTGAATATGGCTTTTCAGTATTTTGTTAAGGGAACATAGTAAATATTATGACAAACATTTTTGAAAAAAATATTTGGAGCAAGAACAGGTTGGCGAGACTCTCATGTTTGAGATGAAACTGTTTTTTTTTTTTAATTAACTACAGTGAATAGCTTTTTTGAGGAAATAAAACAGTCAGGAGAGATTGCTCATATGAAGAACAATCCAGATATCTGATTGATTGATTGACTTGAACACAACTCATAAACCTAAAGTATTAGCTCCCTTTGGAGATGGAAAATTATTAAAGATTAAATAAAATAAATAATAATAGCTTATAAGTATCAAACAAACTCTGCACGTATTAAATAAATGTAATAAATATTAAAGATAATTATATGTTATCGAGTGTATCGAAAATAACTGAAAATTAAATTACAGTTACATTGTAATATTTCGGGATTACATAGATCAGCGTCTGTGAACATGGGAAAGGATATTCCTTTCCTAGATCGTGTGAAGGTTTCCTAAACTGGCTAGGATTGATATTTTCCCTAATATTGATAATAGCGGAACTGTTCTTCCAACTGTGGTGCAATGAAAACACATTTCTGTAGGCAGCCATGAAAGCACATATCATAGAGGCAGATTACACATCGAACTGCAATAGGAGAAGTAATTATCAACTCAGCGGTTCAACTGCTCTCCATCAACCAAACTCATCAAATGTGTAATTAGTTTAACCGAGGTCTAGACACCGAACACTCAAACACACAATGTCGAGGTGTGGATACACCAGACGTCTATCACACGAGAACTTGTTACGTATAATGATGGTATTTGTACTAATCCATAGCAATATGACATTGCTTATTGAAGGCTTATAAAATCTTTCCATTTATGAAGAGGACATTATTTCTAAACATATGGATATCCTTATTGACTGTAGGTTATTTAATACTTTGCAACATGTAGTGTGCCCCTAATTGGGCCATCTAGGATTATAACATATAATTTAAAACAAGGATAAGAATGCTCTCTCATTTTGATGCAGGACATTTTTTCAAAGTGGGCTAGGCCTCAATTATTTGGGCTGTGATAACTCACATGAAGAACTTTAAGAACACATTATCCATACGGATATGTTCATAAGCCCCTACGAAATTAATAATAGCTATTATATGAAACACATTCAACGCTATTTAAATCCAATCCAGGCATAGGTAATTAGTTACGACCCTATTATCCTAAGGTGTGTGCTTCTAAAATCTGCTCCTTCTTAAATTCCTTAGAGACAAACTGAAAATCAAACGAGTAACTTCGAATATATGTGAAGAGATCATAACCCTCAAACAGTGAGTATTCAATAAATGTCGTCGAGAACAAAATTGTAGAATGAAGGATCCCTAAGGGATAACCGAACCCTGCTCAAGCACTCCCGTAGTTTCCCACAGTGAAAGTGTTGGCGAACCTCACTTGTACACCGAGGCGTGTTTGGGATTATTGTTACCATTGCATTTGTTCTTAGAACCTTTAATAAATTGTGACAGGATTTATGTAAATAGTGATAGAAACTGTCTCGTACCATCGGAAGATTACGATCAATATAATTAATATAAATACACGTGCATTCTTTTGAATACACCTTGCGAAATTCAATATTTTTGCAAAAAGTATCGAGGATGGAACAGATAATTAATTTACTTCTGCCTTTAAAAGTTACCGGCTCTTGTACGCTTTTCCAAGTCATAATAATCTAATTGGTTGAGTTCTAAAGAATGAAACATAATATAACACGAATATAGAATAAATTTCATTGGTTTAGTACCTGATTAAACATAAATAGATGTTATCATAAAAAAATGACATTAATAAGAATGAAATTGGTTTAAATAGACACTTTAATTAATTAAACAACTTTAAATTGCTTGAACCTAACGTTTAGTACAAAAAGTATACAAACGCTATTAAGAAATATGAAGATTGTATAATGCTGTGTTATTTATCGTTTTGTTATATTTTAAATCCAAATTTCACCAAATTTTCTGTACTATTTTAATTATATTTTTCATGGTTTTGTCCTACATAAACGGTATTATAAAACCACAAGTATACCGCACTAGATTTGGTGGAGTATCAAAAGGGTTAAAAATCCAAAGTTATTACTTTTTGCCGTCATGAATTTAGCTTGGCACGCAAACGTAAGATACGGTAAAAGAAAATAAGCAACCAACCGTACAAAAACCGACAGCTTGGCGTGAAACAGTGACTAACACAGTAGCATTTATTTGCATAAGTTTGAGGTTAAATGTATCTGATATTGCCTATTCTGATATTGCATATTAGAATAGGCAATATCTATGAGTATTATTGCTTCAGTTCTGTGTGGATTACATTTATACCTCTGCCTCCCTAGCAAGAAACCAAACACATTCTACAAGTGATTCTATGTTGTATATAGGGCTAAACATATAATACAGTGTTAAAGTTTAAAAACAAATATTTTTATAGTTAAGGTTAAAGTGTTTGAAGTTTAGGTTTGAAGTAATAATTATGTTTTAAATGTAATTGGACAACAACCACTGTTTAAAGTACAGACGACACCGTGTATAGTTTAAATTGGATATGTGTTAAAATAAAAAAAATAAACAGAAAGAAATAAAACCTACACAGATACAACCTTTCCAACGGTATTACATTTTTCATTGTTCTCGAAATTTTAAACAATTGAGAAATGTTTTACAAGAATCTATACCTCTTTTCTGACCTGACTGTTTCAATCGTTTCATTGGAATACTATGTACTAATTTCCCATTTGTGAAGCAAGGAGAAGAAAAAGAAATAGTTCAATTAAGGAGTAAGAGGTAGTAATTTTATGAGAATAAAGCTCAGAAACTCTGCATTATTGGGGGAAATGCACAAAGATAAGTGGGTTCTAGTTGGTACCCGCTGATCCCGCATATTTTCCCCCACAAACAGGAACGTCGCACTCAACCCTTCTGTAGTCTACAAAGAGTATTTTGATCCCGAGGGATAGAAACTGGAGCCGTTCATCTCACATTTCCGACCTAGTATTGCATAATTCATATCATATTTGGTTGAGTAGTCAATTCCCAAGATTTAAAAATGCATATTGTACTCTTCTTATATACAATCATATACACAAACTTTTCCTTGTATACATATTTTAGATTGTATAATATGAATGCTTACGCAACATTAAAATCGACACAGCCGCTATCGATGGTTTCAGAGAGTATGTGATGCTGTTAAAAAGCCCTGGGCTCTTATATACCACTGACTGACTCATCCGGAAAATATTGTTTGTCTATTAAAACTAATTAAAAATAAAAAAATTCTCACTTTTCCAAAAGCACGATATTAAAAATGTTAAAGTACGAAAAATATTGTTGACTCAAAACACACGCAAGAAAATTTCTGAAATGTGTTTCCTAACAGCGTATAAAATTGCTCGATCTGTAACTGTATCCAAACAGAGAAGACATTTTCTAAAAAGGCCCTGAGACAAACAAGCAGCGCAGCGTAAGCAAACAGAAGCCGCCCTTACAGTTGGTGTTGGCTTTGCGGGACCAAGTCAGCCAGTTTAATTAGTTTAGGTGGAGCCTGTGATTTGTTCCTCTGCTTGGTGACCTTCTTTCTTTACCTTACGATATCTTGTAGTATTTGGTAGCATAACCTGTTGGAAAGGGTTGATTTAATATAAATGTTAAGTTTATCTCAAGTTCACCTTTTAGAAAATACTATGATGTGTCTTGTATACATAAATTCAGATCAATTATAATTTTACTTTGTTTTATTGTTGGTATCGACAAAAAAGGTTTTCTTTTTTTGAAGTTTGTAATTGACGATAGAAGGTTTGAAAGGTAACAGGATTTCGGATATTTGCAATCGTTATATGTTATAAAATGTATAACACAACTTTCGAGGTGTGGAATCTATTCTCTTCGTCAGGTGGGGGAGGTATTAATATATAAAAAAGTAAAGAACAGAAAGAAGTAAAGAAGAGAAATAAAAGGGTTTTAACATACATAAAAGCTGCTTGGAGTGTAGTCCAGGCGTTGTCACTGTACAGTGTACAGGATCGAGCACAAATCACTGGTACGAGGATCCTGTTATCCTTTCAGAAAGGTGTTGTTGTTATAAGCAAAGATACAATAAAGCAAGACAAGGGAAGACAGAAATACTGTTTCTACCTTGAAATAAACAGAATTTCAAAAAATAATTTGGGACTAAGGAATTTAGTTCTTTATGACAATTTAAAACCAAAATCCAAGCCTCAGACCGAAAATATTTTTTGACTGAACGATGCACGAAAACTGTTTCCCATGATAAAATTACCCTTGTTTTATTCTAGTGTTTCTTTATTTCCTTCATATTTTATATAGGCATGGAAGTTACTTGCGTTTTAAATTAACTGGTATTTTATAATTTTTTTCTTTTACTATATAAATGTTCCGTTTCTAAAATTGCAATAAGTAACCATTAAAACAAAACTATTTGAATTTTACACATTAAAATTGCATAAGTTTCAGTTGCATGTCTTTTAGAGCTTTAATTACTGGTATAAATAAAGATAAAAATGCTATATAATTCTACATATAATTGTGTTAAAATATTATTTTGGTATTTTAACATAGTAAAGTTTGTAAAAAACCTTCCCCACTATATTACCCTATCCTACAGGACTGAAGTGAACCAATTGCTGATCAAAGCATGATTCAAACTGCACTGTCGACTGATCAAGTGATGTGCGCAATAGCCGCGACAACCGCAGACAACAATCAGTCCTTGTCTGCGGCCAACACCTGCCACACAAGGTGTGATGGTGATAATAGCTAATAACATGGTTAATACTCACATCTGCTGTTAAATTACTATTGACTAAGGGCAACGAATAGGAGTTGAAGAGATGTTTTTATCATAATGTTATTTTGTGCTCAAATTAGTTATTATATTATATTACATTAACAGCAATTCCAAAAGAATTTTAGAAATGCGATATTAGTTTTATATCGTCAATTAATTTTACTAAAAATTAACGCCACCGTTAATCCCTAAGCGCATTTATACTGTAAGGACTTTCCATTATCTAAAATTCTTTCACTTCAACAGTCCAGGAAAGTTTTAGCTCTCATAGGGGTCCAAACATACAAAAACCTTATAGCACAAAGTTATGTATTTATTAATCTTGTCACTCTTTCAAATCATCGATATTTAGTAGTGAACTTCAAAATCTGTGTACCATCTTGCTATACGGTGCTTAAAAGATTGAGATTTAAAACAAGAGCGACGAAAAATGTCCCTTTCTTAGACGATAAATCCAAAAACTTTCTGGTATCGGTGAGTGAATCGTCTTTGTGACTAATACCCGTCATTGAAAATCCCTATCAGAGCGCCAACAGTTGTAAAAGTTTATATCGTTTTATTGACCCTTAATCAAAAATGTTCCTGGATAGTGGATTCACCGAGTCTGAAGGGTGAATAAGATTACAATTCGATATCAAGTTCTATTGAATCGTATTTGTAGTATAAATTGTAGCATTAGAACGCCGAGCTGACGTGTGGGCAGTGATGTTGATTAACGAATCGACACATTCTCGGGAATTCAATCAACACTGAATGGCTCACTGTATGTGGTATTCTTTCCATCCGTTTTGTCTCCTGGGATTGAATTTGAATTGAATTATGTTTTATCTACCCTACTGTGGGTTTTCTGTAAATAATTAGGGAAGTGTTACAATCATGTTGCAAGTAGCAACAATCACTAATTAACTATGATAACTTGATTAATGAATAGACACATTATATTTCATTTTTATAACATCCCATTTAGTAAGTTCCCTACTATATTAAGTTACTTGTAATTGGAACTAAATTTCAAGAAATTGTTGCTCGATATCTTTTCGTTGGCATTTAGCACAAAGCTTGGTTCAATAGTTGTTGAAGTCTGCGCTTTTAAATGTTCTGTTTGTCAGTTTTATATTTTGTCTAAAGCGTACTTATTTTGTATAATGGTAGATATTTTATTCAATGGTAGATATTGTCAACCTTTGACAATAAATTTAATGCTTGAAAGAAAACAACATTGCATAGTGTTGACCACTTACAGAAATGACAATATAATTACACAAATATAATTATTCCAGTTAAAGATTAACTTTAGGCAATTGTATCATTGTACTTTGTACTTTATCAGCAACGTACAGTGTTGGAAATAAGAAACAATAAACACGAACATCTACAGTAAGTGTTAACTGTAACGGTTGGTAAGCTTGGTTAATAACGAAAGAGTAATGTGAAAAACATAACTTGTAGTCCAGCTGGTTGTTATTGCAGTGATAATTTCCCCGGCTAACATTAGATTTACTGCAAGTTGCTGTCATATCTACTGCATTCCCTCTCGCTTTTATAAATAAAGCAAAATAAAATAAGTGTGATTTGTAGCGAATGAAATTTAACATTAAAATAATTAAATACGGTCTAGGTTTTTCGTTACTTTCTTAGTCTGTATATTTAAATAAATGGTTAAAATAAACATAAATTGAGCTAATAATAGCTTAATCGAAATTTTTTTAGAAATATATCCTAGGTGGCATGAAAAAAGTGCACATTGTGACAAATTGACTATCTTTTTTGTGTCAGGATTAGGAGTGTTACATGGTTTTCTGACACTATACGAAAAATCTATACGAGAAAAGTTACAAGGTAAAGTCAAACTTGAATAATACAAACATTTGTGTTATGAAAGTTTCTCCCGATAGGTTAACTTCCCTGCCATAAATAAATTTTATAATTCAAAACGTTTGACAATTTTAATTTTTGCGTCGTACCTTAAACTACGAATTATCAAAATTATACTATTTTGAAAGATTAGTTGGCAGATCATTGGTTTATCGACTGATCCACCGTAATCAATGGATCAGCGAAGGAGGTACTATGGTATGAATTCTGGCTAGACTAGTTTTGAATGTGGTTACGCAAATTATATATTCGATACCCCTATTTAATTTACCGTCTCTATATCGATATTGACTTGCACGTCAACGTCAACCTGTTGTACTTGAAGCACGTCGTCAGGTTGCCACTGAGGGTTAAATTAGAAGAATAAGGCGCAACACCATGTTTGTTCTGTGTGGCGCCAACCCTCAGTGTAATTAGTGCAATTACAACAAGAGAGAGCGCTTCTCATTAGTGAAAACTCCGTCCTCTGCATCTTTATTTCAGCGGTACACACAAACATGCATTCAATATTACAAATCAGACTCCGGGTAATCAATGTTGATAAGTAAAAAAGAAAGAAAGAAAGAAACACTTCTTTATTGAGGCGAAATTAGGACCGTGTGGTCCTTTCTTACATTTAACCTCTTAAAAAAATTAATCTTAATAATGCAAATTAAGGCTAATTAACTATAACTTACGGTATTCCATTCACTCTTCCATTCACACAGTCACGATTCAAAGAGTAGCCCCGCCGCCCGCCACGATCATCCGGTCCAGGTATTTTCGTCTCAGCTCCGCCACAAACCGTTTTCGGCTCTCAATTTGTTTGACAGGATCTGGCAAGGAGTTCCATAATCTACAGGCGGTAACGGTGAAGGATCGGTTATAGGTTTTGGTTCTGTGTATTGGAATTCTGAGACAGTGCACCAGACCGAGTTTCTCTTGCGCCACTCCCCGCCAAAAACTGAAAGTTTTCAGATAAATATTTTGGTGAATCCGTATTAATAATAGAGTGCAACAATAACAAAATTCGAATCGATCTTGAATCAGCTAATTTTAGAATTGATGATTGAATAAAATATGGTGTAACATGATCCCTTCGACGTAAATCAAACAGAAAGCGAATGCAGTAATTTTGTGCTCTTTGCAGTTTAGTGCTAAGGGCTACAGTCATGTCATTGATTACAGAGTTGCAGTAGTTAAAGTAAGGAAACACAAGTGACTTGATCAACAGAAGTTTAATGTGAAATGGTAGAAGTCCTTGCATTCGTTTTAGTGTGTGCACAGCAGCGAACACCCTGTTACAGGTGTACACCACTGCATCGGTCCATACAAGTGTGTTACTTATGATTAGTCCTAGACTTTTTACCCTTTCAACGTATGGTAAAAGTTTTCCGTCTACAGTTATTGTCGGTGTATTCTGTAGGTCAATGGAGTTGGCAAGTCGTTGATGACAACTCCAAGTTGGGTTTTATCCGGGTTAAGTTTAAGTCCATTTTTTAAAGCCCATTGAACAAGTCGTTGTATGTCTTCATTCATCCACTTCACAGTCTGGTTTATGTCGATAAGTAGGTAAAGATTTCATTGTGATAATTTAAGTTTACTGTGATGTTCATTCTAACTTTATTGCACCTTAAAAATAATTATATCTCTAACTTGTATTGTAATATACGTATTTTTGAATTATGTTTATTACAATAACATACAAAATTAAATTGAACCGTAAACTGCAGGTTTAAACTGACACCCAACTGAGGTGGATTAATTGTAAATCTTCTCAAATATATTTGTATATTCTATTTAATCGGTATGCCATGAATATTAGACAATTTAAATATATTTTACCCTTATTACTTTTATTTCTAACTGACTAAATTTTTGCCATATAACTCAAAATAATTGCATTGACAATAATAACTGTAAAAGTTCCGTAAATACTGGCACGGGAAGTTTAGTTCTTTCCTTCAATGTTTAGTCTTATTTAAGACGTGATTCAATGACTTCGAGAGTTTTAGGATCAGGCACATTTGTGAATAGACTTTCAACGTCAAAACTTACTAGTTTGTCAGTTTTAGTCAACTTAAACGGTTTTTATCTCTCTACAAAATCCCATGAAATTTTTGATAAAAGAGTCGGTTTTATTTCCTTGAGTATTTGGTATTAAGAAGTTTCTCATTATTTTGATATTGTAACCACGTTCACTAAGTTTAAGATACAAATATTGTGAATACATTTTACCATTGTATAATCTTCAACGTTAAATATTGGTAACATCTTAACCAGTAATTGTGACTACATAATAACGTGTTTCCAGAGTTAACTTACCGTACATTTCCTACGTCACGATTACAGCCATAAAAACATCTTACAGCGTTGAAAACATCTTATAAAATGCAAGCTTGGTTCAATCATGCATCATTATATGAAAGGTTCTCATTTATATATGAATTTTAGAGACATTATCTCCATTTAATGTGATGAACTTAGCCATAAAAAGTTCTTCTCTATCACTGAACTTAAAAGTTAATATTTAAGTTATAAGACTGTTCAATGAATGAAATGTATATTTTTTTTTGGATAATTTCAGAGTAATTCTCTTTGTCATGATGAGACGATTACGAGACAAATCCGTAACCTAATTTTTTCCAGTGTAATAGAAAGACAATTGAAGTTGTTTTCAGTTCGGTAATTACGCCTCATTATTACATCCCTGTCATTAAAGGTCTTGTTCATGTGACACATGAAAGATGCAACTTTATGAAACCCAATAGGTTACTATTGTATCTAAATTGCTGATATTAACGTTACAGTTACTCTTTACAAATACCAATAATATAGTAGTTTTCCTCGTAAGCGAAGCTCGTTCCAAGTTAATTTTAATTCTATCTGTGAGATACTGCACGAAGTTCTTTGCAGAATGTTGAATGAAAAGTAGGTTTTTGTGACAATACATAAGAAATAAAACGGGTTGTTATGATCCGGTACATTAAAAGTACCTAGTTTTTTTATTGTGACATGAACTTTATACATTTTAAATTTTCATGTATTGTACATAAGTATTCTGGATTAAATTCTAACGGACAATATGCAGTTGCAGCAATATGCTGACAGCAGAGCGCTCTGATGGCTTTCAGAGGAATTTCCACTGCAATAACAACAAGCTGGACACTGGCAGTGATTATATTCCACACAGATATTTCGTTATTAACACCATAATTCTTAATATTTATATCATTACTTGTACTTTGAAAGTGTTTCAAATTATGCCCAATGAAGAAAAAGAAGTATATAACCTAATGTTGTTGTGATAGTAAAGTTGCGGTGAAAATAAAATAATACGTTCCATACTTTTGGCTGTAGTGAGATCTTTTAATAAATTATATACATACATTTTTATAACATATCTCTAATCACTTTTATTATCACTTTTCATATTTTGTTACATTTACGTTATTTAGCCTGGCCAAGTTGAAAACCTGCCTTACAAAATAAACTAACGGGAATTCTAATTTTTTGATGTCAGCCGAAAGTAAAACAGTTAAAAAAGTCAGAATGACCACTTTTATATTTTTTGTTCTAGAAGAAATTCTTATGTTAATATATAAGTGTTGGTGTACTAATTTAGAATATATTTGAGAAACCGTTTTACGTTATGAACAATTCACAAGCCTATACCGCAAACAAAGATCCAGATATAACTTATGATATATACATTACAAATCTGTTGAAAACTCAACTTGCTACAGCAATATTTTCTATCAATTACCTTGTGAATACGTATTGACATAAAAAGGAAGAATGGATCACTTATTTAATTTGTGAAGAGCATAGTGAGAAAATCTTGCAGAGAAAAGCGCGATTCTGAAAGATCAGTTTGGCAGATAGTGTTTCCTGAGGGAATATTGAGTTTACAAAATGTACTGATGGCTTGGAATATTGGTTTGGTGACGTCGAGACTGATCTTACTCAGCTACAACGTTTAATGAGAATTTCGCTGGGAGCCAGTTTTATATAACCCTCGTGCAAAATGATGTCTTCCTTATTTGTTTATCAAACCGTATAATACAACACTATAGTACGATATAAAATCTTAAAACCAAATTTAATTTGAGCAACTGAGTTCAACATAGGCTTCTAAAATTATAAATTCCTAGAATTAATTGTGATCATTACGTTTTATATGTTATTTTTATTTGACGTGTAATATACGTGTAAATAACAATATCCTTTGATGCTGTTTAAGGAATTATAATTTTAATTCCTATAAAAATAAAAAAATGTGTATTATAATGTATAGGTATGTGTACTGTGAAGATTTGTTAATTAGTAGTTAACCAATTTGATCTTAGTTTGTCAGGCTACTTTTTCTTAAAATATTGTTTGAAAATAGAAAAAAAAGGATTTCTACATATCCCGTAACAAACGCCTGGATATTCTCCCCGAAATAAAATTGATGGAAATATTAATATTTATATACTACTACTATTTACTATTTATTTTATATTTATATTTAATACTTAATATTTATTAAGTATTAATTAGGCCTTTACTTCTGATAAAATGTTTAATAAAATATTTCCGTCAATAGTCAAGCAAGTCTCTTTGCCTCTTTATTTGTAAAAGTATTGCTTTAATAGTTTCAATCCTTAATTCACAATAACTTTAACCTTTAAATTAAAATATACCAATTCCATAATTATAAATGTAGCCTCGAAAAGTGTTAAATGTTTTACATTGTGCAAATACAATCTTCTTAAGTGTTAAAAGGTTTGCTATAGTTTACTTTTGACAGATCCTTCTGTTTTCAGGGATATATGAATGTGGATATGGATGGATAATAATACAATACTATACAATATATATTCAATTGTATTGTATTAGATAAATAGAATATAATGCTCAAGCATTGTAATACTTTTTAAAGAAATAATCTGCAACACAAGATAACAATAGAGGTATAACCGGGTTTAAAAGTTAGTTAATTATTAATTAATTTATATCCTCAAGAGAGATCTAAATATTTAAATTAAGTTGTTTGCTGATGTTTTTTAATGTGTTAAAATATAATAAGGAACCTCCAAACAGGCTTAGCCTTGGAGGCCCTATATTTTCTCATTTATTGTAAAGTATATGCCTAAGCGCATTTAGTTGTAGGTTATTTTTTAACTATAAGTTTAGTTTATAGGTATTTTGAAGAATTAATTTTTTATTTCCAGTCTTTTGTAATGGTGCAGTCAGACATGGCAAGATTTAGGAAATTATAACTCCATTATGTTAATTTAGCTTTATGTATTGATGTATGTATGTAGCCTGTAAGAAAATGAGAAAATAAATCATTCTTTATTCTTTATTACTAACTTGGGTGATACTCAGGAATATAAAAGAGAATAACATGTTTGTCTTTATGGTCAAATGTGAACATTTTGAACTATAAAACAATACTTCCCAAACCTTTGGGAGGATTGAAACAAATGCAGTTCTAAATGTGATCCCAGGAGTAAAAGAGAATTGAAAGGAAGAGTATCACTTGTACAATGAGCCATTCAGAATGGAATGAATCCCCGAGAATGTGTCGATTCGTTAATCAACATCACTCCTGACTGCCCACACGTCAGCTCGGTGGTACAATGTTACCAAGGTTTACAGTTATTAGTGAATGTTACTACTTGTAACTTGGTGCAACATTTCCCTATTTCAGTAAAACCACAGTAAGATAGATAAAATATACTTCAGTTCATGTCCAATCCCAGTAGACAAAACGGATGGAAAGAATAACTCATGCAGTGAGCCATTCAGTGTTGATTGAATTCCCGAGAATGTGTCGATTCGTTAATCAACATCACTCCTGACAGCCCACACGTCAGTTCGGTACTTCAATGTTACCAAGGTTTACAGTTATTAGTGAATGTTACTACAAGTAATTGTAACATGATGAAACATTTCCCTATTTCAGTAAAACCACAGTAAGATAGATAAAATAGACTACAGTTCATGTCCAATCCCAGTAGACAAAGGCGCATGGAGAGAATACCTCATGCAGTGAGCCATTCAGCATTGATTGAATTCCCCGAGAATGTGTCGATTCGTTAATCAACATCACTCCTGACTGCCCACACGTCAGTTCGGTACTTCAATGTTACCAAGGTTTACAGTTATTAGTGAATGTTACTACAAGTAATTGTAACATGATGAAACATTTCCCTATTTCAGTAAAACCACGGTAAGATAGATAAAATATACTTCAGTTCATGTCCAATCCCAGTAGACAAAACAGATGGAAAGAATAACTCATGCAGTGAGCCATTCAGTGTTGATTGAATTCCCGAGAATGTGTCGATTCGTTAATCAACATCACTCCTGACAGCCCACACGTCAGTTCGGTACTTCAATGTTACCAAGGTTTACAGTTATTAGTGAATGTTACTACAAGTAATTGTAACACGATGAAACATTTTCCTATTTCAGTAAAACCACAGTAAGATAGATAAATAGACTACAGTTCATGTCCAATCCCAGTAGACAAAGGGCATGGAGAGAATACCTCATGTAGTGAGCCATTCAGAGTTGATTGAATTCCCGAGAATGTGTCGATTCGTAATCAACTTCACTCCTGACAAGCCCACACGTCAGCTCGGTGCTTTTGTTATGTCTGGAGCATTTACAGGGATAGATAAAGTGTTTAAACGTTAGTTATTACAAATTTTTTATAAAGTGCTTAACACTTTTGAATAACATAATATCCTCTTAATACTTCCGATAAGGTATTATGTCTTTTTATAAATTGAAATCTCTTCTGTTCATTCAATACGTCACCATGTTATTCATAAGGATCGTATCAGAGCACATTTACAGACGTTGTGAATATTTCTAGTGACATATGGTGGATATTACTACGCAACATGTTAGTGATGGTTTAAGACTTTGCTCTGGGACAATGTGTCTTCCGGCTATGATGCTTGGACTTGGATCAATATTCACGTTAGCCGATGGTTGGGCCTCACGACAAGAGTCCAATTCCAATATTGATCAATCCTATGTTCTATGTTTCATTTCCAGACACAATGAAATCCAATCAAAAATACCTTAACTATTAAAAAATATTTCCAATTAAGAGTGTATAAAAGTCTACAAGGCTTCCAGATCTGATGGAGCTATAAAATTGTGGTTTTTAAGTGACGACCATCTTTCACAAAAACATTTAATCACTTATGTAATCACTGGTCTCGTCATTATTTATGTTTCTCACCGCAGAAAGGGAGGTTTTAATCTGCGCTCGTCCACGTCCAGCAAAGCAAGACTCGACCTAATTAACACAGCCATCGAAGAATGAACTCTTTCGAGACATTTAGAGATATGCAATAAAATGCTTAAAGCATGTAGTTTAGAAGGAGTTTCAGTGTTAATTGTTTTCTTCAATGGGCGAACCAGAGTGCGTTCGGAACAGAACTTTTGAAACAGAGCTTCAACTGGCCAAGTACTTGTTCGTGCAATTTTTTTCTAAATATTGTACCTGCAAGTTCAGGTTTGAAGGCAAACACAATTAGGGTGTGAGCAGAACTATGGTATGTTATTACTTCGGAGATGGAGACTCAAAGGGATTTAGTGTCATCTCTGCAGAAAACTACGGTGACCAGCTTTTAAAGTCGAAAATTTGGAATGCTTAGCTTATGTTAAAAAAATAATGGGTTCACGTCTTCTAGCTTTTAAACAGAAAAATTCGAAAGTCGTGTTTGCTTGATGGGAAGACTATTGATGGCAAAAGTAGCCTACTTTGGCTACAAAAAATACTATCCAGCTCTACTACGGCCTAGCTATAAGAAGAAATAAGGGACGAGGTGTAGAAATAATGCAGAACGTCGTATGGGTCACTTTACGTCCACCTCTGACAAACCGTAACACAATTTGTGTTCCAGGAAAGAAAATAAGTGGTGCAAGTATCAGAAGTCGGTCCTAGAAGGTTCTCCACACTCTATCAGAAGCACACTCACCTGCCAAACATTGTGATGATGCGAATTTCAGAGACCGTCATCAAGTTTCCAAACTCCATTTCAGAGACCTATCGAATTCATTGCTTTTATCAAAGTGTACGCTGAAAAATATAATTTGGAGTCGAATCCATAAGAAAGTGTTTGTTCGAGTTGATACTCGGGACATAGTAAAGGAGACTCTGGAGATGCTTTGATGGCGAGGACATCAGCATCTGTAACTTTTCTGGTCGGTATCACCTCATCCACGTCAATTTTAGTGCTGGAATGTGGTTCAACATCAGAGTCTCGATGTATATGGGGTGGATTCTGAACCATAAACGTGAATGATTATAATGCCAGTATACCTGGATCTATTATCAAATTTACTTGATACGATAAAATGTATTACCTGTAGTTGCAAATATAAATAAAACTAAATATGATTAATAATTGTTTAGTATTACAGTATTATACTTATCTGTATTTTTTACAACTCAGAATCTGAACAGAACTCACTCAGTATCCATCAGTAAATTTCTGTACAGCACGGTCTGAGGGCTAACTAGGATAACACTTAGCGTTCTATGGGTCTGATACTCAAAGGAAAAAAGTTTCAAACGCTCAACTAAATTCCATTGCTGGAAATGCACAATCATATAAAACATGCTTGGATTGCTGACTTTACCCTGCCTCTATATTCTCGATGTCGCCCTGTACTGTAGACTCAAATGTGAGTTGCTGCAGGGTAGGGATGTCCATCAGTACGAGACTAGAGGCAGGGACAACTTTAGAATCGACCAACACAGAACAATTGCTTTTGAACACTTGCCGTCACAAGTTGGTGTCAGAATAATCAATAGGCTCCCTGAAGTTATCAAACAACTCGATGATCCAAAAAAATTCAAAGCTCGTCTAAAACACCTCCTGGTATCAAAGGCATTTTATTCTGTTGATGAGTTCATGATGGGCCGCTGGGATGAAAATTTTGAAAATTAAGAGCAACGAGAAAAATCCCTGGTTTTATTGCCTTTCATTAAATAATAATTTTAGTTGACAAATCATCAAATAACTGATGTATTTTTTGTACCATTACTGACGCTTCCAATGCAATTGTTGTAAATTGTTTTTATGCAATAAAGGAATATTATTATTATTATTATTACATTGTTGTCTATGTAGAAATACAGTATCATGCAAAATTTAAAGTTTTTAATGAAATATTTAGTCAAATGTTTTGTCACATAATAAAAATATTAGCTAACGCTCAGCCAAATTCTAAAGAGTTTTCATGAATCATCGACTTCAGTGTTGCCTATATAGAAATTAAACTTCATGCCGATTATCCGATTTTTATATTTTTTATGAATTTTTAATTTTTTAGTAATTATTGTTCTCTTTCATACAGTCATACAAAACACATTACACAATGTTAAATTGTAAATTAAGAAGTTTCCTGATTTAATTCGTTGTATACATAACGTTTTATAAATAATAATGTATAAAACGTTCGTTATGTAAGGTACTCTCATCATTACCGTTACTTTCATTTGTAATTTGTATACTTCATGCTGTCAAAAAACTGTTTTACCATACTAACGAACATTATTGTGATATCTCTTACAACTTACAACCAAAGTCCCAAGTTATATAGCATATAACCTGTGTGAAGAATTTGCTTTAGGTAAACATTGTTTACTCCGTTTACTCTGTCAAGTCTAGTGATGTTATTAACCTGGAAATTATGATACACTTGTACAGTTGTAATTCGGTCTCGTTTAAACAGCTAGAGAGTTTGTGGGAAGGGTCTAAGTTTAATTGCAAAAGTTTCAGACGAACATAGCACTCATATATTTCTAGAAACTTAATATTCCTTTAAGTAGATATTAATTATACGTATGCAAACTTTGGCATTAGAGTACGAGCTTAGGGTAAATAATACTGGAAATATGTTTATATTTCCTTTATAAAGGTAATTATGTTACTTTGCCTTTTGCTGATAGTGTTGTTGAAACGTTTTTTGGTACGTGCTGAAAACTCTCTATACCTATCAAACATTTTTAAATTACTATTAATTTGAAAAGGAGGAAACAAATTTTCCTTTTAATCTCGCTTAAAATTATATGGCTCCCCAAGGTCTTGAACAACATAATATTTGAGCATTGCGCATATTATTTTCGCTCGAACCGGTCATGAATTGTCTTCTTGAGCTATCTTAACACCATTTTTACGAAAAACTTACTTTTATAAAAAACTAAAACCTTTATAGAGAACTTATATAATCCGTGAAGTTGACTGAAACTAATAGTTTAATACATTTTGACGTTAAAGTCTATTTACAAATGTAGGCTTCTAATTTCAGACACTCTCGGAATCATTGATTCACATCTCGAAGAAGACCAAACAGTAAATGAAAGGCCTAAACTTTCCGTACCAGTAATTATGGTACTGTTAGAACTATGCACTCAATGCCATTAATGTGACTGTGAGAGACAAATGAACCGTCCAGATGAGGAATTTCCAGTGGGCTCTCCACTGGATTCTGGAATTTTCCAATATATTTAAGAAGGCATCTGAGCAAAAACTCTTGGATTTTGCTAAGTTCAAACCGATTTGGCCGAGATATGTAGATGATACATTTTACTTTTGTGCGTTTATGTCAAACTCTTATGTGATGTCATAAATTATAGGAGAACATTACAAAGTGGGTAAAAAGTACAACGGTATAACCGCGTTTAAATAACAACCACTCTTATACAATCTCTTAAATACAAAGTCAATAAATGGCACACAATATTCCAAAATCTGTGTGTACAGTATAAGCTGTAGTCGTAATAGTAAATAAATAGGAAAATAACCATTACACGTTTGGATAAAAGACCATATAGAAAACGCGAAAATAGGATAATTTAACAAATAAACAACTGTACTTCGTTGCTGTTCTGAAGATCATCGTATAAATAGAGATGAAGTCAGCATAAAACATCGGTAACCTCTTTGAAAGGATTATCGTGGCTTCGTACACTAAATTAGTACACCAACCGATCAGTCCACCTTCAGTCGAAATTAGGCCGCTGTGGTTGCTTATTCTAAAAACAAAACTAGCAAGAAAACATAAATTATCGACAGATGCGGAGCCACAATATGATTTTGAGAAGCTCATATAGAAGAAAGTAATAAAAAGATAACCCCGTTTCCTATTTGACCACCATCTCGTTTCTACCGTTTCGACCTCCATTTCCTCTGGATAGTTCTGAGGGGTGTGTCGTTCAGTGTAGACATATTGTGGTCTATATTCATTATTCTGGTTTTAATAATTGTGTTTTCTTTTTATTAAGTGTATTTTTTATAAATAATGTGCATTCAGTTGGCACACAAAATGGTTGCTGTGATGTATGACATATGCATGTCACAACGCTCTGGTATGAATTGTTTATTTAAATCTAGAAATGTAGTCAAATGTTGGGTTAGTTAACAACCTGAGAAAGAGGACAGATTGCAGCTCTCGAAACGTACTGTTACTTATTTCTTGTGTCATCACCTTGAATTATGGAAAAATTCTGAAAATCCTGCATCCTTAATCTATTTTTTATTTAAAAATTTTTATTTATTCTAATATATTTTAATGGAAAAAGGTTTCAAACTGGATTTACAAACAACCTTTGTTACTTTTTTCCGTGATTTTTTAAAGCAAGTCACGTAGCTTTCTAATGAGATTCGTAATTACGTTTCATGGCTGCACTGATCTCGTTGCACAAAGAACATATTTTGAGGTGTAGAATATCCGTTCACTAATTATTCTATTCTCATTGACGTTTAGTCTTTCGTCATACGCCCATTTTGAAATGATGTTTATGAATTAGTTACTAAAATATTTTATACCAAACATGTCAGCAAAATGCAGTCTGCAGAATTTATGGAAAATAGGATTAGATAATATTACATCACCAACGCACTATGAGAACAATAGAGAGTAGAAAACGGAGCCTTGTGACACTCCTTAGTGCTGTTCTCCACAAAGAGTATTATTTCCTCATTGAAATGTTTTCGACCAGTAAGATAAATGCAAGATATAAATCAATTGACAAATCCATACATAAACCGTATCCTTTTTAAGATAATGAAACTAACGAAATCTTGGAAAACCCCATAAAAGGTGTGGATCGGTCTTCAAGTTTTATTTCTCTTGTGCTTCAAGCTTTTGGGAGGTGACAAGGATTATTTTGGTTATTCAAGCAATCAACCAGGCTTTGCATTTCCTACCCTAACTGAAGCTTTCATACATTACAGATTATTATCAGTAGGTACTTTAACTAAATAACTAACTACTAGAAGGTGGTCGGTCAAATTTCGAGTTGAAATATGATTACTCCTAAAATATGAAATTAATTGCTCCTAAAATAATTTTTAATTGAATTTGCTATTAATCTACGCGAGTACGGCGTTTAAACGAAAAGCGTTGATTCTTTACCTTGCATGAACATTGGGCGCTAAATTCAGCCCTCTTGCAGAGTTACTCGCATATTTTACCAAATTTTATGGCTCTTAGCAATATCTACTAGGGGTTTGGTGTATATTACCAGTGCAATTAGCATTATTTTTCTCTTATATTTCAATTCCCTATGAATAATGTAATAACATAGTGCACACGTCACTTAAGATATTCGAGGTTCAGTAATTTCAAAGAAATCTGATATTTATTACACAATAAACTTAATTTGGAAATTAGAATTTAAATACATTAACAACTGCATGGGCAGTAAGACCAAAATGACATGTGCCGTTCATTCCCTCTTATCTTTCTCATTTTAATAGGAGTTTTCCAAATTTCGAAAACTTTCCTTTTACCATGTGAAATAACTTTTTCTTAATCAACGTATATTTACATCCGTTAATAAACTATACTAATAATTTTGAATTAATCTTCCGCTTTGTTCAGCGTCTGAAGGATCGCAAGTCTAACAAGTTACTAGCACAACAATAAAATGAAGTTACATGAAATACAAATATAGAAAACTTCTAACTGCATTTAGTTATTTAAAAAATATTTCTAACGTGTCATGATTATTATCGTATTTCTAATTCCTCATGAAGTAATTTAACGATTTTGTACTTGATCATTCGAAAATTTAGTAAAGCTTTAGGGCTATGTTTGCACTTAGTTTAATTTTTCAGGTGGGTGAGGTTCCATTCAGTAGGAAGACAGACTAATATACTTGTAATGAGGTGACATTGAAACAGCCACAGTTTCAGGGAAGGAGCAAAGTTTGATTGAGAAAGTTTCAGGCAAACACACAATTTTAGGATTTCCAGGAACATGACTTCCTTCTTTAAACAGAATGAAATTTGACAACAGCTTAAAATAGTGGATTTTAAATCTACAATACATTTGTACATGATTAAATAGACTGTGTACGTATATATCAGAAGTCATGAAGTCTTGAATTAAACTTTTGATGAAACAAACAGTGGTGTGTGAATAAATTGTTTTACACAACATCTACTTTTACAGCTAACAATCGAATCTCAAACTCAAGCTTTTGCTATATTTGCATAAGATTCCAAGCAACATGATCTCACAATATTAAGTCATTGGATATTGCACTCATTCATAACAAACCGATAAGTTCATAAAAAGCGTGATTTCGGACGGACACAACAATTACTAAATACCAGTAACACTGCACCTCTCTACCGTAGTAATACCAGTAACACTGCACCTCTCTACCGTAGTAATACCAGTAACACTGTACCTCTCTACCGTAGTAATACCAGTAACACTGTACCTCTATACCGTAGTAATACCAGTAACACTGTACCTCTCTACCGTAGTAATACCAGTAACACTGTACCTCTCTACCGTAGTAATACCAGTAACACCGTACCTCTCTACAGTAGGCATAGGCTACCAGTAACACTGTACCTCTCTACAGTAGTAATACCAGTAACACTGTACCTCTCTACAGTAGTAATACCAGTAACACTGTACCTCTCTACAGTAGGAATAGGCTACCAGTAACACTGTACCTCCGTACAGTAGTAATACCAGTAACACTGTACCTCTCTACCGTAGTAATACCAGTAACACCGTACCTCCGTACAGTAGTAATACCAGTAACACTGTACCTCTCTACCGTAGTAATACCAGTAACACTGTACCTCTCTACCGTAGTAATACCAGTAACACTGTACCTCTCTACAGTAGGAATAGGCTACCAGTAACACCGTACCTCTCTACAGTAGGCATAGGCTACCAGTAACACTGTACCTCCGTACAGTAGTAATACCAGTAACACTGTACCTCTCTACAGTAGTAATACCAGTAACACTGTACCTCTCTACAGTAGGAATAGGCTACCAGTAACACTGTACCTCTCTACCGTAGTAATACCAGTAACACTGCACCTCTCTACCGTAGTAATACCAGTAATACTGTACCCCTCTACCGTAGTAATACCAGTAACACCGTACCTCTCTACCGTAGTAATACTAGTAACACTGTACCTCTCTACCGTAGTAATACCGGTTACACTGTACCTCTCTACAGTAGTACCAGTGACACTGTACCTCTCTACCGTAGTAATACCAGTAACACTGTACCTCTCTACCGTAGTAATACCAGTAACACTGTACCTCTCTACCGTAGTAATACCAGTAACACTGTACCTCTCTACCGTAGTAATACCAGTAACACTGTACCTCTCTACCGTAGTAATACCAGTAACACTGTACCTCTCTACCGTAGTAATACAAGTAACACTGTACCTCTCTACCGTAGTAATACCGGTTACACTGTACCTCTCTACCGTAGTAATACCAGTAACACTGTACCTCTCTACCGTAGTAATACTAGTAACACTGTACCTCTCTACCGTAGTAATACCAGTTACACTGTATCTCTCTACAGTAGTACCAGTGACACTGTACCTCTCTACCGTAGTAATACAAGTAACACTGCACCTCTCTATCGTAGTAATATCAGTAACACTGTACCTCTCTACCGTAGTAATATCAGTAACACTGTACCTCTCTACCGTAGTAATACCAGTAACACTGTACCTCTCTACCGTAGTAATACCAGTAACACCGTACCTCTCTACCGTAGTAATACTAGTAACACTGTACCTCTCTACCGTAGTAATACCAGTAACACTGTACCTCTCTACAGTAGGAATAGGCTACCAGTAACACTGTACCTCTCTACAGTAGTAATACCAGTAACACTGTACCTCTCTACCGTAGTAATACCAGTAACACTGTACCTCTCTACCGTAGTAATACCAGTAACACTGTACCTCTCTACCGTAGTAATACCAGTAACACTGTACCTCTCTACCGTAGTAATACCAGTAACACTGTACCTCTCTACCGTAGTAATACCAGTAACACTGTACCTCTCTACCGTAGTAATACAAGTAACACTGTACCTCTCTACCGTAGTAATACCAGTTACACTGTACCTCTCTACCGTAGTAATACCAGTAACACTGTACCTCTCTACCGTAGTAATACTAGTAACACTGTACCTCTCTACCGTAGTAATACCGGTTACACTGTATCTCTCTACCGTAGTAATACCAGTGACACTGTACCTCTCTACCGTAGTAATACAAGTAACACTGCACCTCTCTATCGTAGTAATACCAGTAACACTGTACCTCTCTACCGTAGTAATATCAGTAACACTGTACCTCTCTACCGTAGTAATACCAGTAACACTGTACCTCTCTACCGTAGTAATACCAGTAACACCGTACCTCTCTACCGTAGTAATACTAGTAACACTGTACCTCTCTACCGTAGTAATACCGGTTACACTGTACCTCTCTACAGTAGTACCAGTGACACTGTACCTCCGTACAGTAGTAATACCAGTGACACTGTACCTCTCTACCGCAGTAATACAAGTAACACTGCACCTCTCTACCATAGTACTACCAGTAACACTGTACCTCTCTACCGTAGTAATATCAGTAACACCGTACCTCTCTACACTGTAAATTTATCACTCTGTCACAGTTTGCGTTGCACATTCCTTTTTATCTCCTCAGAACCTAATGAAGAACGTTTCTTTACGTGAGGTTTCTAATAGAAAAATATGAAAAAATCCATTTTGTTGGTTCACCTATGAGAATGGGTACTCATTGAATTATATCATTTAATAGAAACTTGGTTTTAAAATACTGTTAAGTATCCTAACAACATATAAAACATCAAAACCATGCCAATTATTGTGTGTTTTTTTAGTGTCGGAGTTACTGGTCTAATTACTAAAACGGTTGTTATAATTAAGAAAAGTAATCCTAGAGAATTGCGAAATGATCTGAAATATGCTTTATCTGGCTTGATTCTGTTTTGTTAGTGTTTCAGTTTTTTTTCTTTCAAAGAAGGCTAATGCCCTTTGAAGCCTTACTCTACCGGTCCTCATGGGCCACTGGTCTGTAACTTATCAAACAGAATAAGGGGGGGATACAGTACAAGGTCGATGGTACTGATAAAAAAATGCAACGGTCACAGACAGGATTTGAATCTGCGCTATATCTATGTCAGATCCGAAGTTCGACGTCTTGGACCGCTCGAGCATCACCTCTGCAGTCATTCTGTGGGCAAACTGACGACGAGGGTCATCATTGTTACCTGCAACGGCAAACTTATAGTACTCAGCACCTTGTAAAGGTATGGGTTTCTTTACATTGGTGATATATAGGCAGTTTGTTCTCACAGTAAAGGCAGTAGTTGCTATATATGGTCTATAGCTTACCTAAGCATTAAATTGACCATACAATAAGAATTTAGACATTTTCCATCGCTATATTTTACACAATAAAAATAAAACAAAGTTTCTCGAGGATTGAAATCCATCCCCTTCGTCAGCTGAGAGGCTAATTAGTATATAAAATACAACGTGCATCAATAGACTGTCACCCAAAAAGAAAAGAAAATGTTATATATAATATACCCTAAAACTACTTGGAGTCCTAACAGGAGAAAATGGACCATAGAAGGACACATAGTAGAGGATATTAAAGGATAGTGGTTGCAATATCATTTACACAGCTCAATAAAGCCTTTGAAAAGGAGATTATGAAAGTTAGTTGTCAAAATAACTAGATCTAAATGAATTTGAAAAATAATAAAATTTTCAATTCGTGGACAAGATGTAAGGACACAAAATATTGGGATACGTATTAATCAACCTTAGCGTAACACAGTTACAAAAACATGCATAGAACTTAAAAAAAATCTACTGTACTTTTAAAAGCTATATAGTACTAGCCAAGGATTATATCATAATCTTATAATCTAAAAATAAAATAACCTTACCGACAAAACCGTTATTAAAAATCTGACAGCCTCTTATGGAGAAACAATACTGTTAGCTGGCAGATTGCTGAAGCTTTATCCGTTCAACTCACCTTTATAATTGGATGTGTGTGCAATATTGGATAAGCAAGCTTCGTTTATAACATCTGTTGACTGATGTGTAAAAACCGTGTGAACTGATTACAATGAACATAAAAACTTAGTTGCTGTTTTAACAACGGCAATGCAAGCATAGAAGTAAAATTACTTCTTCTTTATCCTCTAATATTTGAAAATTAATGAGGATGTTAAGCTTGTTTACTTACACTATAATCAAGTACAAATATCAGATATCTAAAACTATTTGAAAGTTAGTAACAAAATATGTACTAAATGTAGATAGCTTATTTTGTTATCATAAGCAAGAAGTTTGAGATTGTCCTTTGTTTTGAAGAAAGTTTGAAAGGAAAGTAGGATTTCGGACATTTTCCCTCGTTATATGTTACAAAAGGGTACCGTCTAGCACAACGTTTCGAGGCATAAAATCTACTCTCTACTTCAGGTGAAAAAGAATTGCCATTTTGCATTTAAAAAATTCTTAGCAAGGGAATCCTACTAAAAATTAAAGTAAAGGAGTGATACCTGGCGAACTGTATGAAGTCTAAGGAGTATGAACCAAACCGATGTCATTGCACAGGAGACCAGAGCACAAAGACGTCACACCCGAAGAAGACACCCAAAAAAGAAGAAGAAGAAGAAGGATATTGACGCTTCTTTCACCTAAAGGATTAGAATATGTTCAGTCTTTGAAACGCAGTGTTTTACATTTTTGTATCTACTATAATAGCTGTAAATATTTTATACTTAGGGGAAAATATAAGTACACGAATTCCGAGATTTACCTTTCTTAGGTGATATTTTTTTGTTTCTTGTCTTGTAGTTATTTCTACTGGCAGCGGAATCTATTTTAACGATTTAGAGTTTAATGAAAATAATTTTTCGCCTTTAACGTGTAATATGAGTGACTTTGCGGCATATTCTTATACAAGATTCTATTTTAGTTAAGGTCTCATCAAGTTCTTTGTTTGGAGGTTATTTTTGACGATGAAAGGATTGTGAAGGAAACAGGATTTTCCGGACATTGCGGCATATTCTTGTACAAGATTCTATTTTAGTTAAAGTTTAATTTCTCATCAAGTTCTTTGTTTGGAGGTTATTTTTGACGATGGAAGGATTGTGAAGGAAACAAGATTTTCCGGACATTGCGGCATATTCTTGTACAAGATTCTTTGCGGCATATTCTTGTACAAGATTCTATTTTAGTTAAGGTTTAATTTCTCATCAACTTCTTTGTTTGGAGGTTATTTTTGACGATGGAAGGATTGTGAAGGAAACAGTATTTTCCGGACTTTGCGGCATATTCTTGTACAAGATTCTATTTTAGTTAAGGTTTAATTTCTCATCAAGTTCTTTGTTTGGAGGTTATTTTTGACGATGTAAGGATTGTAAAGGAAACAGGATTTTCCGGACTTTGCGGCATATTCTTGTACAAGATTCTATTTTAGTTAAGGTTTAATTTCTCATCAAGTTCTTTGTTTGGTTATTTCAGACATTTGCCAGACATTGGTTGGCAAGACATTTGCCATTGTTCAGTGAAACAATAAATCAGTAACACTACGTTTCGAGATCTGCAATCTGATCTCTTCTTCAGGTAATAACTAACCTAATACATAATTACAAACTAGGTTAAATTAATTAGTTAAAAAAGGTTACAATTCTGATCGTGTGATATATATGGGCTGTTTTATGTACTTAAATTTTGGTTAGACGCAGAGTGCTACTGCCGAGTCGTTGTCATTGGTCCGTGAACATGTCGGTTCGACATAAAACAGAGTGAGAGGTTCACTATAAAAATAATGATTAATGTTAAAAGTACACTATAACGTTGCCTGTTACAATACATGTTATTAGAGTAATTTTAAATACAATTTTATAAACGAGTGAGAATAATTAAACCAAGACTGTTACATTTGAAGTGAAATAAACACAACTTAACTTGTGGAAAGGAGCCAAGTTTAATTATACAAGTTTCGGCCATACATGAAGTTGTATGATTTACTCTACTCTACATACACATATGAAATTAATAATGTGAAACTATTGTTATTCTAAGACGTGTTGTATTCTGTATTATTTATTTAGTAATATTACGTTTTTCACACCGAAAAATGTAATAATATCTAATTTTGACAATTTCTTACAATGTTTTTCATGGTTTATGAAAGTTCTTTCAAGTAATATGCTATAGTTTATTATATTATATTAAGTATTAACATAAAGTACACTTTATTTTGTAGTCTATGCGATTGAGAGATGAAACTATGGAAAGAGTTCATTTTGAGCTTCTTCGACACAGACTTTTTTGGATCTCTTCAGACGAACATGACTCCAGATTCCAGGAGTCAAGTCTGTGACAGCGTCGATTCCAGATCCTTCCCACCATTGCTACGTTATGTGTATAGCTAACGTGCTTGCTCCACAGTGTTATAGAGAAATTTGAGAAACCATCACTAATAACTTGAGGATATTAATAAATATAAAGAATATTATAATATTCTTTATATTTATCTTTATTTCTTTATTTCTTTATTTTATTTTGTATTATAATACAAACTTTAAATTCGTCCTGGTCTGTACAGGTATATCTGAAATATGGTATTTATTTATTTATTTTTAGTTATAATTTTAAGTTTTTTACAGTTTTGGGTTACATTTATTTGAACTATATTTTGTCCAAACAAATGGCTTACTCAGGATTAACTTGAGGTATATTACCACATGTAATTAAATAAGACAGGATCCTAATGGACTTAATTAAGATTTATGGTTTCACTTTTATGTTATGTTGACCACGGTATGTGAATAATAAAGTTTATATGTCCATGTGTTTCTAATTAAAAAAATCACATCAAATACGGTTAGTGCCAAAAGGTTAAATATGGTATTTATATTGAGCTAATGGAAGTAACAATAACAAAAAAAATAAGACAACGCGCTGTTTTTAAATGGCGAGATTTAAATAGTTTAGAACTAAATATATCGAAAAGCTTTCAATTAACAACAAATTTGTATAAATATTATATATTTCTCTAAAATAATGGTAGATTTATTGAAACTCGTTTTCCACACTAAAAAAACAATACGTCTCCACTTCCTTTAATCTCTTAGAGGTTTCCAGATGCGAGTAGACTTAATTACTAGTTTTACAAAAAATAAAAATATTTTTACTCAATATCGTAGTACAAATATTGGTGTTGTTGTTTGTAGGCGGAACAGAATATTATTGTACCTCAGTTACACGTAGCAGTGTATTTCCCTGTGTATTTATGTGGTGTCGATCAATCACAGCCCACAGCAGGTAATGCCATTGCCACTATGGTAAGGGTCAGAGACAACCACAGAACCCTCAGCTGCGGTTCAATGCTGCTGTGCGGTTAGGACCAATCTACACCTTTAGCATTGTCTGCTCGATGTATTCATATCAAGTTCCACAGTAGCAAAATAAATAAAACAAAGAATGCAGCAACTTTTCCAAATCTCGTGTGTCTACTATTGATATCCTCTACTCCGAGACTCCGAAAATGTGTATTTTGTTTATTCCATAACAATTTTAATACTTTCAAATCCTAAAATGCATGCTACAATCATTCTTATTTTTCCGATATATGTTTTTTCCTTTAACCTATGAAAAACATAAAAAGGTCATTGAGCATTTAAAATCTAAATCGATAGTTGAATGCTCACTTGCTTATTCATTCGATGGTATTGTACAGTGTTTAAGACGAGAGTAAACTCGTTATGAAGATACTAAGTATTGTTAAAACTAATTAATTTAAATATTAAGTTTTAATTAGACGTCGAGCAGTGTTCCTTTGGTTGATAGGTGAAACAGGTCAGATAATAATACCATTTATTTACTGAATAAATTACACTCTTAAAAACTTACTAACAGTGCGGCTTTTTTATAAAGTGATTAGATATCCATTTTTAAAAGAAATACAGATTTTATGTCCATAAGTTTCTTTAATTTGTTTATCGATGCATGTAAACTGCAAGAAGAGAACAAAAATTTTTAGTACAACTGTGGCCATTGTTACAATAATTAGTACAAAAAACAGCAGAATACCTTTTATGGCACCCGAGTTTAATGTTACTAATTGAATGTATTATAAAACTAATTTATCTTAAAATTATCACATTACTTATTTAAAGTACCATTTTAAAACTTCAATGAATAATATTATATTTATTGTTGATATATTTATAATTATATTATAATATATTATTTATTATATTAATTTATTATATTAATATTAAAATTATAATATTTAATTTCCAAAATTAAAATATATACTATTTTTGTGAGGAATTTGTGGTGCCTTATTGCTTTAAATTGTTTTTGCACTCCACAGGTTTGGAATTCAAAAGAATGTTCCTGTCCAATCATTGTGATCTGCATGTTTTTGTTTAACTATTGTGAAACATGAAACCGTTTCAGATGCTGCCAGAAATTGACAAAAAAATTATGTGGAATATGTTTTGCTCTTAAAGGTGGATAGAGTAGGTAATTTCACGGTAATCTGACATCTGCATGTTTGCAGTTCTAAAGCAAAACTCGCTTCACTACATAAGTTAATTAAAAAACAAGATCAAAGGAAAACAAGTGCTTACTGAAGTAAATTTATGCTTTCAAAATCAATCTGAAAGCCATCACAAAATCGATAGTCAAGTTATAAATCCGATTTAATGATATTCATTCTTTGAAGTTAATAACGTGGCTCAACGATCATCACTAAAAAACGATATTGCAATAGTGCGGACAGTATGGTAATTCTAAAGTCTCTCCCAGTATTGATTCTGTCCAATTTTTGTATTATATTTAATTTTAAACGGAAAAGGTCTACATAAAAAGCAAAAATCTGTTTTCATGTTGCCGTGATTTGGAAGGCATATATCGAGAACTGTATAACTAAATGGAAGGAACTCTTTAGAAGGATTACATTTCTTGGCTGTACAGTTTGCATGTCTTTACAATATCAAGCTCAATTTTATTCAGCAGCCAGGTAAAGCTTCAATGTCTTTGTGAAATAGTCCAGTCTAATGAGCTAAATATGCATAACAGGTAATCTATATTAGCTCCGTACACAGTATGATAATACACATACCGTAGCTTAAGGTGTGCAAGGTAAGATTAAGGGTGCGTAGAATAGCTTAGCTATGGAGGATAAGGTAGATTCAATGTGAGTGTTGAGTTTAACTCCATTTTACCTTCCGCTCAATACAACGCCTGGAATCTGACCCTGCCACAGACTCGATTCCAGGAATGTGGACTATATATATTTTATGTATTCAAATGGACTCCAGGGATGAAAATTCTGAAAAGTGTCAAGTTCCAGACGCTGCACCAATAATAATAATAATAATAATAATGTAATAAAGCAGTACAAAATGCATTTTTCTTCTTCGGTTCATTGAAAACAAAGCATGCTTATTTAATAGAATCTGTATTTGTTCATATAAATATATACAATCTCGAACAATAACAATACAATCTTCATTGTATCTTCAGGACTTACAGTGTAACTACTATATTATAATTCAACGTATTTAACATGTTTACAAAACATAACATAGTTACTGAACAACGGAAAATATATAATGCAATATATTAAACAATATTACATTGCTATTATTGAAAATACAATTAATTAGGTATTAAACACGAATTAATACAATTAAATCCTCAAGATAATATCCGCTTGGTTTGGCTACTTTTATAGTAATATCGTACATCACACAAAATGGAGCAGAATACCTAATGTACAATCTTAGTCTCAAATATTTTGAAAACATGCCTTAAGAATTAAGAAAAATTAAACTAAAACTAATTAATATCACAATTATATTACGTTATACTAATTACTCTGGTGCCGGCTGTACTGACAGTCACACATAAGAAAAATGTTAAATGTCAACCACACATTTCCTTTTTTATTTTTAATCATATAATGCGTATGGAAAAAGTCTTTTATCTCAAAAACGTCAAAAACAAACCTTAATCAAATAAAAAAGATTCTTTTCTCATTAACAAGTTTTTCTTTAATTAGACATCTCCCATAACCATAAATCTACGATTACTATAAGGGCAGAAGAGTGTTCAAAGTTAAACAATGTTCTTATGGGGAAAGATTCAAGATATTTTCTGTACTGCCGTCTCTTAAAAAGAAAATAAACTCTTTACAGTTCATTTAGTAATAATACTAAAAAAATATATTATCACAGTAAAAACACCAGTTAATTAAAATATTTATCATTCCCTATCGTAAAACAAGACTTTAACTGATTTCAATAAAAGTTTTTATTATTTGATATATAGTTATATAAGTTTTTTTATAGTTTTATATTTCCTGTTAAAGAATTTAAAAAAGTGTCGTATAGACGAAATACAATTGCTGGTTACCAATCATGCAATATCAAGAAATATTTTAAGTTCATTATATATTTCATTATTAGGAATCGGAGTTATAAATATATTTGTAACTAACTATAAGGGTGTTATGATATAGTTCTCAATTAATTAATTCCTAATTATGTTAAAATATTAATAATGTATCTGGTTATTATAATTTAAAGCAGAGATTTCAAAAGTATCCCATACATACATAGACATAGACTAGTGGAATGTAATAAAACAAAATAATAAATAAAAAAGAGTACCAGACAACACAGAACCCTGCAGAATCCCGTGGAGTAGCTTTACTTCATCACTGGTATTGGTACCGAATCCGTGTTTTTGATCTATTTAATACAACAAGAATAATTTTAGGTGTACTGGTTAAAACGCATTTTTAGGTTGAAGGAAAAATGCTTGTATAGATCACTATTCTATCTGCTTATACAGTGAAGTAGGGCACCGTCGCGATAGTATTCAGTGTAATTTGGAACAGAAACCTTCGTTAGCTCAAAGAATATTACGTGCTACTTATTAACAGTACAATATTATTACGTAATTTTAGTAGTCATTTACGTATATTATTTAATATCCATTGCACATATTCGGACACCCGAACGTAAACACCAATATGTCTACCGCAGTTAGTTGCACCTGTGACATATTTGTTTTCACCGTACGATGTAACACCCACTAGAACAGTGACATAGCCTTTTCCGGATCTCCTGACTCTTGCCATCAAAGGACCTCCAGAATCTCCTTGACAGCTGTCTCTTCCGTTGTCGCCATCGGCGCAGATCTGATCCTTGTTGACAACAGGAACCCATCGCCTGCATTCTGTCTCAGAGATAACAGGCATAGAGACCCATCTCAGAACAGCGCTTGCTGCATCTCGAGGATCTAGAGTGGTAACAACACAGGGATCATACGGTATTTGAGTCCTTACACAGAATTCGGGTTCCCTCTCAATAATATAAAAGCTAAATCATCAAATTGCAATTGATATTGTATATTGTATTTGGTTATAAGAATGTTTTTTTATGAAACGTACAATTTTCTTAAGCTGCGAAAGTACTCGCTTAACTTAAATATTTTTGAAATATTCACTACATCTCGATCTTCCAATAATCGTAGAAACACAAAGGATGTTTACCTGTAGCTCCCCAGCCTGCTGCTTCCACATATCGACCATTGAACGTCTCTCCGCGTAGTAGAGTTTTGAAGGTGGGCAAACATATTGGACGCACAATCTCTAAATGAATACAATATGTTTTATTTTAAGTAGCTTAAGAATCAGAAATGCCCATCCCCCATTTTTATATTGGACCCTTTCCTGTATATACTTAAATTCTTTGTTTTAAGTTTGTTTTTGACGATGGAGGGATAACACCACACGGTGGTTGTGGTTCCTAACGCTTACGCATGGCACAACGCTCTGGTAGGATTTGTTTTATTTTAACCTAGTAATTACGTCATAGGTTAGTTATTACCTGAAGAAGTGATCAGATTGCAGATCTCGAAACGCAATGTTACTGATTTTTTGTATTACTGAACGATGGCAAATGTCCGGAAAAGTCCTGTTCCCTTACACTTAGATATATATAAATCCATTTTAAATATACTTAAATCACCCCAAATTGTCATCACCAGTCTACTACAACAATAACCGTTTTTATACAGTCTAAATGCTAACAGAAAGTACATACTGATACACTACAAGAAGTTGCAACAGATTTTGGAACAACAGAGGACGCTTTTAAGAGCCACTTGACCGAAGTGTTTTACCGGATACTCTAATTTCCACCAACTTCAATATAAATTTTCTCAGAACAACATTTAGATCGAATGTAAGGTCACTTTTACACTTACAATCAATCTTTTATTCGTGTTCTGTTATATTTGAAATAAATTATCAATAAAAACGTCTTTGGTAAAAACGTATTCTACAAAATTGGTTGCATTTGTAATAGTATATTATTTTTTTTACTTCAGCTTGAGTTCCAGTCATCATTTTTACACAATAAATTCGTTTATTAATTTCCTCTTCTAATAAACTCAATAGCACCATGTCCATCCTACTGGACCCTAGTGGACCCTACTGGACCCTAGTGGACCCTACTGGACCCATAGTAGGCGCCACTGGAAATAAAAATAAGGCATAATACGGCATTTGTAGATTACAAAACCAATCTGGGGGTTCACACATTTACAAAATTTCTCATGTATTTGTGATAAAGGTAATTAATATAATGGTTTGTACCGAGTGACTACAATACTGTATTGTTTTTTATTGTATTTGAACTACTGTAGCCAATGGCGTAGTGTAGCGGGTATTACGGTTATCGCAAGATAACCGAAACAAACAACGTCAAGCGTGGCTGCTGCTTGGATGGGTGACCGCTGAGCGATCCTGTCCTTGCAAGCAGTCCGCCTGCCCGACCATTGGTGGTGGTTCGGAAGTCACCTTTAAACTGTTGGTCCCCAGGTTCTTAGCCCTAACTTCACCTGGTAAAATAAGACATTTTCACTTTACTTTACTCACCGTTATATGCGGCTATAGTTTCACTGAGACGGAGGAGAGCGATGTCGTGCACCGGGTATCCTCTCGGCGACACTCGGGCGTAGTCCGGGTGCCTGAGTGTCTCCTCCACTCGCATCCTGAGTGCAGGACTCGAGCACAGGACGCCGTCGCAGTCCGTACTTGTCACCTGGTTGTACTCTCCCAGCACCACGTATTCCCTGTAAGTACGTATTCCCTGGTCAACAGTGCAGGAACTAATACAGGCTGAGCTAGAATACTATTTAATGTAGCATTGAGATGTTTCACTGTACTATCGTCGCTTAGTAACTGAGTATTTATAGCAAATTTCTAAATATCACCAAAACGATCCTCAGCTCCGAAAACCATCCCTATATACTCTATTATATGCTATACAATGTGGAAACGGTAACCGTCCCACAAAATTTTCAAAAGGGTTTAAACTTAGTACAAAAATTGGTATAATCTATATCTTGATTAAGTTCACTGCCCAAATGTTCAAGTATCCAAAAAGCGTTGAACTTTTAAAATGAACCCTTTCAGAAAACTATGTGAAAGTGAAATTTTAAATACATAACGTAAAGCTTGCCAAATTCCTTATCAAAAACAAAGATGTTACTGTTGCCAGTACCAGTTACAAATCATTCAATTTTCATTAATGCGGTGTAATACACAATATGTCCTCTAGAATAGGACCCCACACATAATTTCTAATCATACTTACATACTTACTTACATACATACATAAGAGTGTACGTACGTCCATACATACATATATACACACACTGACACACATACATACACACACATACATTCATGCATACATACATATGTATGTACGTACAGACAGACATACAAACATACATAAATACATACTTACAGAGATTTGTGTATACAATGAGCTGCTGTCACTACGTATCTGTCATTGATGAGAGATCCACCACAAAAAGACCTCTGCGACTCTGGACAGAACATACTAATAGAAATTGATGGGATGAAGGAACAATTAAAATAATTTATAAGCCAAGCCGATTTTCTAATCACTTATCCAGGCAATATATATATATATATATATATATATATATATATATATATATATATATATATTTTTTTTTTTAGCTGAGCTTTTGCGAAGCTTGGACTGGACTGGACGAATTTCATTTCTGTTTGTCTGTCAGTCTACACCATATATCGACATCAAACTGACCTATAAATATCAAATTGTGCATGACGCTTTACTTCTATGTGGAGGAACACTGAGTTTGAAATGAGCTATAGTTGGTTTTGGATTTTTTTGAGTGGTAACGAATACATTCATATTATATATATATATATATATATATATATATATATATATATTCATATTATTTTTATATTTTACATTGGTCTTATGTGTAACCATGCTGGCAACGAAAAAACAAAATACATAATTTTGTAAACAAACTCAGTATACTCGTAGAAGATGGATGTATTCATACATGTAGCTAAACTATCCTAACACATACAATTTCATTTAATGGTAAACTTGGTGATTATAATTTATTATTTAAAAAATATAATGAAATCTAATTTAATGAATTCCTCGAGAATGATTTCAGCTGTAGACTTGAAATTTTTAAGAAGACTATCTTCTTAATTTATATATTGTCTTCAAAACAGATGAATCACATCAAACTACGAATATTTGTGTTTACCGTAATAACTGACTATGTTCCTTTATTGTTGTACAGATGATAAAAGTAATCAGTAATTTCTCATACTCGTAAAAACAGTGTTTGGTACGGGGTGAAGAAGGGGGATTAAAATAACCTATTTTGGTGGGGATTGTTCTGGAATGTATCATTATCTAGCTGGTCCCGCAGCTTGGCAAGCTTTGCACGTGTATGTGCTTTTCTGGTTCAAGTGAATTATATTTCCAACGCCGATGTAGAGTTCGTCTTATTGCCACGATCAAGAGAATCTGTGTACGTTTATAGCCATTGTACACGTACATGTGCTTTATTATAAAGTGGTCTAACACTAAAGCTTTAACTTATGACCGAGCATTAGCCAAAAATGTATCTTAAAGACAGTTAAACATCATAATTTAGCGCCTTCAAATAGTGTTTGGCTATTTAATACACGTAACTGTCTCGTAATTGCAGTTTATAATGTGAAGGCGCTTTGTAAACACCTTTATCTTTTCCAGCGCCGCCTGGTGGCGAGTTACATCAATGGGCATAGCATATAAACCTTCTCCGTGGAAAAATATGTATACGTACAAATGTTCATAATGATCGCTCAAATAGTTTACAATTCTATAAAGGACATACAGACAAATATTATTTTATAAATATAAGTAGTAAGCCTGTGTTAAGCTTGTGTACCTGAATCCAACAACCCAACCACCCAAGGAAACTGCCCAATGTAGGCATGGGTTCCTCCCACGATCTTGGTCTGCACATGTGTCCCTCTGGTGCCACAATGGTCGTGAGGCAACAGATTCCAGTTGGGGTGGTTCTCGTATTCTAGAAAATCAAAAACACAGTGTCATTGACCTTTTATTAACAATTTTTGAAAGAAGACCTCGTTAATTAAATAAAACTTTTTCGAAATATGTTTGATAATGTGACAAATCCTACCGGTAATAAATGGACATGCTCACCCATAAAACAATAGGTCTCATATTATTAAAGATGTATAATCAGTGATAAGATATAAGTAACGTCATACTACTTTTTAGTAACGTTATTTGGTTTCCTCCGAAAAGGTGTCTTGTATTATTTTTCAACCTAGATAATATTGGCCAAACCTATCTAATAAAAGCTAATTGGACAATCTTGATTTTAAACTTAGTAGCATTACTTACTCATGCAATATAATATAAATAATGTTTACTAGCTTCATTTATTAGCTTCATTTTATTTCAACGATATTCTAATTTCTGTAAGGGAAAATAAGAATTTGAAATTGTTTATTTATTTAGGTATATATGTAATCCATAACCGAAAACCTCATCAGACAAAGCAAATCCCAATCAGACTGGAAGCAAATGATTTGTGAACGATATTTTTCATCATACATTCCTTGTGTTAGAGTAAGTAATGCAATACATTTTCATAGCATAAACTTGTAAGGATAGCAGGTTATCGGACATTTGTCTTCTTTAATATATCACAGATATGTTTTATATATCACAGAATGTATAAATCAACATTTCGAGAATATAACTCTATGCTCTTGGTCGGGTGAGAGGACAATTAATACATATACATGTACTTTCTACAATGTGCGGGTATGGACTTCAACCAAAAAAAGAAATTAAAAAAGAATAAACGTGTTTTAAAAGTTTCTTATAATATTTTATCTCAATTTTTTTAACAGTTCGTTTTTGAAATAGAAGTTTTGGCATAATATTTATTTATTTGCCTACTTCTAAATACATAATATGCCAACTACATTGTCTGTCTCTGTTTAGTGCAATTAAAAGCAACGTTATCCTGTGTAAAAGTACAGAATTATTGGTTTTTGTTCTTTGTCACTCCCGTAATTTGATTATATCAATCTATTTATTTTAGTATATCAACTTAAAACTTTATAAATAAAAACTTATCTCACTAAATATTGTAAATTTTTTAAACTTATACTTTAGGTCCATGAAACATCTGTATTTAAATCAAATAAATTTAGTGTTAAATATCAGTACGGGTTTTAAGACCCAGTATATGACCATAGTATACTATCGATAGCATAATATGGTAAATATTTTAAATCACGCTGTAAAGTCAGTGGTAAAAGCTATTTGCTTAAATCAGTATTAACTTATCTGGTACATGTAACCTTACGTGGCTGATGAGCAGAGAAACGCCCAGCGGCAGTCGCCATTGCAAGCGCAGAGAGTAATGTGATGGCGGAGTACTGCATGTTAGGCAAGATGTGTACGTAACACTTGCGTTACTACTTAAAATAGTTGAAAACTAATAAAACCAATGGCTGATAACATCTATTTCAACTTACGACATGACCTTTAGAATTTCTGGATACTTTGGTGTTTGCAGGTTTAGTTCACCAAACAGTGTTGACGTACGATTTATATGAGTTTGCGTGTTATAATTCGTCATGGCGATTGTAAGAAACATTTGCCTGGTCATAAAATATTTAAATACTAATAAAAGTATAAATAATAATTATATCTGACATAAAGCTCTTTAATTTTATCGTTGTCAGAATTTTAGTCAATAAAGTAGACGTAAAAGTTTTGTTGTATAATGTCAAGAATAGAATTAGCAAATCACATATTTTGTATTATGAATCAAAAAGTTATTCCCTTAACCTACGTCGAGATTTACATAAAACCACAATTATATTTGGTGTACATTACAATAATTATTTGTAACTCGTATTTTGTAAAGAAAATTAGTCAGACGACGCTCATTAAATAATGAAATGAAAGAACCGAAAAAGCAATAATTTAAATTATTTTTTGAAAACCTAGAAGCTAATTGATTGCTACATTATGAGTTCAGGTTTTCCGTCTCAAAATAATGTGCCATATGACCTCTTTACGATTTGTAAAAATCTACCCAAATCCAAGATGGCGGATTTCAAGATGACTCCACTGACGCTGTATCTCCTTAGTATCATCCACCTGCAGACGCGTTATTACTGCTCGCGCAGCTGAACATTTGTAAATATACACCCCTACTTTTGTCTTACCCTGTAGGTTAGAATTTAATATTTGACTCTTACAACAAATAAAGATATATCATCAAGCAAGCAGTTAACATAATGTGTCATATGACCTCTTTCCCGTTTCTGATAGTCTACCTAAATCCAAAATTTGAAGCCATAACTCCTAAAAGTTGAGCCCCACCTCTCCCTAAGGACACACTGTGCCAGATGATTATTATTTACACTGTGATAATTTGTTTAAAACTATTCACATTGTTTTTCTAAATATGTTACATTTATTCATCGTTTTCAGAAAAAATTATTCAAATAAAAAGGTTTTCGTTAAAATTTTAAACATTTACGGTTGAAATTGTCTACTTCAGTGTGACGTCAAATGGAAATATATTTTCCTGTATTTTAACATTTCATGGTGAGGAATTCAATATTGTCATCAAATAGTGAAACTAAATTGTCAACAGTGCCCTTTTAAAAATTGTTCAAGGTACGTAACGATGTCGGTTTATTTTTGAGAAATATTTATTTAAATAATGAATTAGATCCTCGAATATAGTTTAATTTTAAATGTAATAATGTAACATAACTATAATGTGATTAATAAGACAATTTATGTCATATTTGAGTGAAACCTGTAGTTCGGAGAACTTCTGGTTTTATCAAAATTTCTAACAGTGTCACAAATACACTTTAAGTAGTGTGTAACCGCAAGTTAGTTTTACTACTGGAAGTAGTATTTAACCTTGATTGTAGACGTACAGTTAGTAGAAGCTTTAGTTTATGTTACTCAGTTGCTAGTCTTGTCTCAGTCGCTCGGCGATTGTGCTTTTTATAACGAAGCGACGTTGCATATAAGATATGACAAAATGTTTTCACCGTAGTAGCGTAAGGGTAAGATTGGGTCTCTCAAACCGAGATGTCACGGGTTCGATTCCCGGGTGGGGGGGGGGGAGGGCGATAAATATTTGTAAGTTACTTTTGACCTTTTCAATTTAAAAACGTATAGTATTCTCAACAGAAATAGCATTGGCATAGAAAAAACATCTTTAAAAAATCAAAGAAAAAAGTAACATCATATACGTCTTTATCTATGAAATAAGAATTAATTAATTACATCAATAAATCCACATATTTGCTTCGGGAGATGTTTATTTGTGTGACTTAATTGATAAGTAAACAGACAATTCTTTATTCAATCATATTTAAAATGTCGTTTTTATTGTTTTTTTTCTTTGTGTAGTGTTTTTAATCAGTCTGTAATAAAGTTACATTTTATAAAAAAACAACTTTATTTTTATGACTATTAGTGAACAATAATTTTTGGTTAATTTAGTATAAAAACGTAGTTAAGTATTTAGGTGCTGTTAGTGCAAATATTATATTTAAAATCACAATATCTCGGAAGTATTAGCCACAATATATTTAAGTATATTTAAATTATTCATGCATATATATAATTTATGCTTATAATTTATAATATAATAATATAATTTAAATATACTTAAATAAAATCATTATATATATATATATATATATATATATATATATATATATATATATATATATATATATATAAAATGTGGATAGAGACATTAGACAGAAACATGGTATAGATCTCCCACAAGAGTTAGGTTTTTGTATTATTTTGTAGAAGCACATGTTTTCAGTCTGAGAGTGTGTTTTATTCTACGGAAAAAAACTTGTAAATCGTGGCCCAAGTACTGGGAAGTGCATCTTTCATATACGGGATGTGGAATGCAAGTAGAAGTTATTGGTATAGAGGATATATTCTACATCATCCCTTGGACAATGGTAAAATTACAGCCTACGAGCATGATCTGCGTCAGGCCTGGCTGGGTGACAAAATTGCCGATGGCTTTTGGTAAAAAATGAGTTACAACGTTATACCACTAGATTAATTTTATATTATATTTCTATATATTTGAAAATCATGTTACTTACATGGCACTAGTATTATAAGAGCCTCTACCGTTAATCTTTAAAGAGAAGAAAAATCATAATTTACGATCAAGTTCTTGTGATAAATTTCAAGATAGGGGTACACCAAACCACGTCTCACCATTTTAGAAGTAGTGTGGATAGAACACTATAGACATCTTATATAATCTAAAATATAGCGATTGAAGTATAGAGATGGGGCATATCGTTTTCCGAAATCTCGTTTATGCAAGGCTGATACAGTCTGGAAGAGATCTGGGGAAAACAAAACACTCCTTTCTTCCTTGTTCTTACTGTGTACGCGCCGTTTTAAAAATCTTGAACTTTATTCACCTTTTACCTTTGAATCTCTTACTTCTTCCACTTTTGAGAATCTTTTTAATACCTTTGTACTAAAGAAACATGGTTTAAAAGCTGATTTTCAAAGAAAAAAAGCGATGAAAATTTTAAATGCTATATGTTTATACGTAATTATTAGGTACGTACAGTCTCAATCATACATACTATTCTATTTCCAAAAAGTCTTAAAATACAAAATAGAAATATTCCCGTAACTTACAATAAGTACAGATATATGATGCAAGGTGATTTGATCTATATATATATATATATATATATATATATATATATATATATATATATATATATATATATATATATAGATATATATATACATATATATATATCTATGCTCGCTGTATCAGTTTTTTTTTACCTGTTGAAAACAAATAGATATCATATTACCAGTACCCAATACAAAACAATTGTTATTCCATTTACATCAATCAAATACAAAACAATATTTGCAGCAGCCCAGTAGTTGATAAGCACTGATTTGATTGCAGTGAGTTCTCAAACGTACATGTAAACTAATGCGCGATATTGGCTCTCAAGTTCTGTTGTACCGTGCAACAGAGGCAGCTGTTCCGAGTCCAACGTTCCGCCGCTGTTATATTCTCCCTTGGGAGCATTTTAAACATTGTCCTAGACTTCGAAACACAAAAAACAATATACAGAAGTCTCAGTTGAACGCAGCTCATGGTATTAACAATCACTGGAGACAATGCAACTTTAGCGAATTCTCTTGTTCTTTTACTGAACTCACTCAACGAGTTGTCTAATAATGGATTGTCTTTGCGTTTGAACTTCGGTCCACATTAACCTCATTTATCATCGTGTCATATTGAACTACTGACATTTTATATAAAATATTTATAAAATTAACACAGCATAGGAACATTTTGAGTTGAAAATTGTTTATTCTTATGCTTGCATTTTTTAAAGTGCTGCCGTATTTGAGATAATCAGAGTCGAGACGTAAAAGCAATTTCTTCAGCATTTTCTCTGCATTATCAATTATACTAAAACGATAAGGTGCCAAAGTAAAAGTAAAGTTTTCTACAGGTAAGGTCTTATATGCCGGTATACTAAGCAGGTTTCTTGAAAACGGTATCAAATTCCAAATCAATGTTGATTATATATGATAATGCTATTTTTAGCAGTTATGAACATCACATAAAACAGTTTTTATTACATACATTCAACGCTGACTTCGTATGGCCACTTGAAGTAGTGTTTTGTATATTCCTAAAAACAAGATGGACCGAAGTTCAAACGCAGACAATACATCACTACACGACTCATTGAGTGAGTTTACTACAAGGTAAAGTAAACAGAATGTTCTAGTGTTGTGGTGTATCCAGTAAATGGTAGTTCCTAGGTCTAGCCTTAGGATCGCGCCATGAACTGTGATCCACTGAGTGTTTTGTTTACCGTGTTCCGAATTGTTGAAAAATACTTCAAATGTTCCCGAAAGAAAATATAACAGCGGCGGAACGTTGGACTCGGAACAGCTGCCTCTGCTGCACGGTACACAGTACTAAGAGCCAATATCCCTCAATAGTTTACAATATGGACGTTTGAGAACTCACTGCTCATCAAATCAGTGCTTATCAACTACTGCGTTGCTGCAAATATTGTTTTGTATTTGATTGATGTCAATGGACTAACAATTTATTGTTTTATATTGAGTAATTTGATATTTATTTGTTTTCAGCAATTCAAGCTTATATCGTTACAACAATACTGCAAATATAACAATTTCTTCTTGCTGTAGATAATTTGTAGTAAACTCACTCATTGTTAATTACGAAAATATTATTAATTTTTGGTATATGATAATCAATTTGAATATTTCGTGGAAAGTTGAGGAATATTTACAATTTCGAATAAACACATCGCATTCCACATTTTCATTGTTTTTTTTATATAATCAGCATTTCAGGCATACCACTTTAGTATCACATACTTCAAAGACAGTTTGAACTTGTGAGGAACAATCATTAACATTTATAAAATAAATTTAATTTGTGTATAATTTATAATGTTTAAGTAGTAAAGATTCTTAAATGAATGTTAAATAAAGCTCATTTAAAAAAGTCATTTTTTAAAGTTTGAGGTGTTTAAAACAGATAACGAGAGCGAGAAGGAAAGGAGTATCTTGTATTTCCCCAGATCTCTTCCAGACTACATCAGCATTACACAGACGAGATTTCGGAATACGATATGCCCCATCTCTATACCTGTATTCTTTATTTTGGTGAACATAAGATATTTATAATGTTCTATTCATACCACCTCAAAAATGATAAATTTGATAACATTTTAAATTTGCAATTCTCTCCTTGTTATTTGTTACGGGGTTCTGAAGATATAACACGATTACGGATGTTTACCATCATTATGTGTTACAATAAAGGAACCACAACGTTTCGAATACTGGCATCTGTCCTCTGTTTCAGGTGTCGAATACTAAACAAATTTTACGTTCTAAACTTCGACTGATGAGTCATAGCCTTCCTCATACGCATTCCTTTTTTGCATTCTGAAACTAACGCCTCAGTATTTTACATCTGAAGAAGACAGTAGTTGACAGTGTTTGAAACTTCGTGTTTCTTACTAATGACTAAAATCATACCTTTTAATTGTGCAGCTTAGTTATTATTATAAGTTACTTTATTATTCCATTTAACTTAAGGGCTGATTGTTTTTCAATGCTGAAGGTTTTAATAAACATTGTATTTCGATTAATAATAATAGTGGAATCCACGGTCACGAAATAAAAAATTAAAGTTAAGTAGACAGTAACAAAATTGTTGTATGCCTACTCTCATATTGGTACATATTCACGTCAGTAAGATCACGTTTTAGGTATATTAAGGAAAAGTGGAGTTTGGAAAAAGGTCTTATATGAATAAGTTGTAGCTGGCGAACTATTGGTGTCGATACCAACACAGTACTGCCTGTGGTTGCATTAATTACACAGAAGAATAGAATCATAGTTACAGTCATTCATGCTGAAATTATGTACAGGGATTGTTACAGTTAGCTCGGCAGTCACGCGCTAGAGCTGTGTCATATAGCTTGGATTGTTACAGTTTAAATATTAGCTACCTCACCTCACTCCCCACAGATGGATGTTCGAATATCCCCAGTTGCAACACCGAGGCTGTTGCTTTGGTCTCTGACCGGAGTACTTGAATGTGTGTTACTGCATGTACCAAACTATCGGAATTCTGAAAACCAAGGAGACAGTAAGAAAGTTATTTACCACTACCACAGTGAAACAAATCTTTTTAAAACTTAGGACACTGCATTTTTAAGTTGAAAGGCAGTCATCGGTTCATAGAGGGAGATATAATAATCGCAATTGGTCTACCTTTCTACAAGCGTTGCTTTTCATAAAGTAGAATGAATAGTCCAATGTATCGATTACTGTCCTGTCGATATTGCAAGTGGTATTGGGATGGTATCGGTTATTTACTACTCCAGTCCTGTATTGGTTTACATTCAACTTTATTTGCATCGACCTTATATAAAAGCCTGATCCACAATGTAGGCTGCAAAATTTCAGTGGGATTCCACATAATTTTTATAGATAAACCTTCTGAATTTGTTTGGGTTAAAGTGATTTTTTTGTTACGATAATGTCTAAAAGCTTTGTATTACACATAAAAACAAAAAGAGGTTTAAACATCACAAAAAATGTATAGCAATAGTCTTACTCTTTTTCTAAAACTTTGAGCAAACACACCACATAAAATACCCCAGTCAAACATACAGTATTTTCAGTCGCACCACATCCATTCATGCCAATGGTGGAAATGGTTGAATCAATATAAATGTTCAGTTTAGCTCCAGTGGACTCAATTGTGCACCTGATGAGACGAGAATACCTCTTCACTTATATTACAATCCTCCATACGTACGTTATATGTCTGATAGATTTTTGTTAGTTTGCTGTACAAAGAATTTAGTTTCTTCAATGTCAATATTTAACTTGGCAACATATGCACTATTATTTAAACCTATTTTAAAATAAACATAACTAAAATTACTTTATGCATCATATGCTGAATACATTACCTAAACAAGACAAGCTCAAGGTTTCGCAAAATGCACTCAACAGCGCAGTAAGAGAAGCTGCAGTCCACTTACATCACTAATTAGCAGAGGCTTAATCTGTAGTGCAGGCGCCACGGGGAGCAGCCTGGCTGATGTCATCTAGAATCTATAGACGGGACTTTTATAAGAAACCTGTTTTATTTTGTTTACCACTGACCACAATAATTGCAAAAGTGGACAATCAATTCCGAGTTATTATAATTTTGTATTGATGTACATTTGATGTTGTAATAAATTAATTTATTCATATAAATAACTATGGATTTAATATAAAAAGTTATTTTCCAAATCTAAAATCTATTGCACCGCCTTATAAAAGGGCTTCTAGCTTGGTATGTGGGAAAGAATGGAACCATCGTGGAAAGCAGTATCTGTGAACGCGTGGGCCTATATATTAGCGAATCAATGAATTATGATTAGTGCGAAGTACAAAAACGTTAAAAGTGAACTGCACTGGAGGTCACCTTAATTTTTATACCCAAAAGAGAAGTTTTAAACTTAAAACACTTTTCTGGCCTTATTTGTAAAATAAGGCCAAATTTGTAAAATTTGTAAAATCATAAATAATCATAAATAATAATGTAAGCCACAGTATGTCTCGTTTTGAAAAATATCATGCATTTTTACCCAAGGTGCGCTGATAATATCTTTAATATAAGAAATCCTAAGTTAAGGCATTTATAAACAAAATCTAATAAAGAAATTTGGGTGAAATACAATGCCAAAATAGGGGAACAAAAATATGCTCTTTATTGCTTTTTATTGATGCTTTAGTGCTCTTTATTGATTTTTGACAATATATCACATTGTATAAAAGTCGTCAATATACTAATTTTCAAACAGAAAATTGTAATTCACATGCAGTCAGACTAAAATTTTACTCATTCTCACCAATTCACGCTGTCTTTGGATACAACTTTTAAATTTTAGTTATTTTAGAGATTTTTAGATTCCAGCGACTCATCATACACTCCTCCAGCGAATAAAATGCTTTTAACACCAATAAGCATATAAGACAAGTCTTGAATGTTTTGAAGCTTTCCATTTTAACACTTTCAGGGTGCTCTTTGTTAAAACTGACGCTCCGCAGAACTGATGAAATCAAATCAGACTTTAATTGCCGGAACATTATACAATGCATTGCAAAAGTGAAATTTTTACTTTTTACTTGTTAAAGTTTTGGTCATACACACCACAAGAAATCTCATTCAAACATACAATTTGCAAACGTACCAACATCCATTCATTTACCAATTATTCCCACCTCCAGCGACGTATTTAGTCAGTCTTTTTATTTGATGGTCTTCTAATCATATGCTAAAAACTCGTCAACATTATAAAATGTGTGTGGTACTAAAAAGCGTTGAAGTGTTTTTTATTGAATCTTGTAATTTATTGACGAAATGAACAACTACCTGTGAAGGCAAGGGTTCATAAACCACCGTTCTGTGTCTCCCAGTTCGGTAGTTATCACTGCCTCTAGTCTCATACACATGTATGTCTCGGCCATTCGTCATGGCACATTTAGACACACAAAACAGAGTTGTTTCCATGACGTAGAGACTGGGCAGCGTCAACAGTTGTACATTTCTGAAGGCTTCCTTGCACGACTCTCTAATATTTAACTGAGCAATAATGCGGATTGCTTGTTTTTGCAGCTGGAACACTGTCATCAATTGATTGTTTGCACAAGCTCCCCACAACACCACCCGTAAGTGAGACGGGGAGCCATAAATACGCCATCATCAGAACCTGACTAGGGCAGTATTTGGCTAGAGACCTCAAAACATAAATGCCTGAGACCAATTTGGATCAAACGTGATCGATGTGATTATTCCAAGTCGATCTAGGTATATCCCAGGAATCTCGAGCATTATACTTCTTCCAGTATTGTGTCAGCTAACATATAACAGCTGGCTCGTAATGCCTGTCTACTGATCGTAAAGCAAAATTTAGAAAATTAGATTTTGAAGAATTTGTCTTAAGATTGAGGCTGTTGGAATGTTGGCCGCAGTTGTTGATCTGAACAAAACTCTGCTGTTCCAGAATCAATTATTATTTGCTAGTGAAACAGAGAGTCGTGTCATCAGCATATTGCACAAGTATTCTGTGCAGTATTGATGAACCTACATCATTGACACAATCAGGAAGAGAATTGGACTGAGAATTGAGCCCTGTGGGACACCATAACTCAGGTAAATTGGTTCACATGATACGATAAGTGCTGAGATACCGTCAGTATATCATGGTTATGGACTCTAAAGATGTTCCTGCCTACATCTAGTTCCATACTGATGGAAGTCCCAACCCCGAACCAAAACGCATTTAATTAAAAATACAGGATCACATCAAACATATAGGGACAGGCAAACCTAACTCCCTAAAACATTCCCTAAACGACTATCTCACGATGAAGTTTAATATTGATCTTATGGCGTAAAAGTTAAGTCCTCTCACTACAGATTTAATATTAAGTTGTTAAGCATGTCTGTTGCTGCTTCAAAACTTCAGCATACTCAAAAACACAAAGTGTACAGGAACTACTATCTGTAAATTAAACTTTATGCACCTTCCAGTTTTAAAAATGAAATATTGCAGTGTCGTTGTTTCAAAACAACATTTCGCATTAATCCTGAATGTAACTTTTCCATTCGCCATAGACACACTCATTCGATGTTATTAGCAACTCTAGCGAGAGCAAAATATGTCACATTAACTAATTTCCTACTTCAATCTAATTTTAAATTCTAAAACGACATTTAGAACGACTGTGAAACTCCTGGATATATTTCAAATATTAACTCTGGTTTTTACATAATTTATGACTAGTATATTTATATTCAACTCAACAACTCGATAGTTCAAATTCAATAAATAGAGTGCGATTGATTGTTTAGCGTAACCGGAGAACTTACAATAAAGCGCCTGCAATTATATAGCCAACACTGATTACACTTGTTTGTGTAAGTTGCCGTAAAAACAATTGAAGGCGTTAAATATTCATATGTACGTTGTTGTGTATGTATATCAGGTCTGTAGATATTATAAAAGGTGGACCTAAATAATAATTTTATCTCAAATACTGCATACAAATAAATTTATATTTCATTGTTCTATGTGACAAACAAAAGTTAAGTTCAGAATATTATTATTTATTTCTAACGTAAAAACTAATTTAAAAATTAAGCATGTTATTGTTTTAATTAGCATTCACAACGAAGCGATCAGGGAAATCTTAAATATTATATTTATTCTTTATTATTTCTTATTCTACACATATTAGTAACTAAATAAATTTCAATTATTGTAGTTTATGATTTGTATCAAAAATTAGATGACTTTTATGAATGATCATATTGCACTTTGTTTTATTAGGACACGGCGAAAGTAAACTAAAGACCATTCATTGTAAATAAAATAGCCACACTAAAATATATAAATATACATTAATTACAGTTTGTAATTATGTATTAGGTTAGTTATTTACCTGAAGAAGAGATCAGATTGCAGATCTCGAAACGTACAGATGTTACTGATTTCTTGTTTCACTGAACGATGGCAAATGTCCGGAAAAATCCTGTTTCCTTCACAATCCTTCCATCGTCAAAAATAACCTTCAAACAAAGAATATACATTAATGTTTTAATAAAAAATCTAATAGGTTAATGTATTCAGTGCAATAAATAGTCGGTTATAAATATGAAATCTATCCATCACTCGCCAATCCTTCTGAAAATAAGAAAACAATTCAAAAATAAGTACTTAATGTATATGATCAAGAGACTGATGCAATATCACAGATATTGTGTGAAAATTTGGTGGTATATATGATTAAGTTGACTTAGGTATCTTGAATGTCAAACTATACGAACTAATGACGTCATGAAAAGTTCAATCAAGAGAATAATGGGATATAGATTTTATACACTTTATTGAAATTAATTAATTTCGGTTATAGCAATATTTCTATCTTAAATTTATATATTTTTATAAGTTCTCTGTACACAGGACGGTGGGAAAACATTTTTTACGATTCTACACAATGAATTTAAGACATTTAAATTAGGAAATTTAGGCAATTTTATAATCATGCAAATCAAAATCAAATGTGTTACAGTATTTAATTGCCTTGTCTTTAAGGTTGCCTTATGACCCTATCAGAAAAATATGTCAAAAAGTGTATATCTACTGTATGTGCATTGAAATTTACTCTGGTCTTAGTACTTTTTGTTACATAGGTGATTTTGTTTTGTTTCCCCGATAAAGGAAATATAGATACACGGGTCAAAGAAGCCTATTCATAACAAAATTCAATAAGACTATAAATGTAAACAAAGTTATAATAATAGTTAAAATAAATTAAACACACTATTGTACTTGCATTACATCAAATTGAACAGCTCTTTAAATTAATAACATTTGTTTGTAGTAATTCATTTATTATGGGATATTTCGCAATTTATTAATCGTGACGTGATTTGTTGGGAAATTTAGAGATCAGTGTGGCGTATCCCGGAGAGATTTTCAAAATAGGAATAGGCGTATATGTTAACCGGGTACCCTAAGAATGTCCATGTAAATGTTTAGGTCATTCGGTCCAGTAGTTTTTTATGATTGAGTAACTCGCACACAGATAGATTTAAGTTATATTATTATTAATTATATTATTTAAGACAGCTATGTTTTTTAATCGTGTATTATTATATATTAGAAATCAATAAGATGTCACAAAACAACGCTTCGAACTCCAACGGCTCCTCATGAAAGAATAAAAATTTTTCTATTTTTCCTGTCTTTAGAAGAGTTCTGGTAAAAAGTTTCTGTTAAATTAAAAAGATTCAACTAACATGTACAATCTCCGAAACTTTTAATTAAAAAATTGACTGCGCAATTTAATGTAAAAGCCACAAAGCTGTACTATGTAACACATGTTATGCAACTTTTTGCTAGCGGAAGGACTGCATGAAGTTGACAAATATCATTGGAATTGTTTAAATATCTAAGAATTGAAGCTAAGTAATGTAATGTTGAGTTACGATCCACTTCCACTTCTGGTCAGTACGGTTTCTGAAATCTGACACGGTAATGTACTTGGCGTAGATCACTTAAACTGCCTGGTACACAGAGAATGCAATACAAATGTAATGCCATATGTCAGGGGATGACAGTTTTAAGTTGACATAGATAGTTTGAATTGTTAACTTAACTGATAACGCTATAAAATGTACCGCCAACCTGACCAGGAGTTTTTATATAAACAAAACGGCATAAATTCGATCTCTAACATAATTGCCATGAAACTGAATATACGTATAAAGCAGAGTTTGAATTGGAATAAGCTGCATCCATGATTAATGAAAGGGTAACAGGATTTCGGACGTTTGCCATCGTTATAGGTTATAAAAGGTATAACACAACGTTTCGAGGATTTGTATCTGTCCTCTTCGTCAGGTGGAGGAGATATTAATACATACAAAAATAACGAACAGAAAGAAGGGGGAAAGTTGTGTTATACCTTTTATAACCTATAACGGTAGCAAATGTCCGAAAACCTGTTATCCTTTCAACCCTTCCATTGTCAATAACAAACTTTAAACATGACTAGTGATTCGAGTAAAAGCTGATCATTTCTGGTTTTGTCGCGATTGGTCAATATGGTTTTCAAATAATTTCACTAGTGGCTAAAGAAACATCGATATAGGACCTACAATCATCAACATTAATATGTAACTAAATAATGCGTTGTCATACAAGCTGAAGAATACTGCATGACTTGCTCAACACAATTAAGGAAATAATTGACCGCGACGTTCTTGGTCGCCCAGTGGTTTCGACTGACCTTTTCAATCCGAGGACCAGGGTTCGATTCCCGGTTCAGGCAGAGCACTTTTGTACGTTTACAAATGATAATTAATATGAGGCTAACCTGAAGAAATGGGCCAAACTGTTCCAGTATAAGCATCAGATAATTAACAGGAATGACGCCTGACTGGAACGATCTTTAATTAGCGGTTCAATCCAGTCCACATGTTTGAACACTTCTGGAGTAATCTGGGCGGATATGTTTGTACGGGCTAATCCAATCATGTTGCATTTGCCCTGGTTTATTTTAAACTGTAATTGGGTAATGGAATTATCCTTACATTGCAAAAGCTATCTGGTTGTTACAACAAAGATATCGAGTTTAATATGGAGTACGAACCAACTAAGTAGTAATTGAATTGTAAAGAAGAATATACTACTTGGCCAGAACGACGTCTCTGTGATCAGAATTGAACTGAGTTTTAGATTTTTTCTGTATCTACTGATTTTACTCGTAACAACAATGATGCAAAAATTTAGAGGCTACCAAGACATAACAGTATAATCTAAACTGCGCATACACATTGAGCGATCCTGGGTTCCTGAGACATCCTCTCACTGTCATAGACAAGATAAATTTTTGCTACATCACATGAATCCATTTTTGCACTAGGCATCTAATTGTGCTCAATGTCCATTGTTACGGTACATCCTCTCACTGTCATAGACAAGGTAAATTTTTACTACTTCAAATGAATCCGTTTTTGCACTAGGCATCTAATTGTGCTCAATGTCCATTGTTACGGTACATCCTCTCACTGTCATAGACAAGGTAAATTTTTACTACTTCAAATGAATCCGTTTTTGCACTAGGCATCTAATTGTGCTCAATGTCCATTGTTACGGTACATCCTCTCACTGTCATAGACAAGGTAAATTTTTACTACTTCAAATGAATCCGTTTTTGCACTAGGCATCTAATTGTGCTCAATGTCCATTGTTACGGTACATCCAAGCCCACACGAAAATCAATAAGACTTAAATCTCAACTCTATTGATTCTAAATTCCTTTAGCTTTTATGAAACACTCATAACCATTACTGGTTTTGATCAATTAGGCCTAAAATCTCCTCAGCAGTAATTCAAAATTATAAAATCTATCTTACTATACAGTTATTACGTATTTTTCCTTTTGTATTTTTTTTATTTTAACCATAATGTATAACGAAATAGGTGGACCTCCTCATTTTAGCTCAAAATTGTCCAAATAAAATTATTAAAATAAATAAGGAATGTTTCAGATTAAAATAAAATCATGCTTGCTTATTAGCATTGTATTGTTACTTTCCTTGTATAATATTGTCACGAAGGTTTGTAAACAAATTTGCTTCGGTAAAACTGTCAAGGTGGAGCTAAATCAGTATTTAGCTTACCTGTAAAAAGGGCCCCATACACCTGCGAGTCTGGCTCGTTACGCACCACTCGTTCCGTCTAGGGTAAGGTGTTTTGTTTGTTTTGAGTTAACATGGCTGACTCCAAGTTATTTATGAGCCCTGATTTTTTAACAACATTTTAACGACTTTAATCCTTATTGTTTCAAAGCTCGGATAAGATTTAATAACAGATTGATTAAATGATTAAATTATTTATTTCCTATAAACTTACAAAATTGAATTAACTTAACAATGATAGGGAAAATACACTGACCTCTTTTACAAGTAGTGAGGTCAGCGAGATAAAAAAAAAAAAATAAAAATCTAAAATATATACAACAATTAATATCCTATTTACAGGTTTAAAACAAAATAAATTTCTATGTCTAGCTTCTTAAAACATATCTAAAAATATGAGCTTCTGCAGCGTCCACAATCATTATTCGAACTTAAATCAATTATTATATTTTACTAATAGTTAATTATTTACACTAATTTTACTTGATTTCTAATTAAAATATATTAAATTATACAGTTATTAACATGTCAAAAATTTACTGATATAGTTATGATAGTATTCTAAATAAACAACTTAATTCTTTTTTACTTGTGCACAGAATGCCTTAAAGTTTTCTATCTGCTTAATGTACAAAGGCAACCGATTAAATATTTTTGGACCAGCGTAGGAAAAAGATTGTCTGAATTGTGATTTATTGACTTTTGGTAACCTAAACAGTTTAAGATTTATACTTCTGGTAGAACAAATTAAATTGTTACCTCTATTACCACTTCTCAAGTAAAACTCCCTCAAAACTTTAAAAACATAAAGATGTTGTATTGGCAAAATTGTTAGTTGCGAATAAAGAGGAAAAGAACTTTCTCTGAAGCTTTTACTTGCTATGACGCGTATAAGTTTATTTTGTGATATTCTTAGTTTATCTATATGCACTTTAAAAGTTCCACCCCCATAACTTATACCGTATTGTAAACGGGAATGTGCTAACGCAAAGTATAAATTTCTCAATAAGGATGGATCACAACAATTTCTTAGATAAAAAAACTTTTTAATCGAGAATTTAATCTTGTTGTGAAGTTCAATTATATGTTTTTTCCCATGTAACTTTCTCATCTAAAATAATCCCCAGATACTTAAATGAATTTACTTTTTCTAAAGGTGTACATTTACAGTTATTTATTTTACAAACTTCTGAATGATAAATCAATGGAGTGTCAAAGCAAAATCCTCTAAAATCAAAGTTTATATACTTAGTTTTATTAGTATTGACTATCATTTTATTCTGCAAACACCACCTCCTCAGTAAGAACAAATCATCACATGCATGCGCCTGTATCAGCTGCTTGTCCTGCCGTGAGTAAAGAAAAGCAACATCATCAGCAAACGCACACACGCTACCATGAAAGTTAAGCTTCAACAGATCATTAATAAAAATTAAGAAGAGTGCATCGGACAACACCGACCCCTGAGGCACCCCGGCCCTCACATGCAGGGCCGAACCCAGGTGATCACCAATCCGAACCTTCTGTGTTCTGTTTGAGAGAAAACTAATAAACCAATCTAGGGCTCTACCTCTTACACCAGCCGCCTCAAATTTCTTAAATAATAATTCATGATTCACTAGATCAAATGCCTGTCTAAAATCTATAAATAGCCCTGTAGTTTTGTTGCCACTGTTAAGACTAGAATAAATGTTTTCTACGAAAACTGTTAACGCATTCTCAGTAGATCTACCCTTCATAAAGCCACACTGCGCGTTACTGAAAAAAGACTTTTTGTTCAGATATGATAACAGTCTAGATTTTATAACCTTTTCCATTATTTTAGAAAAGATTGACAACAGACTAATAGGCCTTATATTTTCTAGCTTATAGCAATTCTGTTTTTTTAACAATGGCACTATGACATTTAATTTTAATGCATCCGGAAATATTCCACTGCTAAAACTTAAATTTACTATATAAGCAAGTATTGGCGCAATATTAATTGCTATATTTTTTAACAAAATAACATTAAATTGGTCATAGCCTGACGACTTTTTATTTTTTAATTTCCCTATAATGTCCTGAGCGTTTGTTTCTGAGAGATAAAATGAGTCCAAACTAGTTACTAAGGGAAAATGATTGTCGGCCTGTAGCCCCTGAGCTAACTGCACGCTTTGAGCACTGATAAGATGAGAATTAATCTTTTCGGCTACCTCCTTGCAATCAGTGATTACCTCACCGTTATCTAAAATAACTTTATCAACTGACTTGCCTTTACTCACCTCAGTTAAACTATTTATTATTTTCCATTGTCCTGAAACATCTCCATCACACCTACTGATTTGTTGGGAAAAATAAGCGTTTTTGGTCGAAGTAATGTCCTTTTATAAAGTTTCACAGTAGTTGTTAAAGTAATGTTTGAACCGCTCATCATAAGGCCTTTTTTTATACATACAGAATAGTTTATTTCTTCTTTTAATCCTATGCAATAAATTAACATTAATCCAAGGGCTAACCGCCTTAGCCTTCTCTAGGTTTTTATTTATTGGAATAAATCTTTTTACTTTTCATCAAAGAATTGTTTAAAATTTGCACAAATTTTAAATAGCAGTCGTTAACATCATTTAGACAGTAAACCTCACCCCAATTAATACTTTGCAAATATCTATTCAGTTTATCACAACAAATAATTTCTTTATATTTAATTTCACTGTCATCTTTGTATGTAGTATTATGTAAGTTATACAAATTTGAATTAAAATTATTTGCTATTAAACCAAGCAATCTGTGATCGGTTAATCCGGTATCAAAAACTGCAGCTTTAAAACAATTTATATTTCTATGTTTAATAAAAACATGGTCTATACATGATTCACTGTTCATTGTTTTTCTTGTAGGAACGTTTATCAATGAACTAAAGCCGTTATTACTCATTAAATTAATATAGCTTATATTAAGTTTGTCCCAAACAGATGTATGTTAATATTTCCCACAAATATTACTCTAGAACTCAGATTTTCCAAGCAAAATGATAGTTCCTCTAAAAAATCGTTTACGGGATATTCTTGCAGCCTGTAAACGCAAAAAAGTTTGAAATAAAAATTATTTATTTTAAGGCCTAAGATCAAAATCTCAGCTGATCTCATATTTACGTCCATCTGTGTAACATTTAATTCGTTGGAGACATAACAAACCACCCCACCAGCTCTATAGTTATCGTTACAACAAAAAAATGTTTTATATCCTTGTATACTATAAAACCCGATTTCATCACTGCCTATCCATACTTCGCTTGAAACAATGAATTTAACTGAAAACTTTATTTGACTAAATTCAAGTAGAAAACTATTGAAAGTCTTTCTAATACTTCTAATGTTAGCATGAAGCAAACTAAAATGCCTACTTATATTTAGGGGAAAAAAGAAATCATTATCTAATGAGCTGTAAATAACTACCTTATTGTTTACTTGCATTTACAGAGACAAACAAAAAACTCTTACTTTAGTTAATTTGAAAGTAAAAAAAACAAAATAAATTACGTGGATGTTGGTACATTACTTTGCAATTAACATACATACTTATGTCTATTGCTTATACACCTAGGCCTACTTGAGATTGTCAATGTCTAGTAGGGTATTTATTTTGACACAATTTTCACCTTCTTTTTTCCTGGCGTAAAATCTTCCATCACGACACCAAGCAAACTTGAAGCCAACGTCCTTACATTTCTCCTTGAGCTTGGACAGGAAGATTTTGTTGTCTGGTGACAGGTGTTCACTGACGAATACTCTATTTCTTGAATAAGCAACGTTGACATCACTTGCGAGTAGACTGCTTCTTTGCTTGCGTTTCTGGAACTTGCTTACCCATTCATCTTTTGTGCTCCTGGCATGGAACTATACCACAATGGACGGGATGCGCTCTTTCTTGAAAGATGGGATACGGTGAGCTGCGTTGATTTGGCTATCGTCCACCTCCACTCCCAGCACCTTCCCAAGGTCCTTGACGATCTCATTCACTGACTCTCTAGGTGTTACAGGAATCCCACTTATTTCAATATTGTTCTTCCTAGTGTACTGCTCGAGGGTTCTGACCTTACCCTGTAGCTCGCCGACGGTTCTAGAAAGGACGAAAGTTGTTTCTTTTAACTCTTTATTTTCCTTTTTCATCTCCAAGTAGCTCTTTTGTATCTCTTTCATCATTTCGTTTGACTTATCCAATGCATCCGACACTACCTGCATTGACGACTTGACCTCCTCAAGATCCTTCCTGAAGTTCTTCAGCTCGCTGAACACATCAGTCTTGAACTCCTCAATAACTTTTCGTAAGAAATCTTTCGTCAAGGCACCGGTTCCTGTGGCAGATTTCGCACTGTTACTTACAGAGCGACAGTCCCTACGCTTCCACTCTTTGTTGGCACGGGTCTTGACTCCTTCCGCATCGGCTTTCAAGCACTTCAGATGAAAAACGACCTCACAAGCACTACACCTGATTTCACTTTTCTCATCACAAGTCGAATTACAGACGCCGCAGATCGCAGACATTTTAATTCAACTAGCAATAATGCACAAGAATAGCGTTGACTTATGTACGACAAACACGCTGCGACAAGACAAGCATGACAGGTACGGAGCGCTTATCGGAGATGCTTATCGCTCGACTGACTGAGCTAGACTGTGAGGCTAGACATTTATTGAAGAGTATCGGAATTTGCCGATAGCATTTATTATGTAGACCGTCCGGTAGCCAGAAAACGGAGAGTAGCGTTGAGGCGTTCCTGTGGTGATATAGCGTTTCGCAGTATAGTGTCTTTTTTGTTATAAACGGTTTAACCTTGTCCAATAACATGTTAAAACTTTCAGCTTACATCCTTAAATAGTTCTGACGGTCTTGGCGACTATCATTCCTAATAAAATTCAATAAATTCATGTGACTAAATCTCAGTAACCAATTCATTGGCCACATTACCCTTTTCTTCCGTTTCTTCTTAAATACACCTAGCTCATCTAACACTATAACCGCAGATGCAACCTTCTTCGAAAAACTCATGCTTGCAACTGGGCGAGCAAGATACGTAGGTGTATGGTGAATAATCAGCGGGTCCGGCTCGCGAGCCAGACTCGCAGGTGTATGGGGCACTTAAAAGATGACAGTTAGCTAAATCATACATAATTAACTTTAAAAATTATATTACATACTTGAAACTCATAAAAAACATACACCAATCGGAATCTTGAAACACTGAAGAACAACTAATAAAAACATTAACAAAAAATATTTTTGTCTTTTATAAAACTGCTTAAAACTAAACAAAAATAGTTACACTGTATATCAATCAATAGATAACACCAACATCACAATTATTCGTATGACTACTAGTGTATTTAAATTCCAATATTGAGTTAAGCCCACATTTCGCCTTTCGCTTAGTGCTGATTCTGACACTGTCACAGATACTTGGATTTATCATAATTAAATGCCATTTTCAGTATTACGGTTCATATTTTAAATAACATATTATTATACTGGTTTGACTTTTGATGGTTATGTTTATTGAATGTTAATAATGATTTCAAACATGTTTTACCCAACTATCATATGTCTCTACAAGTAAAAAGAAAATTATATTTACATCGTCTTGTTTGTATATTTTGTCAAGTATACATTTAAATAAAATAGAACTGAACTTTTATTTTATAAACAAAACGTGCCTCTAATATTTCGATAATGTGATTACTCTAATTTTGGATACAGCAGAGAGAAACAAGTCCTTTAATTGTAAATCTATATTAATGTACTAATTCCAAATCACTTCTGTCATCAAATTTAATGAGCTAATTTAAATGCGTGTTAGTGTTCACGACGAGAGAAGAGATAAATTTGTTATTCGCTCTGCTCTGGTAATGTATTGTAACGAGACTGTTACCATCCTCCTTTAGTAATGTTGCCATTGTGATAGGAACGCATGAATCTCCAACAATGGCAACAGACACACACGCAGTTCCCCAGAGATGTCAGGCCTACTGATATTGTACTCGGCGTCGCTACGTCCTCAATAATATGTTATTTCCTGTACCAAGAGTGACAGAATAATGAGTTTAAATCAAATAAAATATGATATGAAAATTCATTTTCCAAAAAAATTTACGTATCTGGTAAAGTATTCACATCCAATACATTCCCATAAAAAGAGCTTTATCTGACAGTAAGAAAAATAAGAAAAGATAAAAAAAAAGATTGATTGAAAGGTAAAAAGTTTCACAGTAATTTGAAGAAAAAGTATAGTACGGAGAAAACTAAGAGCAGAAAACTATAAAAATAGTTAATAAATATTGCCAAGTAATTTAGTGTAAGATAGTGTTTTAAAATTGGTTTATTTCATGTTACAAGACGGAAAAAAATATAGATACCTATTTATGTTATAAATCTGTCACCTTATTAACATAGATCTCTTCAGAATAAACGGACCAGCAAATAAAAAGCTTTAATTACTGCCTACCGTAACAGAAGAGATGGACAAGAAAAATTAAAATCGAGTAAAATTAAAAACAAACCTCATATCGCTCTGTGTCACAAGTTTTTATCCATCGCAATCTAGAGTCGACGGCTTGACACATAGTAACTTTGTTACAAGAGACATAAATCCGATCTCTCCTAACCTAGTTTTGTGTCACACTTCAGAAAGTGTCAATGTTGGTTATTGTACTGTACTCGCCAAGTTCCTAAGGGCAATGTAGATGTGATCACTCCGATAATGTTCCTGAGTTTCTGATTTATAAATATAAACGTAATGTAATGAGCGTTAACTTATTTCTCAGGGTGAGTAAATTTCAAGTGTCAGTGTAGATAATATACTCGTCAAGTTCCTAGTAACGTAGTTAAAAATCAAATTTAATAATTACTGAAAAATATATTTGCAAAACTATACCATAACAAAAGTGAAAATATTGTATTAAATCAGCATTAAAATAATTATTGAAACTGTACATCACGTTTGGAACTCATCCACAGTTCAGTACTTTTACCGAAGTTCACGATTGAAGATGTTTACTCAGGTTTGAGCTATTTACTTCTTCCCGTCTTTTTATCTTCACTGGAAATCCGAACTGAGTTGCTAACAACTGTTGTAATTACAACAGCTTAACTACCGCTGTTTAATTGCTGAAGTTCCGCTGCTCTACGCTACGACTGCTGACGTCATCATATTCAGACTGGCTGGACCAGGGAAGTCCGGCGTAGAATTGTGAAAGTAATGAATCGTTCAGTGTAAATACCATTCTGGAAAATAAAAATTTTTATATAATTTTTAAAGTTGTTTTGTAAATATGGAACCTGCAGCCTCCCTTGTAGGTATATTTGATTCATACCTGAATTGGATAAAAAGTACTCTTTAATAATAGAGTACTTTTACAGTGTAAAATATATTAATTTTTATAGCATACAAAACTTAGACGTTAGTCAAGGAAATTTAGTCTGAGTACATGAAATCTAAGCTACATGTTTGAAATAATAGCTACTATTTCTTTTTGTTTTTAGCTTAAAAAGTTTAAGATTGACGAGTAATAGGTTATATTACGGCTTAACGCCCACTGCGGTTGTCCTATGTTAATTGAATATATTCCATTCAACAGTGTTTGGATGAAGTAATGAAGGTTTTTGGGTTTAACCGAGCTGTAGAGCACATATAATTAGATTAGCGTAATCACAGAGATGTCTCTTAATTATGATTACGTGAGAAAGGAATGATAAATGACACAACCTTACAGATGTATCGCAACCAATGTTGGCTAGTCCACACAACTCTCTTGAGTTGACAAATTAAATGTTTGCATTTGGATGTGAGTTGAATACACTGATCATAAGTTTCTGTTAACAATAATAGAGAAAAATATTAAACATCATTTAATTAACTTGGAGCTATTTTATGACTTTCAAATGTAATATTTTTTAATACGTATGAGAATGAAAGTGTATAGCTGGTTTTAAATCTCTAGATATATATGTAGAGAGTTCGGTAGCTGTTTCGTAGCCGGATTTATCTCATACGAGATCTCCATTTATTCAGCTCTCAACGACTCACGCGTGAAGCATCCATCATTCCTATCAGATGACATGTGCGTCTGTAGCCAGGTAGCCTATCTGTGAGCGCGATCTGTGCATTTTGAGAACGATATGACATTAAAGGCAAAACAATAACACTGTTCGTCTTTTTTTGTTTTTACTTAAAAATCTTGGAAATTGAAAGACTGTTTTAGATTTTTTGATGTCCTACATTTTCTTGAATTTCATGAGTATTCACGAATGTTAAAATATGATTTGGTGGTTTTAGAATTTAATGAGGAATTCATTTAGAATTGTTATATCCCATTGGGTATAAATGATAGTGGATAATCTTTTAATCTCAAATGCAAATGTTTAAGATGTCTAGTTTTTTCGTAAATACAAGTCTTTCATATTATAATTACTAGTGGCCCACAACCACTCGCTAGGAGAACCTGCGGTATATGCAAAATCCTTTACCTACAGGAGATAAGCTTAACGTTTGGCAGAGTGCACTCAACAGCGCATTAGCAGCAACTGCAGTATATGCTGAATACTTGACCTAAAAATGTAATAACGTTTCGCAGAAAGCCCACAACCACTCGCTAGGAGAACCTGCAGTATATGCAAAATCCTTGACCTACAGGAGATAAGCTTAACGTTTGGCAGAGTGCACTCAACAGCGCATTAGCAGCAACAGCAGTATATGCTGAATACTTGACCTAAAAATGTAATAACGTTTCGCAGAAAGCCCACAACCACTCGCTAGGAGAACCTGCGGTATATGCAAAATCCTTGACCTACAGGAGATAAGCTTAACGTTTGGCAGAGTGCACTCAACAGCGCATTAGCAGCAACAGCAGTATATGCTGAATACTTGACCTAAAAATGTAATAACGTTTCGCAGAAAGCCCACAACCACTCGCTAGGAGAACCTGCGGTATATGCAAAATCCTTGACCTACAGGAGATAAGCTTAACGTTTGGCAGAGTGCACTCAACAGCGCATTAGCAGCAACAGCAGTATATGCTGAATACTTGACCTAAAAATGTAATAACGTTTCGCAGAAAGCCCACAACCACTCGCTAGGAGAACCTGCGGTATATGCAAAATCCTTGACCTACAGGAGATAAGCTTAACGTTTGGCAGAGTGCACTCAACAGCGCATTAGCAGCAACTCCAGTATATGCTGAATACTTGACCTAAAAATGTAATAACGTTTCGCAGAAAGCCCACAACCACTCGCTAGGAGAACCAGCGGTATATGCAAAATCCTTTACCTACAGGAGATAAGCTTAACGTTTGGCAGAGTGCACTCAACAGCGCATTAGCAGCAACAGCAGTATATGCTGAATACTTGACCTAAAAATGTAATAACGTTTCGCAGAAAGCCCACAACCACTCGCTAGGAGAACCAGCGGTATATGCAAAATCCTTTACCTACAGGAGATAAGCTTAACGTTTGGCAGAGTGCACTCAACAGCGCATTAGCAGCAACAGCAGTATATGCTGAATACTTGACCTAAAAACGTAATAACGTTTCGCAGAAAGCCCACAACCACTCGCTAGGAGAACCTGCGGTATATGCAAGATTCTTTACCTACAGGAGATAAGCTTAACGTTTGGCAGAGTGCACTCAACAGCGCATTAGCAGCAACTGCAGTATATGCTGAATACTTGACCTAAAAATGTAATAACGTTTCGCAGAAAGCCCACAACCACTCGCTAGGAGAACCTGCGGTATATGCAAAATTCTTTACCTACAGGAGATAAGCTTAACGTCTGGCAGAGTGCACTCAACAGCGCATTAGCAGCAAATGCAGTATATGCTGAATACTTGACCTAAAAATGTAATAACGTTTCGCAGAAAGCCCACAACCACTCGCTAGGAGAACCTGCAGTATATGCAAGATTCTTGACCTACAGGAGATAAGCTTAACATTTGGCAGAGTGCACTCAACAGCGCATTAGCAGCAAATGCAGTATATGCTGAATACTTGACCTAAAAATGTAATAACGTTTCGCAGAAAGCCCACAACCACTCGCTAGGAGAACCTGCAGTATATGCAAGATTCATTACCTACAGGAGATAAGCTTAACGTTTGGCCGAGTGCACTCAACAGCGCATTAGCAGCAACTGCAGTATATGTTGAATACTTGACCTAAAAATGTAATAACGTTTCGCAGAAAGCCCACAACCACTCGCTAGGAGAGCCTGCAGTATATGCAAGATTCTTGACCTATAGGAGATAAGCTTAACGTTTGGCAGAGTGCACTCAACAGCGCATTAGCAGCAACTGCAGTATATGCTGAATACTTGACCTAATAATGTAGTAACGTTTCGCAGAAAGCCCACAACCACTCGCTAGGAGAACCTGCAGTATATGCAAGATTCATTACCTACAGGAGATAAGCTTAACGTTTGGCAGAGTGCACTCAACAGCGCATTAGCAGCAACTCCAGTATATGCTGAATACTTGACCTAAAAATGTAATAACGTTTCGCAGAAAGCCCACAACCACTCGCTAGGAGAACCTGCAGTATATGGAAGATTCATTACCTACAGGAGATAAGCTTAACGTTTGGCAGAGTGCACTCAACAGCGCATTAGCAGCAACTGCAGTATATGCTGAATACTTGACCTAAAAATGTAATAACGTTTCGCAGAAAGCCCACAACCACTCGCTAGGAGAACCTGCAGTACATGCAAGATTATTTACCTACAGGAGATAAGCTTAACGTTTGGCAGAGTGCACTCAACAGCGCATTAGCAGCAACTGCAGTATATGCTGAATACTTGACCTAAAAATGTAATAACGTTTCGCAGAAAGCCCACAACCACTCGCTAGGAGAACCTGCAGTATATGCAAGATTCATTACCTACAGGAGATAAGCTTAACGTTTGGCAGAGTGCACTCAACAGCGCATTAGCAGCAACTGCAGTATATGCTGAATACTTGACCTAAAAATGTAATAACGTTTCGCAGAAAGCCCACAACCACTCGCTAGGAGAACCTGCAGTACATGCAAGATTATTTACCTACAGGAGATAAGCTTAACGTTTGGCAGAGTGCACTCAACAACGCATTAGCAGCAACTCCAGTATATGCTGAATACTTGACCTAAAAATGTAATAACGTTTCGCAGAAAGCCCACAACCACTCGCTAGGAGAACCTGCAGTACATGCAAGATTATTTACCTACAGGAGATAAGCTTAACGTTTGGCAGAGTGCACTCAACAACGCATTAGCAAACTCAGCAACTGCAGTCCACTTGTATCATTAATTAACAGTTAATATTTTACTTAAAGTCGTACTTAAGAACACATTGAAAATAATTATGAGAATTAAATAAGTCTATAAAGATAAACAATTAATTAAATAGTTTACAACTTTCGAGATTAACCTTTCATGGTTGCCTTCCCTAGTGAAAACGTTCCTTATCTCGTTCACAATAATCTTCTCTGACCGTATTTTGTAACTGTAGAATTATCAATCACCATATTTCATAAGACATAGTACGTTTCGTTTTTAAAATATCGGTAATGTGTTTGCAAAAGTGATTTGTTCTTTATTTACATTAGTACATAAAAAAATCAGATTTCTTTGTACTTTTTGTTTATTTATTCAAAAAGCATGTATTCTACAAGAATAACAAAAAAGTGCTTACTGAATGTTGATTATATCTTTAATTTCAGACTGTCCAGGGTATTTAAAAATAAACCTCTAAGTGCGTCATAAGGAAATTTAGTGAGGTATAAGTCCCAAATTAGACCAAAAAGTATTAAAAACTTTGTATTGATCTTACGGGGTAAAATTCAAGGTAGTTTCAAAACAGCTTTTAATAATATGAAGTTGTTAAGCTTGTTTGTTACCACTTTTCAAAACTTCAGAACACAACATAAACAAAGTGTACACGAAACCACTATCTGTAAACTAAACTTGATGTAGCTTCCAGTTTAAAAAAATAGTAATGAAATATTGCAGGGTTGTTGATTCAAAACTTCCATAGTTCGGAATGTAACTTTTCCACTCGCCACATACACACTCACTCAGTGTTATTACCGACTGTAGCGAGAACACAATATGTCACATTAACTGAAATGTACAATTTCACTTCAATTTTACTTTCTAAAACAATATTTAGAATAATTTGAACAAATGTGAAACATTTTGTTTTAAAAAATTAAAACTTTAATGTTTTTACCTGCGGTGTTTCCGGAATCAAAATTATTTATATTTCATTTATATTAGACATATTTCATATGTTATTCAACAATTGCATCATTCAAATACACAGAGATTGATTGTTTAGTTTAACTGAGAACGAACAGAAACAAAGCGCCTGGAATTGTATAAGCAATACAGATAACATCTCTGTTGTGAAAATTGCCATAAAATAATGAAGGCGTTATATTCGTATCTATGGTATCCGGGATACTTATATTATAAACAGTCCTATATATTAAATTTATCTCCAGTACTCCAGTAATTTATTATATATATATATAATTACATTCTGTTTCAAACAAAGAAGGTGATGTTTATAATACTATGAACTATCTATAACATAAAAAGTAATTAAAAAATTAAGCTTGATACATAACTTTACTTATCAATATTAATCAAAAATACATAAAAGTATTAACTAATAAAACTTTAAAACAGTGTGATAGAAATATTTTATCTAATCCTTACTCGCCAATCCATCTTAAAAGTAACAAAACAATTCAAAAATATTTAATGTATAAGACTAAGAGGTGATGCACTGTCGCGGATACACTCTAGAATGTCAACTGGGGACCCTAAAAATGTCCATTTCAGCACAATTGGTTGAGTAGTTTATACGGGGTTGAGTAATTACACGCGCGCGCGCACACACACAGACATACGAGTCAGTTTTATGTAATAATATAGATGACTTAAGGAAATTAGATTTTTAATCATTTTTCTTAAAGAAATTAAATATGTCATAATTAAAAACACAACGTGTGCTGCCTCCATTTTTTATGCACATTCTGTAAACCGTCCACATTCTTATTTTAATCGTTATTCTTCGGATTAAATTATAAGATGTCACGAGATTCTGCTTCCATACTAAAATTTAGTAAAATAAAACAAGAATGATTCTGATGAATATAAAATCTTGATTGCAAATCAGCATCGTATTATTATTTAGTTTCTATCGCGAACCTTTTTTAAAAACTTTACTTAGGTAAAACTGGCAAGGTGGAGGGACAAATTAAAATTGTAAACCATTTCTGACTCCAAAGCTGAATCAAGTTCCCAATTGACAAAACAGTTTTGTTATTCTAAAACTTTTGAACGGAGTTATTTCCGCCCATTTTTTGTTTACTAAGTAATTCGCTTCCTTTAAAGTGTTTATTTTTATTTACATTTATTTGTATCATTATTTAATAATGAAAACAATAAGAGATATTGTGTCTCATGGAATTTATATCAATTAACTATTATAATGACCAAATTTCCCTACACACAATTCGCTAACTACAACTGTAGGAATTGATGCAAAAATGGTAAAATAATTTGTGTACGAAGATATAAGAGATGCAATATCTGACAAAAGTAGACAAATAAATAATAAATATTTATTATTATATATGACCCAGATAACTAAATAGTTCTTGTCTGATTATTCCGTAGAAAATATTACACTTGACTAAATCATGTATAAATCACTTTTGAATGGCTAATTCACATAGGTATAACAACACCATAAAACATTATTTTACTTACGGAATTTACTTCTAAGGACGTACAACCTTCGGGATCTTAAGGTGCAGGAAACACTACCAAATTAAACGGAATAATTAATGTAATTTTTTTTATAAAACCGCTTAAAATAAAAGAAAAATTAATTTTCATTTTAATACTTTAACGCGAATTTTCAATTATGCCCCGTTTCACATTCTGCTTAGTGCAGCGACTGAAATCCGACAATGATACAGATGTACTGATGTGGCATCCATTCTTCTGTCTAGATAAAATCCATAAGAACTCGGCAACAAAGGCGTTCAGAACAACCTTTCTATCGTTTCGAAATCAGAGACACCTAAAGATGTTCAGAACAACCTTTCTATCGTTTCGACATCAGAGACACCTAAAGATGTTCAGAACAACCTTTCTATCGTTTCGACATCAGAGACACCTAAAGATGTTCAGAACAACCTTTCTATCGTTTCGACATCAGAGACACCTAAAGATGTTCAGAACAACCTTTCTATCGTTTCGACATCAGAGACACCTAAAGATGTTCAGAACAACCTTTCTATCGTTTCGACATCAGAGACACCTAAAGATGTTCAGAACAACCTTTCTATCGTTTCGACATCAGAGACACCTAGAGGCTACAAAGTAGCTCAGTCTGGTTACCCAGCAGCTGTCCAGAGTAATCTACGTGAACAGGTATTATCATTGTCTTATAAGGTACATTTTAATGTTTGGAGCTCAAATACTCGCATTGATTCAACCAATCACATCATTTATGTTATGTGTACAAGTACATTTAATTTGTAATAAATTAATATCAGTTATTTAATTTCAATACAGGTGTTTTATTTTTAGCATTTCCTTACGTAAGATTTATGTTATATAGATCTTTAAATTAAATATTCAGTATTATGGTTCATACTTGAATTAACATATTACTACACTCGTTCACTTTTTGAAAGTCATTTTTTACTCTATGGTAAACGCTAATAATGGTTTCAAACATGTTTAACCCTTTAAGGTCAATGGATACATGTGTAGCTTCCGTAGCAATATATATATATATATATATATATATATATATATATATATATATATATATATATATATATATCATATCGTTACGTGTAAATTTCGTTAAGAAAACATAAAAATGAAATACAAGTTTTAGAAACAAAACGTGCCTCTAATATTTCGAGAATGTGATTACTTTAGTTTTGGATAAGCAATAAATTTTTTAATTGTACATTTATATTAATGAACTAATTAATACGAAATCACTTCTGTCATGAAATTTAAATTAACTAATTTAATTGCATGTCAGTGTTTACGACGAGAGACAAGATAGATTTGTTATTCGCTCTGCTCTGGCAATGTTTGGTAACGAGACTGTTACCATCCTCCTCAGTAATGTTGCCATTGTGTTAGGAATGCATGAGCCTCCAACAATGGGCAACACAGTCATAGTTCTGTATTGATACCAAGCATCCAAACTATAACACTCTTCAATACCATCATGTTTCCTCTTACCAATTGTTACTTTATTCGATGTTTCAAGTAGAAAACATACTACTACGAAACTACTTGTTTTATGTTATACTATTTATAACATAAATCAATCGCGCTCTTAACATAGAACTTTTCAGAAAAAAATGGAACAATAGCAAATGCCTATCGTAACAAAAGAGACAGACAAGTAAAGATCTACTTCAAATTCAAACCTTGTAAGATACAAACCTCATATTGCTCTGTATCTTACAAGTTTTTATCCATCAAAAACCTTGGGTTGACGGTTTGACACATAGTAACTTTGTTACAAGAGACATAAATCCGATCTCTCCTAAACTAGTTTTGTGTCACACTTCAGAAAGTGTCAATGTGGGTAATTGCACTCACCAAGTTCCTAAGGGCAGTTTGGATGTGATCGCTCAGATAATCTCCCGTAACTGTATTATAGTGTACGTTAACTTAACATACTTATCATATATGTTTTTTTGTACAGTAGTAGGGATAACATGAGGTTAAATGATCTATTTGTGGTGAATACAATAGGATCTGATTATTCAAAAACGAAATATGAAACTAAATTTTGATTACTAAAATAATTTAAAAGAAAGATATACTGATACGAGTATCGTTATTGACCGAAAGAAAGTACGGAAAACTTACCGACAAATTTAAAATGAAACTTTATTGCATGTGTAATTATATCTGATACATGTCATGTATTGTATGCAATAAATTTGATAATTCTTCAATTTTCTCGCTGCTATCATGGTTTTTAAAATAATTAAAAAATTTCTAATTTATTCTTTACATTAATTTTGACCGTTTGATACCCAAATCCAATAGTTATTCCTTGATAGAGTGGTCTACATACTAAGTGTTAAGTTTTTTCAGACCTTTCAGACCACGATTATGAGAATATGACCCCTTTATGGTCTAAAACTACAAAGATTATTGCTATTAATAAACTCATATATTTATTTCATAGCCTAGTTTAAAGCCAAATTATAATTAATGCAATATAAAAATGTTCAACTATACCATAAAAAACTTTAAAAAATTACAGTATCAAAATTGCATTAAAATATTTATTGAAACCTTTTATTACGTTTGGAACTCATTCAGAGTTCGTACTTTTGCCGAAGTTCACGATTGAAGATGTTTACTCAGGTTTGAGCTATTTACTCCATTCAGCACCAGCCAGTCTTTTTATCTTGACTGGAAATCCGAACTGAGTTTCTAACAACTCTTGTAATTACAACAGCTTAACTACCGCTGGTTAATTGCTGAAGTTCCGCTGCTCTACGCTACGACTGCTGACGTCATCAGATTCAGACTGGCTGGACCAGGGAAGTCCGGCGTAGAATTGTGACAGTAATGATTGGATTAATGTAAATCCCATTCTGGAACATAACAATTTTTAGTTTTTTTGGAAATTATTGCATGTATATTGAACGTGCACTTGTCAGTAAAAGAAACAACCACACGGCAAGAAAAAAACAACAAAGGAAAAGAATTTAAAACACCATCGTGTAGCCTTAATTCTAGCTCCATGTGATTCATATATATGGAATCGAGCTATAAATGATGAACATCTTTATCTTTATATATCTATTTCTTGTGTTCGTGTGTATGTGACTGAACTCCTCCTAAACGATAGGACCGATTTTGATGAAATTTTGTGTGTGTTTTCAATGGAATTCGAGAATGGTTTAGATTCACAATTTGGTCAATTGGAAAATGTTTTTTAATTACTTTTTATTCCTAAACTGTTGTTGATTTTGGAGTGTTTTATATTATACGAAACGTAACAGAAAGTGAACTGATACTTAACAGCTGTTAATACTTCCAGCTGAAGTTTATCATTTAAAATTTAAGAAAATATTGTATTATTGAAAACTACTTCATCAGTAGGATGATGCAGGTATTGGCTAATTTTAAATTTAGATATCACCAATGGTTAATAAACTATCTAATGCAATACTATTAAACGATGTTATACAAACCACCTCATTGTTCAAAACCATGAATATTAGATTAGATAATTAGATTATTGAATTTGATTAGATCGAAGATAAATGAAAGGAGCCGAAAGAAGACGCTTTATGAATGAAATCGGTTTTCGTTGATACATTTTCTTGATCAGAGCACAAGGCAAACTCCACAATAATACTGGAAATATCTTAGACAGAAAATTAATTTTAACAGACTGAATTTGATTCTTTATAACCTAATTAGTTTATAGAGATTGATCCATATACATTAATTGTACTAAATAACTTTTCAACACCTACCAAAAACCACAAAAGATAGAGGCAGGAAATATGGTACATACCGTCATAATGCGCCTAAGGGGCTCACAAAAGAACGACTATCAATTATCTCAGGAATGTTTAGAAAGAATACGTGAATATAGTGTACTGTTTTTCAACAGGAAATTGCGTGCGACGCCGCGGGCAACTGCTAGTTAAAATTTAAAATATTTTAAATTTTTTTATTGCATACAATATTTAGAACATGAATTAATGTTAACTTTAACAACTAACGTTCAACACTGAACAGTAATAAGTTTTTACTTTACATCCAGAGCCGTTATCCTATTCTAATTGTTTATTTATATCGTTCAAGAATGTAGTCACGGAATGATGAAAGTTTGGGGTTTAACCGAGCTGTAAAGCATATGTAATTATATCAGCACGGTGATGTCTCTAAATTATGATTACGTGAGAAAGGAATGATAAATGACAACAACGTCACAGATGTCTCACAGCCAATGTTGGTCGTTCCACACAAATCTCTGGATTTTACAATTTATAATTACGTGAGAAAGGAATGATAAATGACAACAACTTTGCAGATGTATCGCAACCAATGTTGGGTATTCCACACAAATCTCTGGAGTTGACAAATTAAATGTTTGCATTCGAATGTGAGTTGAGATTACACGGATCATAAATTTATCGCAGCCTCATTAGAGATAATGAGGATAATTGTATCAACAAGGATAATTGATAATTTTAGTTTCTTCAACCTTGGTCCTTGACTATCAACATATCCGTTCTTCTTTATTCATTTACATTCTCAAAAAGTTAATTTTGCTCAGTAATTTTGAATTGCTCTTTAGGTAACCAGGATTCTAACCCGCTCCATCTCAGTATTAATTGCCCATAGGTAATTCAATAATCGACTTCCTCTAGTCTACAAGGAAACACTCTAGTCATTAAACATTTCATTCTACTTATCAAAAAATGCTATAAATTAAATTTTCCTAACGAAAAGAAAGTAATGGTACCAATGGCAACGGTACAAAAACGTAAAGAAAGTATTTCCTGAGAAGAGTACATTCGATCTGTCTAGAATGGTTAGATTGGAATTAAAGGTACATAAAAATGAATTGATAATAGCAAATTCTGATTATTCATATCTTTCGTCAAATGTTATGTTAATAAAAAAGTAACTGATTTAATGTTCAATAAACGTTTCTTAGTAACAGGTCGGTAAATAAATAAATTGACCTACACGACTGTCATACAGGTCAGTATTGTAAAGTGGCAGTAACCCGTTATTACAAATATTATAATATCGCTCCAGACAGCTACAGTGACAAGCAATGTCGCGATATTGACACAGTTGTCGGGGCTCTATAAACTCTTTATCAATATTTGTTACAAATATTGAAATACGTACCTACTCCACTGATTAATTTTTACAAACTCATTTCATTCAGTCACAGAATATTATTTTTAAATTTGTCATATTCTTGAAGAGACTACTTCCTTTTTCGACTTATGGATGTATATTTTTTACGGGGAAAAATTTTCGTTTCACATCAGGCATGTTTAATGTGAAGTTGACGTACCCAAAATAGCTTAACCGCATGTTTTTAATATTTTTCGATAGTTCTTTGATAGTTCCTGTTAGTTCTAACAAAAATTTCGTTAGTTCAGCTATATATACAACGTTACAGCCTTAGCCTTAATTCAATGGATAAGCCAACATCACACCATGAAATTTCCAACTCAAATTACCAACTCGTAAATCGTAATTATTACATTTTCTGGGCATATATCGTTAGTTCCTGTTACTTCTCATGAGAAAGTAATTTTATCAGAAGTATTAACCATTTTACAAGCTTAGTGTAATGGGTACGCCGCCAACGTCACAGTATGAACATTACTCAGCTCGGAATATTTATTGTTGGTTCTTCGTTAGTTCTCACGATTACATTAGTTCAGCATCATATGAATAACAATAACGTTACATTTACTGAATCAGTACATTGACATTGTGTCTTTTGGGCAATTTACGATAAGGTTCAAACATATTACTCAATCTTTAAATATATGCCATAGGAACCTGATCGCCAAGATAGGTCAACATGAAGACTATTAATATGATCATACTGATCCAATTGTCCCCTGAAGTACTCCCTCGAGGCTGTAAGATAGCCCATAGGCTCATACATTACCTACACATTGGTCGATCATAATCAAGTGGCAAGTTTAAATTGCCCAGCTGTTATTTCATCTATACATGTAGCAACAGTTTTGATATTCTTTGATGTTAATATGATAATAGTTGAAAACCAAAGGTTGTACCGAATGACGATAATACATGGGGGTGGTGACTTCTGAGGTCGTAGTAATAAATACTCGAATTGCAAAGTTTACTTATAAGTTAAATTTAATTAATGAAACTTACAAGCACCACTTTTAGTTGGTAAATTAAATGTATGCCTTGCCACGTTGCTGCCAATTAGAGTACAAGAACTAAAAATGTATATCTGATAGGTGGGCCTAAAATATCCAATGTTCTATGGAATTATGCCTACGATATTTTACTTTATAAAACTTTAAGATTTTGCTTCCCTTCGCAATATGTAGACTCACAACCCGGGCGTCAGCGTCTTCGCACGAGACATAGAAGCTGTAGTCTAAGAAGGGTTATTTCTAGTCGGTAATTACTAGAAGAGGAGTAGAAGTTATGAAAGTGGTAGCCATCTACTCAAATAATACGTGAGCTCGCCTAAAACAAATTCGCGACGGTATTAGCCATTTAATGAGACAAACAACTTATCACGACAACGTGCTCGTCAGAAGGACGACGCCACAACTTGTATCCATTTCAATCAAGCAAATAAAAGATCTTCAAGGGTACCTAAATTACTTTACTATTTACAACTTTACTTTACGTTACATTCATTTTTATATGTTTGGCATCAAAGGGCTAATTTAATAATACGAAAATATAAATTTTACTTACGGACATAGCGCGCGAGGTGAAATCGGTCACGTAGTTGGGCTGCTACGAAGGGTTACAATAAAATATTCATACGCGTGCCAATTAGGTAGTTAGTCCGTCGATAATTTAGTTCCGGAACATTGGGTAAAAAATAATATTAAGTTGTACTGGCTAACTAGGTTGTGAAATGTTGCATTATATAAAATGGAACTAACTAACGGTACAAGGTATCAGCCTTGATGCGTGGTAATTCAAAACATTAACAATCTTCAGTGTTTTATAGTTTTGGCTTTTTACTTCCAAAGACTGCATTCTATACAAAAACTTTTAGTTAGTAATTTTGTTACAGTTTCTTAGGTTTATTTTACCTACAAAATAGTTATCAAACGTTTTAGTCCAATTTGTGCAAAATAATGTTATTGTAAAATTTTCATTTAATAAAGCATTCATAAGAAATATAATTTTTGTGTGGTTATTAATTTTTCTTTTTTTTAAGGTAATGCCGATCCAATTTTAAGCCTTATTCTGTCCGTCCTCATGGGCCACTGGCCTGTGCGAGGATCTTATCAGAACAAAAGGGAAAGTCGATACAGTAAGAGGTTGATTGTACTGATAAAAAGTGCAACGGTCACAGACAGGATTTGAACCTGCGCTATCCATAGACCCATGCTATCTAACTCAGACCCAAGTCCAACGACTTAAACCGCTCGCCCATCGGCACTCCCAAACAACCCCGCCAGCAACCCCCCTCCGTGTCTTTCATTCAGCGGAGGACACGGAGTCCGTATACGAACTTGATATCCTTGTTGATTTCTCGCTTTTAAAGTCTGTTGCAGGGCCAGGAGGGTTCACGGATTGCAGCAAAAACCGATGTTTTACTGAAATATGCGTAACTCTATGGATATCCAGGAGCGGCAGTAACTGTAAATGTCAAGATGATGGAGTGTAAGGGTATATCGTTGTCTGCGTAACTCTATGGATATCCAGGAGCGGCAGTAACTGTAAATATCAAGATAATGGAGTGTAAGGGTATATCGTTGTCTGCGTAACTCTATGGATATCCAGGAGCGGCAGTAACTGTAAATGTCAAGATAATGGAGTGTAAGTGTATATCGTTGTCTGCGTAACTCTATGGATATCCAGGAGCGGCACTAACTGTAAATGTCAAGATAATGGAGTGTAAGGGTACATCGTTGTCTGCGTAACTCTATGGATATCCAGGAGCGGCAGTAACTATAAATGTCAAGATAATGGAGTGTAAGTGTATATCGTTGTCTGCGTAACTCTGGATATCCAGGAGCGGCAGTAACTGTAAATGTCAAGATAATGGAGTGTAAGGGTATATCGTTGTCTGCGTAACTCTATGGATATCCAGGAGCGGCAGTAACTGTAAATATCAAGATAATAGAGTGTAAGGGTATATCGTTGTCTGCGTAACTCTATGGATATCCAGGAGCGGCAGTAACTGTAAATGTCAAGATAATGGAGTGTAAGGGTATATCGTTGTCTGCGTAACTCTATGGATATCCAGGAGCGGCAGTAACTGTAAATGTCAAGATAATGGAGTGTAAGGGTATATCGTTGTCTGCGTAACTCTATGGATATCCAGGAGCGGCAGTAACTGTAAATGTCAAGATAATGGAGTGTAAGGGTATATCGTTGTCTGCGTAACTCTATGGATATCCAGGAGCGGCAGTAACTGTAAATGTCAAGATAATGGAGTATAAGGGTATATCGTTGTCTGCGTAACTCTATGGATATCCAGGAGCGGCAGTAACTGTAAATGTCAAGATAATGGAGTGTAAGTGTATATCGTTGTCTGCGTAACTCTATGGATATCCAGGAGCGGCAGTAACTGTAAATGTCAAGATAATGGAGTGTATGGGTATATCGTTGTCTGCGTAACTCTATGGATATCCAGGAGCGGCAGTAACTGTAAATGTCAAGATAATGGAGTGTAAAGGTATATCGTTGTCTGTGTAACTCTATGGATATCCAGGAGCGGCAGTAACTGTAAATGTCAAGATAATGGAGTGTAAGGGTATATCGTTGTCTGCGTAACTCTATGGATATCCAGGAGCGGCGGGCAGTAACTGTAAATGTCAAGATAATGGAGTGTAAGGGTATATCGTTTGACTGCGTAACTCTATGGATATCCAGGAGCGGCAGTAACTGTAAATGTCATGATAATGGAGTGTAAGGGTATATCGTTGTCTGCGTAACTCTATGGATATCCAGGAGCGGCAGTAACTGTAAATGTCAAGATAATGGAGTGTAAAGGTATATCGTTGTCCTGCGTAACTCTATGGATATCCAGGAGCGGCAGTAACTGTAAATGTCAAGATAATGGAGTGTAAGGGTATATCGTTGTCTGTGTAACTCTATGGATATCCAGGAGCGGCAGTAACTGTAAATGTCAAGATAATGGAGTGTAAAGGTATATCGTTGTCTGCGTAACTCTATGGATATCCAGGAGCGGCAGTAACTGTAAATGTCAAGATAATGGAGTGTAAAGGTATATCGTTGTCTGCGTAACTCTATGGATATCCAGGAGCGGCAGTAACTGTAAATGTCAAGATAATGGAGTGTAAAGGGTATATCGTTGTCTGCGTAACTCTATGGATATCCAGGAGCGGCAGTAACTGTAAATGTCAAGATAATGGAGTGTAAGGGTATATCGTTGTCTGCGTAACTCTATGGATATCCAGGAGCGGCAGTAACTGTAAATGTCAAGATAATGGAGTGTAAGGGTATATCGTTGTCTGTGTAACTCTATGGATATCCAGGAGCGGCAGTAACTGTAAATGTCAAGATAATGGAGTGTAAAGGTATATCGTTGTCTGCGTAACTCTATGGATATCCAGGAGCGGCAGTAACTGTAAATGTCAAGATAATGGAGTGTAAGGGTATATCGTTGTCTGTGTAACTCTATGGATATCCAGGAGCGGCAGTAACTGTAAATGTCAAGATAATGGAGTGTAAAGGTATATCGTTGTCTGCGTAACTCTATGGATATCCAGGAGCGGCAGTAACTGTAAATGTCAAGATAATGGAGTGTAAAGGTATATCGTTGTCTGCGTAACTCTATGGATATCCAGGAGCGGCAGTAACTGTAAATATCAAGATAATGGAGTGTAAGGGTATATCGTTGTCTGCGTAACTCTATGGATATCCAGGAGCGGCAGTAACTGTAAAATGTCAAGATAATGGAGTGTATGGGTATATCGTTGTCTGCGTAACTCTATGGATATCCAGGAGCGGCAGTAACTGTAAATATCAAGATAATGGAGTGTAAGGGTATATCGTTGTCTGCGTAACTCTATGATATCCAGGAGCGGCAGTAACTGTAAAATGTCAAGATAATGGAGTGTAAAGGTATATCGTTGTCTGCGTAACTCTATGGATATCCAGGAGCGGCAGTAACTGTAAATGTCAAGATAATGGAGTGTAAGGGTATATCTTTGTCTGTGTAAACTCTATGGATATCCAGGAGCGGCAGTAACTGTAAATGTCAAGATAATGGAGTGTAAAAGGTATATCGTTGTCTGCGTAACTCTATTGGATATCCAGGAGCGGCAGTAACTGTAAATGTCAAGATAATGGAGTGTAAAGGTATATCGTTGTCTGCGTAACTCTATGGATATCCAGGAGCGGCAGTAACTGTAAATATCAAGATAATGGAGTGTAAGGGTATATCGTTGTCTGCGTAACTCTATGGATATCCAGGAGCGGCAGTAACTGTAAATGTCAAGATAATGGAGTGTATGGGTATATCGTTGTCTGCGTAAACTCTATGGATATCCAGGAGCGGCAGTAACTGTAAATATCAAGATAATGGAGTGTAAGGGGTATATCGTTTGTCTGCGTAACTCTATGGATATCCAGGAGCGGCAGTAACTGTAAATGTCAAGATAATGGAGTGTAAGGGTATATCGTTGTCTGCGTAACTCTATGGATATATCCAGGAGCGGCAGTAACTGTAAATGTCAAGATAATTGGAGTGTAAGGGTATATCGTTATGTCTAGTCTACTGCGAGGGATGAATGATGGAGTTGGTGGGACTCGATAAGTGTCAAAAGTAGTAGCTACCCTAGACATAAGAACGCACTAACCCCTGCTCGCTTTGACGATAGGATAGTACAGAGATGTCTCCCCTTTTCGTCTAAATTTATGCCCAAAATCCTTCCTCACTGATAACGACAGGAAGCGGCCTCTACCCCCAATTCAGAACCTTGGCCATCCAGAATATCCTGTCACTCCGGAAGCAGTGCTAAGTTAATTTTAGGACCAAGTGCAATTCATAATCTTCTTGTCCTAAGAGAAAAAATATGTTGATACAGTAGAATGTGTTAAAAAGGAAACCGGATAAAAAAGCTAGTACGGGAAAGGGCCTGTGACTGTGTCGTTGATATGAGAATGTACTGGTCACAGTAAACATAAGATCCAAAGCAGTTTATTGTGTCGTTTGTGAGTGTTGGTAGTATTTTATAAGTATATTTATACAAGACAGAAGAACTAATATTCGTCCAACAAACGACAAAACATTCTTTTGAAGTACAAAATCCCTGGACTCTCTTTACAAAGTTGTAAATGTCTTTCCTATTTCGTACAAAATATAATTAACTATATATATATATATATATATATATATATATATATATATATATATATAATATATATATATATATATACGGAAAAAGGACAAAGAATAGTTTTACCAGCACATTTCTCTACGTATTACCTACTATTGATGATTTCATATGTTTAATGTACAATCATCATGCAGCTATCATATCCGCTCTAAAACTTAGGGGTTGGTCAAATACACTGCAGTTGTATTTAGGTATACACCTGCAGTCGAATAATTAAATATTTATTATTGAAAAGGTCCTACTACATACAGATGTTATTTTAAACAACATTAGGAACTAAATAATAATAATACAATATTCAAGTTTATCATTTTAAAATTCCTTTTAAATTTATTATACTTATTATAGGTTGGCAGAATCACTTTGCTACTTGACTGATTCAGGTATTTCATCAATGCATCAATAGGAAAAACATGTGTCTTCTCGCCTCTTACAAAAAGAAAGTTTTCTTGACCTTAATGACGACTGATCCTATCATTACTGCACGTGGTGTTGAAGTATGTACGTGGGAAACAAGGAATACTTGCATCACTGCCAAGGAATTCTGTTTTCACAACTAGGTCCTTCTTAGAGTAGTGAACTAAAATTCAAACCAAAATGTTATTTCAACTATGAGATAATTCCACCTTTTTTGACAGGTTTCAGAGAGCTTTTAAATTGTTAATAACAACAGACAAATATTGCATTTCCAATTATTTTATTACATTTTAATTTTACTTTTATATGAAAAGTAGCATTCAGTACTCTGCAGAGGCTGCCACTGAAGTATTGTAATTAGTCAGTGTCATTGGAAACTAATTTCCGCCAGAACATTTCCAGTAATGAAAAAACTTCTGCAATTTCTCTTCTTGACTTGTGACCGAAAGTGCGAAAACAACTGCAAAGAAAGTAATATTCGGAGTGTTTTGTGTGGGTTAATCTTATCTTCATTCTTTCTGTAAGATGAAATCCTAAACAAGTAGGCTAAGCATCAGTATTAGTTTAAAATACCCGTTAAAGGTAGTTTTGTATTGCAAGAGTAAATTATTTTCGTACTATCGCATATTTTGTTTTGAGCTATAATACAGAATATAATATAAAACAGGTCTTAGGTTTAAATTTATTTACAACATGCGTATAAAATTGGTAAAAATTAAATAATATCTGATTTTTTATTGGTATCATTCAGCAAGCAACAGCATATTTTGTGCAGTTTACTGAAAATTTGTTTTATAAATTTTGTTACAGCATACGTATATCCCAGTCCTATAAGAACCTTAGCGGTGCTTCCGGAGTGACAGGATATTTTGGATGGGTAAGGTTGTTGGTAAGGGCTGCCCCTCCTATCGAGATCCACAAGGAAGAATTTAAGGCACTAATCTGGGATCATATTGCCTCGGAAGAAGGGGAAGCCAGCTCTGAACCAGCTTCTGCAGTCACATCAGGCAGGGGGTGGCACGACCTTTTGCCTAGACTAGCAAGAACCTTTGACTCTTGGGAACCCCACCAATTCCAACAGTCATCTCCCGTAGTAGACTAGACCTATCGATCTACCCTGGCACCTCAGAATCTAGACATTTGCGGCTAGTGATGCGCCGCTCCTGGACATCCATAATGTTGCATAGATTTAAGTATAGTTTCTATTATAATAATTTGTATATTTCTAAAATCTTCAGTTTTTGGTTTCTCAAATTTCTTAATAATAATATTAATTTAAGATTTTAAAGTTCCATTAGTATTTACTGCCATTTATACTATTATTTTGAAAGTTATACGATACGAACAGAGTAGAACAATTGTATTCGGTTTACTCATTATTTTCAAATACCTATTTCATGTAGCATACTATAGTGTTTTATAATTAAATAACAACTCGTACATTTCTCATGAATGCGTTATATTGCTTATGATTAGAGAATAGATTTTATTGTTATACTCTAGTAGTAGACCTCCCGCGGATCGAGCGCTAACATGGGCTCTTATGGAGTTATTCTGGACCAATGAGAGAGCAGCAATGGCGGCTAGGCCACGCCCCCTGCACCCCTCCCCACAACCACCATCGTCTCTGGACCAATGAGAGGGCAGCAATGGCGGCTAGGCCATGCCCCTGCCCCCACCCACCCCCTCCTACACCCCCTGTCACCTCCTGGTCCCTCCCCTAGCCAATGGGAGATTGTCTCTTATGGGAGGTACATTTCGGTGTTTCCTAACCACAGACTTCCTGTTTTCCGACGACTTATCTCAACCTAGACTTCCTGTTTGTCACACACCTCTGACTTTCTGTACTGCTTAACCACCCGTCCACAGGTCCCGTGTCGAAGCCTATTGACACTCACCTTTTTGAGTACCTGAGAGTCTTAACACCCGCACCCGCGTATCTGATGGCTCCTACAGGAGTCCGACACTGTCCTACTGCCTCCCGCACTCCGAGCCTGGCGTAATGCCCATACCCGGAATTTGACCGCCTAACCTTTACCGGCCATGCACTACATATTCCGTCACCCATCTTTTCTAGTACAGGAATGCATGAAAAACCGCACCCACATTTCTAACGGCCCTTGCCCAAACATTTCGAATGCCTCCAATACTCTTAACCACATATATTGCCCACACTGTTATTTATAACACTCCACTCCAGGATCTAGCCACCCATCTATACCCCCGGTCTCTTACAGACCCACACCTGAACAGTCCCTCACAGGGTTCCAACTTATACCCAAATCGGTACTCTGATCGCCTATCTTTTATCGGATGAATGATGATCTTTTAACCGTGTACTCGTACCCTGCCGAGACCCTACACTTTTCGATTGCCTCCAGTACTCCTACCCGAGCGTATCGCTCTTACCCGAATTTTGACCAATTTACAGTCCAATGTACCACATAGGCCTGCAATCGCCCGTTTCCCGGACCTACACCTGTATTTCTAATGGTCGCTACAGAAAACTCACACTATGCTATTACCTCTCATACCTCGGCTCTTAACCACGGATATTGCACATACTACGATTTCTAAATCCCCGACCTTTACGCGTGTATACGCCTACAGCCTCCCACCTCTCTCGTGTACCCAAGCGTCTTCGGCCCTCATCTGCACCCTGCTGAGGCCCCACACTTTCCACTCCTAGTCAGGCATAAAGCCTATACCCAGATTTTTACCATTTTACCGACCAATGTACCACATAGGCCTGCAATAGCCCGTCTCCTGGACATGCTAAGACCTACTTTTCTAACGGATCCTGCAGAGGCTTCACACTTTCCTATTGTCTCCCATACCTCGGCTCTTAACTACGGATATTGCACATACTATGATTTCTCACTCCCTGACCTTTACGTGTGTATACGCCTACAGCCTCCCACCTCTCTCTCTCTCTCTCTCTCTCTCTCTCTCTCTCTCTCTCTCTCTCTCTCTCTCTCTCGTGTACCCAAGCGTCTTCGGCCCTCATCCGCACCCTACCGAGGCCCCACACTTTCCACTCCTAGTCAGGCATAAAGCCTATACCCAGATTTTTACAATTTTACCGACCAATGTACCACATAGGCCTGCAATAGTCCGTCTCCTGTACATGCTAAGACCTACTTTTCTAACGGATCCTGCAGAGGCTTCACACTTTCCTATTGTCTCCCATACCTCGCTCTTAACTACGGATATTGCACATACTATGATTTCTAACTCCCCGAGCTTTACGTGTGTATGCGCCTATATCTCGTGTACCCTAGCGTCTTCAGGCCCTCACCCTCACACTGACGGGACAACAACACTTTCCAAATGCCTCCCGTACTCTTACCCAGGGGTATCACCCATACCCAATTTAGACCACCTACACATTACCGACTAGTATCCACAAAGTCCAACAGGCATCCATATAATATGTCGTACACCACGTCTCTTAGCCCTTACACATACTCCACGACTCCACACTCTAAAGTGTTTACTACGCGTAGCGTCACATTCGAAAATTGTCTTCCCACCATTAATACCCTGTACTGGTTCCCACACATATAGTTAACACCTTTACCGTATTAATCTCCATATACGAGTATTTACCGAGCACATCGCACAATCTTAGTTATCCTTACCTTCGTAGGGTTCAAACTTGCATTTCGTTCAATTTCTAACATACCGAGATCCCCATAAAAAAAACCAGGCCTAACACGGGACTCTCATTTTACTGACAAATATTCATACATTACCTGAAAGTGTAATGCTAATATTTACCGAGTACTTTCCCAACAGGATATTCTCATCCCGAGGTCCTAGTCTCAAGCTAACAGCTTATAACACGAGGCGTACCTTCTGAGCGACTACTATTTGCCGATCAATGCCCGTGCATATGTTTCAATACCTGGACACCTAATGTCTACGAAGTACTTCATATACTCTTATCCCACGCAACCCATCACGGGACCCTAATTTCTGTTACCTTTCACTTGGATGTCTATCACTTCATTCCGGGACCCAACTCTCAAGCAGACTTAACCGGTAATTAAAAGAACCGTATTTCATTATTAACAAAGCACCATACATTTATTTCAACTACTGCTTAGACATTTAGTTTCCATATTAATCAAGTATTTTGTTTTCACTTAACCCACGCCTCCCTTTACGGCACTCCAACTTTTTATCCACGTTAAATCCACCATCACTTTCTAACGGCCAGGCTCTCATTTTCATAATATCAAGCGGGCGTAGCTTAATACGGAATACCATCCCATACAATTTAAGCTTTACCGTGTGTAATTATATATGTCGCTTATACTTGGACATCTAAAGACCCATCATACCTCACTCTGGTTTCCTAGCTGTTCCCTTACTTTAATTTATTTATAAAGAGACGCATACAGAGGTATTAGTCCAATCGTCTCGAGACCGCGTTATACTAATGTTTATATTATAATCTATACTAGCACTTTATGAAATCTCGACCACAGTGACTTACCCATTGCACCGGCTCATGACACTGCTCGTAACGGACAGTTTGCGGTTTGCGGTTACCTGCATCCTCGGACTCTGATAATTCATTTTCTACAGCAATATTAAAACTAATAACTATTATAACATCTTCAGTACAGCACGGGATATCTGCCATCCTGAATACAGTCGGAATAATACATAGGTACTGCATTCGGTGTGTAATAAGTTTTAATTTTTCTCCCGAGTGTGATGTAAAGAGCTTTAACTTATTTATAGTCTATTTTCAAAAAAAACGTATACCGCTTCGTATACTTTGAATTTAGTTAATCATACAGGATGCGATGATTGAGGTTTGCGGTTACATGTAAAAACCCAGACGAGTAACGGTACAGCTGCAACCGCAATTTTAAGAGACCTCATTGGTCAAAATAAGCGCGTCTCTGATTGGTCTAAAATAGCCGCCAAGCACTCTGATTGGTCGGTGTTCTACACAGGCGGCAGAGATTTGTGTAATTTATTTCGGTTATTACATCATACCACAGTGCACTGTAAAAAAGTTTACTGCGCATGCGCACCTCCTACACGTACTTAAATGCGTGACGTGGTCTTCTTGTCATTCTTAGACGTGACGTTGAACAGTCAACACCCATTCCAAAAGCTTGTATCAAAGCTGCTTGCTGTATTATTTTAGAGCTAATTACATACAACATGGATCCCGTAAAAGTTTTGCATACCGGTGAAACCTACTGTAGAAGGTTTAGAACATATGGGTCAGAAACAGTTTTCAAGTTTAACCCAGTACCCAAAGGAGTGTCCGAACTTGATTGGATTAAAAAGGGTTTTGGGAGTATTGTCGAAAAGGCGAAAGCCGGTACTACCGAATATGACTACCTAGGCTTCACTTTAGATTCTCTGAATTTTAGGACCAAAGATTCCGGATATATCGCTTATAGACCTGCAAATCAAGTTCACGGGGATATAATTTGGGATATATTTGGAAAACTTATCCAAAGTAATACGGATTCGATTAAGTCCATGGACACATTTAGAGTTAAGTGCACCCGCACCAATATTCCAGTAGGTAGTGGTGGCCTCAGAAGACCAGGTTTGTACAATCATTTCCAAGAAGAATGTAAAGCACGTAATGGTATCGTAGTCATTAAGAATAGTGATAATCTGTGTCTGCCCCGAGCTATAGTGGTAGCAAAAGCCTATGCCAAAAAAGATCCTCAATTCAAGGCTATACGTGAAGACAAGGGTAAGCGACAGACTTTTAGAGCCCGAAAACTGATGACTAAAGCCGGTGTCCAAATTTCAGAACAGGGAGCTGGGACCCCCGAACTTTCAAAATTTCAAGACCACCTCAAAAAGTACAATATTACAGTTTATAATTACGATAATAAGGGTCGAGATGTTTATTTTTCAGGTACTAACTCCGATGCTCAGTACAAAATAAACTTGTTGTATCACGAAGGCCATTATAATGTAATAACTAGCCTAACTGCAGCTTTTGCGTGCCATTTTTTCTGCGAAGCATGCCATGTCCCTTACGACCACAAAGCTGAACACAGGTGTTCAAATATCTGTCATGCGTGCCAGACAGTCTCTCCGCCTTGTAAAGAGGAGCATGGGGAATTTTATGCCCTGACTGTAACATGACCATGAAAAATCAGAACTGTTTTGCGGCTCATAAGAGTGAACGTTGTAAGTCCGTAAAAAAATGCTTACAGTGCCAAAGACTTGTGTTTTTGAACAACCGTAAGTCAAAACATGTGTGCGGTGAAGTTTTTTGCAAAATTTGTAACGAATTCATGCCCCCAAACCATCAATGTTACATGCGGGTCGACACAAACAAACCAAAAACCAAAGACTTTCTTTTCATTTTCTTTGATTTAGAGACCCGTCAAGATGAAATTTTAACGGAAGAATCTAGAGTTCATAAAGTTAACCTTTGTGTTTCTCAACAATTTTGTTGGAAATGTATTAATGGTAAATCTTGTGAAATGTGCAAAGACCGAACAAAGATCTTTGATAGTGATCCTGTGAATCAATTTATGAATTACGTAATGGAGGAGAGAAAAAAATTCAAAAACGTATGTGTAATGGCTCATAACGGTCAGGGTTTTGATTTTCAATTTCTGTTAAAGTACGTTCTCGAACAAACAAAATTCACTCCAGAGCTAATTATGCGTGGCACTAAAGTCATTCTTATGGAACTGGATAACGTTAGATTTATCGATTCGCTAAATTATTTCCCCATGGCCCTCTCTGCACTACCCAAAGCCTTTGATCTCCCCCCGGAGAAGAAGAAGGGTTACTTCCCTCATCTTTTCAACACTTTGGCAAACCAAAATTATGTGGGCCCCATACCACCCAAGGAGTACTACTGCCCTGAATCAATGTTTGAAAAGACTTACAAAGATTTTGAAAATTGGCACAACGACCAACTTAACCAAAATGTAGTTTTTGACTTTCAAAAAGAGTTGGTCGAGTACTGTATCTCCGATGTGGAGATACTGGCGCAAGCGTGTATTAAGTTTAGAAACATGTTTCTGAAAGAATGTAATGTAGATCCATTCATGGAAGCCGTCACCATTGCCAGTGCCTGTAATTTGGTTTTTAGACGGAATTTTCTCAAAGCCAACACTATTGGTCTAGTCCCAAAGAACGGATACCGTATGGTTGATAACCAATCGCCTATTGCTTTACAATGGCTGAGCTGGGAGGAAGAACAGCGTAGTGTCCGCATTCAGCATGCGGGGAGGGACAGAGAAGTTAAAATCGAGGGATTAAAAGTAGACGGTTTTGACGGAGAACGAATCTATGAATTTCAGGGCTGTTATTTCCATGGGTGCCCGAAATGTTTTCCATTTAATAGAGAAGAACCACTCAAAGAGGACCCTTCCGACTCCCTGCACTTAAGGTTCGAGAGAACCAAAGCTAAAATGGCTCGTCTCCGAGCATCTGACTATGAAGTAATTGAAATGTGGGAGTGTAAATTCAATCATTTAAAGAAAGAACAAAAATTTGATTATCTAAATTTTCTCCCCATTCTAAACACACTCCCACTCAATCCCAGAGATGCCTTCTTCGGGGGCAGAACAGGCAATGCAAAATCTTATCACAAGTGCGAGGACGGGGAAACAATTCAGTATGTAGACGTTTGCTCCTTGTACCCGTTTGTCAATAAGTTTTCTCCTTATGTTTTATCCCATCCAAAAATATATGTAGGGGACAAGGAGTGTAGAGAAAGAGGCATGGAGGCCGAAGGTCTCATGAAATGTAAAGTATTGCCTCCACTAAATTTGTACCATCCCGTCCTTCCAGCACGCATGAACAATAAATTAATGTTTGTTTTATGCCGTACATGTGGTCTAGAAATGCTAAACACAGACTGTAACCATAACATCGAAGAAAGAGCATTGACAGGGACATGGACAATGCAGGAAATGAGAAAGGCCGTAGAGAAGGGGTATACCATTTTAGAAATGTACGAACTTTGGGATTATAAAATTATTACTTACGAAGACGGTGGTCTTTTTACGGATTTTATTAACAAATTTCTCAAGATTAAACAGGAGGCATCGGGCTACCCCTCTTGGTGCCTCACTGAAGAGGACAAGGCTAAGTACGTTCAAAATTATTATGAACACGAAGGTGTCAGACTTGACCCTTTCAAAATTGAAAAGAACGGAGGTCTTCGCTCCCTTGCTAAATTGATGTTAAATTCTTTCTGGGGTAAATTTGGTCAAAGGGAAAATCAGACAAAAACATCAATCATAAGAGACCCCTTTGAATACTTTCAGTTGCTGTCCAACCCTGAAATAGATGTAAATACTACTCAAATTATTAACGATACTGTACTAATTGTGAACTGGCAGCATATTGAAGAAGCCGCAGAAGCCCTAAGGACAGTGAATGTTGTGGTTGCAGCATTTACAACGTCACATGCTCGATTAAAACTGTATGAACACTTAGAAAAGTTAGGGAGGCAAGTTCTTTACTATGATACAGACAGTGTCCTTTACGTACACAGGGAGAGTATGCACAAGGTCCCCACAGGGGACTACTTGGGCGAAATGACCGACGAGTTGGCTGACTATGGTCCAGGGTCATACATAGTAGAATTTGTTTCCGGAGGCCCCAAGACTTACGCCTATCTTGTCTGGTCAACAAATAAAAACGCACTAGTTGAAGTTTGTAAAATAAAAGGCCTTACTCTAAATTTAAAAACTAGCGAAAAATTAAATTTCGAAACATTGAAAGCATTAGTTCTGAGTAATTCATTTGACTCAGTGGACATAGAAGAGAACAGAATAAGACGAACCAAGGACAAAGACATTGTTACAGTCAAAGAAACAAAGTCTTTTAAAATTACAGGGCCCAAAAGGAGACTTGAAGGACCCTACGATACTGTACCGTTTGGATTTAAGAAACAAAAATTAACACTCTAACATGTTTAAAAAACTACATTTTCACCAATCACAACGTTAAAATTTCATTACAAATCCTGAGACATACATAGAGAGAGATTAAATGTAATTATAACCCACCACATCCGTTGGTTGTGACCGAACGTTCGTTAAACCGCTTCCTTCAGATGTGTACTAGTATTGAATTATGTTATGAGAGCTGACAACGAGTAAAAATTTTAAATTATTTTATTATACAGGTATTTCAATTACGTACAAAAGAACTTTTTAAATACTAGATAATTGTACTGTATTATTGCAGCCATTACATATAATTGTGCACTCCAGACCCTTCTTTGGGTGGTTGGCCGAAAGTGCAAAATACAAATGTTTTGAGTGTATATCTCCCCCCGTCATCTTTACCTTCAAATGTCACATAAGTGTGAATGTTTGATCACCCTCGCGTCAAGGGAGCTTCTGCTTCTAAGGCCGGCCTAAAACCTGTAAGTCCTGGAGCAGTTCGACCTCTTTCACGGCCGGCTTAAAACCCGTAAGCCCGGGAGAGGTTGACCCTTGGACAGTGTGGAGGGTGAGACTGATTTGAAGGAGTGAATGTGGGAACTCAGTAGGATGCGTGGACTTGGGCATGGAGATGAACAAGTCTATGCTCCGAACGGCTCAGCATGAACGAGGTCTCTAAGGCAGGCCTAAACTCTGTAAGTCCTGGGACCGTGATCGTGTAATATAGTGACCACATTGAATGTGTACTGATGACGGAGCCGATAAACACTGATTTCCCTCTTCTTAAGCCATCTGATACAGCAAACTGTTAGATACGTCATTACATAGTTATTTGCTCGAATGTTAGCATTTTATATTTGTTTATTGTTTTTAATAACATAAATACCTTCCAGTGTATGGATAAAGTCAATTATCACAAACATTTTACCATACCGATTTTTCTACGTCACTTAAATATGCTCTTATGTGTGATCTCAGGTCCACTTCAATACATACACGCTGACATATCCATCAAACACTATTCACTCTGTAATTTCACCGCAAAATCAGAATGTCTAGGAGCTTTAAATAATTATGCCCCTCAAACACTCACATGCACTACACAGGCTTACAGGTGGATACCAACAGTTTTATTTATAAATTTGTAGATGACTCGTCTCATGTTCATTCGCAAATGAGCACTCAGAGCGTTAACATGGCAACCTTCCTTAAGCTTGAATCTAGAAATGTGGTTAACAGAAGTGAGAGGTTTCGTACCACACGTGAAGAACTAACGTTTATACTGACCTCTCCCATTGACTCAATAGATTGGCCCCTAGCATTTTCAGAGTACATTGTCGATCATATAAAGGATGGAGCCTCACCTACTGATCACTTTGGAATTACAATTAAACATCAAAGTATAGCCAAAGAAGGGATTATACCTTTCATGGCAGCATCTAAATTAACCTCTTACGTGTTTGATGATGCGCTTGAGAAGACATTCGTTAATGTGGAAACATTGATAGGGCCTTTAATTGTGACAGCAACTATAGTAAAAGTACCTGAGCAGTTTCTTCAGTAATAGGCATTTAGTATATCTCCTTGTATTATTAGTAAAGAGACAGAGAGAGGTTAGGCATTGAGTTGAGGATCACTTTGTGTTTGCTTTGAATAGGTACACGGAGGAGGAATAAAAATAAGTACAAAGACCCATTTTACGTTTTTTAGTAGAGTGAATTGAAAGACTTCTCCGAGTATAGTGAACTGTTGAACTTGCAATGGATAAAATAAAAAAAAATAAATAAAAAATAAAGTATAAAATTTATCTCACCGAGAGGTGAGGTACAAAAAAAATATGTTGGGAGGTAGCAGATTTGTCATGGAATGGCTACCACCGTAAAGAGCGATGGTTGGGGCTCTTTACACACGTGGATAGGCCTACTGGGGAAGGAGCCACGTAAAAAATCTCCTAACGCGCCATGGTCCTACGCCCTGGTCACGCGGCAAGCACGTGTGTACCTAGCGTGGTGGGGAAATGTGACCACTCGTCACAACACGGTTGTTAAAACATATAGACCTCACCGAAACATACGAGTATTTCTAGGACGTCAGATTAACATATAAAGTGACACCTTTTAATCTACATACCAATAGCATGACTTGACTGGTTCATCTGAACCCTCATCTGCACCCTGCGCCTAACACTGTTGCCAGTTTTACTTGTAGTGAAAATTATTGGTCTCTCTCAGCATATGTTGCAATAAACAAACGTTATCAATTGTTACCGTAAACAAATAAATGTATATTTTATTTCACTCATCTATTTTACATTCATATACATTAAGCAGAGCCAGTATATGACCATATCCAGGTCATAACGGGATCAGCTGGTGATCAGCATCGATATGGTAACACCGTCTCAAATGTCATTGAACTATTTTAGTGCAGACTGTTTTAATTGTTTAAACAAATGGGTAAATAAAACAAAAATTTCAGAAAATCTTTTGTCAGTAATAGGTCCATTACCCGCAGGTTAGTGAGGCGGTAGAAGGCATCCAGCGAGACGGTGCAGTTGTTCATGTGCAGCTCCTCGAGTGTACTCTCCACAGGTTTGAACGTGTTCATAGACAGTCGGATTTGCTGTAATGTTAAATATGTATTTTTAACTTAAAATCTATGAAAACAACTTTATAAAAAGGAAATTTTACTCTGGGTGATTTAGGTTAAGTTGGAGTATCCTAGTAGTCCTATTCCTGGTAGCCCTAACATTCCTACTCCCTTATATCCTAGGTAGTCCTTAATCAACCTAAAACCCTACGCTCCAACTTAACCTAAATCACCCAGAGTAAAATTTCCTTTTTATAAAGTTGTTTTCATAGATTTTAAGTTAAAAATACATATTTAACATTACAGCAAATCCGACTGTCTATGAACACGTTCAAACCTGTGGAGAGTACACTCGAGGAGCTGCACATGAACAACTGCACCGTCTCGCTGGATGCCTTCTACCGCCTCACTAACCTGCGGGTAATGGACCTATTACTGACAAAAGATTTTCTGAAATTTTTGTTTTATTTACCCATTTGTTTAAACAATTAAAACAGTCTGCACTAAAATAGTTCAATGACATTTGAGACGGTGTTACCATATCGATGCTGATCACCAGCTGATCCCGTTATGACCTGGATATGGTCATATACTGGCTCTGCTTAATGTATATGAATGTAAAATAGATGAGTGAAATAAAATATACATTTATTTGTTTACGGTAACAATTGATAACGTTTGTTTATTGCAACATATGCTGAGAGAGACCAATAATTTTCACTACAAGTAAAACTGGCAACAGTGTTAGGCGCAGGGTGCAGATGAGGGTTCAGATGAACCAGTCAAGTCATGCTATTGGTATGTAGATTAAAAGGTGTCACTTTATATGTTAATCTGACGTCCTAGAAATACTCGTATGTTTCGGTGAGGTCTATATGTTTTAACAACCGTGTTGTGACGAGTGGTCACATTTCCCCACCACGCTAGGTACACACGTGCTTGCCGCGTGACCAGGGCGTAGGACCATGGCGCGTTAGGAGATTTTTTACGTGGCTCCTTCCCCAGTAGGCCTATCCACGTGTGTAAAGAGCCCCAACCATCGCTCTTTACGGTGGTAGCCATTCCATGACAAATCTGCTACCTCCCAACATATTTTTTTTGTACCTCACCTCTCGGTGAGATAAATTTTATACTTTATTTTTTATTTATTTTTTTTTTATTTTATCCATTGCAAGTTCAACAGTTCACTATACTCGGAGAAGTCTTTCAATTCACTCTACTAAAAAACGTAAAATGGGTCTTTGTACTTATTTTTATTCCTCCTCCGTGTACCTATTCAAAGCAAACACAAAGTGATCCTCAACTCAATGCCTAACCTCTCTCTGTCTCTTTACTAATAATACAAGGAGATATACTAAATGCCTATTACTGAAGAAACTGCTCAGGTACTTTTACTATAGTTGCTGTCACAATTAAAGGCCCTATCAATGTTTCCACATTAACGAATGTCTTCTCAAGCGCATCATCAAACACGTAAGAGGTTAATTTAGATGCTGCCATGAAAGGTATAATCCCTTCTTTGGCTATACTTTGATGTTTAATTGTAATTCCAAAGTGATCAGTAGGTGAGGCTCCATCCTTTATATGATCGACAATGTACTCTGAAAATGCTAGGGGCCAATCTATTGAGTCAATGGGAGAGGTCAGTATAAACGTTAGTTCTTCACGTGTGGTACGAAACCTCTCACTTCTGTTAACCACATTTCTAGATTCAAGCTTAAGGAAGGTTGCCATGTTAACGCTCTGAGTGCTCATTTGCGAATGAACATGAGACGAGTCATCTACAAATTTATAAATAAAACTGTTGGTATCCACCTGTAAGCCTGTGTAGTGCATGTGAGTGTTTGAGGGGCATAATTATTTAAAGCTCCTAGACATTCTGATTTTGCGGTGAAATTACAGAGTGAATAGTGTTTGATGGATATGTCAGCGTGTATGTATTGAAGTGGACCTGAGATCACACATAAGAGCATATTTAAGTGACGTAGAAAAATCGGTATGGTAAAATGTTTGTGATAATTGACTTTATCCATACACTGGAAGGTATTTATGTTATTAAAAACAATAAACAAATATAAAATGCTAACATTCGAGCAAATAACTATGTAATGACGTATCTAACAGTTTGCTGTATCAGATGGCTTAAGAAGAGGGAAATCAGTGTTTATCGGCTCCGTCATCAGTACACATTCAATGTGGTCACTATATTACACGATCACGGTCCCAGGACTTACAGAGTTTAGGCCTGCCTTAGAGACCTCGTTCATGCTGAGCCGTTCGGAGCATAGACTTGTTCATCTCCATGCCCAAGTCCACGCATCCTACTGAGTTCCCACATTCACTCCTTCAAATCAGTCTCACCCTCCACACTGTCCAAGGGTCAACCTCTCCCGGGCTTACGGGTTTTAAGCCGGCCGTGAAAGAGGTCGAACTGCTCCAGGACTTACAGGTTTTAGGCCGGCCTTAGAAGCAGAAGCTCCCTTGACGCGAGGGTGATCAAACATTCACACTTATGTGACATTTGAAGGTAAAGATGACGGGGGGAGATATACACTCAAAACATTTGTATTTTGCACTTTCGGCCAACCACCCAAAGAAGGGTCTGGAGTGCACAATTATATGTAATGGCTGCAATAATACAGTACAATTATCTAGTATTTAAAAAGTTCTTTTGTACGTAATTGAAATACCTGTATAATAAAATAATTTAAAATTTTTACTCGTTGTCAGCTCTCATAACATAATTCAATACTAGTACACATCTGAAGGAAGCGGTTTAACGAACGTTCGGTCACAACCAACGGATGTGGTGGGTTATAATTACATTTAATCTCTCTCTATGTATGTCTCAGGATTTGTAATGAAATTTTAACGTTGTGATTGGTGAAAATGTAGTTTTTTAAACATGTTAGAGTGTTAATTTTTGTTTCTTAAATCCAAACGGTACAGTATCGTAGGGTCCTTCAAGTCTCCTTTTGGGCCCTGTAATTTTAAAAGACTTTGTTTCTTTGACTGTAACAATGTCTTTGTCCTTGGTTCGTCTTATTCTGTTCTCTTCTATGTCCACTGAGTCAAATGAATTACTCAGAACTAATGCTTTCAATGTTTCGAAATTTAATTTTTCGCTAGTTTTTAAATTTAGAGTAAGGCCTTTTATTTTACAAACTTCAACTAGTGCGTTTTTATTTGTTGACCAGACAAGATAGGCGTAAGTCTTGGGGCCTCCGGAAACAAATTCTACTATGTATGACCCTGGACCATAGTCAGCCAACTCGTCGGTCATTTCGCCCAAGTAGTCCCCTGTGGGGACCTTGTGCATACTCTCCCTGTGTACGTAAAGGACACTGTCTGTATCATAGTAAAGAACTTGCCTCCCTAACTTTTCTAAGTGTTCATACAGTTTTAATCGAGCATGTGACGTTGTAAATGCTGCAACCACAACATTCACTGTCCTTAGGGCTTCTGCGGCTTCTTCAATATGCTGCCAGTTCACAATTAGTACAGTATCGTTAATAATTTGAGTAGTATTTACATCTATTTCAGGGTTGGACAGCAACTGAAAGTATTCAAAGGGGTCTCTTATGATTGATGTTTTTGTCTGATTTTCCCTTTGACCAAATTTACCCCAGAAAGAATTTAACATCAATTTAGCAAGGGAGCGAAGACCTCCGTTCTTTTCAATTTTGAAAGGGTCAAGTCTGACACCTTCGTGTTCATAATAATTTTGAACGTACTTAGCCTTGTCCTCTTCAGTGAGGCACCAAGAGGGGTAGCCCGATGCCTCCTGTTTAATCTTGAGAAATTTGTTAATAAAATCCGTAAAAAGACCACCGTCTTCGTAAGTAATAATTTTATAATCCCAAAGTTCGTACATTTCTAAAATGGTATACCCCTTCTCTACGGCCTTTCTCATTTCCTGCATTGTCCATGTCCCTGTCAATGCTCTTTCTTCGATGTTATGGTTACAGTCTGTGTTTAGCATTTCTAGACCACATGTACGGCATAAAACAAACATTAATTTATTGTTCATGCGTGCTGGAAGGACGGGATGGTACAAATTTAGTGGAGGCAATACTTTACATTTCATGAGACCTTCGGCCTCCATGCCTCTTTCTCTACACTCCTTGTCCCCTACATATATTTTTGGATGGGATAAAACATAAGGAGAAAACTTATTGACAAACGGGTACAAGGAGCAAACGTCTACATACTGAATTGTTTCCCCGTCCTCGCACTTGTGATAAGATTTTGCATTGCCTGTTCTGCCCCCGAAGAAGGCATCTCTGGGATTGAGTGGGAGTGTGTTTAGAATGGGGAGAAAATTTAGATAATCAAATTTTTGTTCTTTCTTTAAATGATTGAATTTACACTCCCACATTTCAATTACTTCATAGTCAGATGCTCGGAGACGAGCCATTTTAGCTTTGGTTCTCTCGAACCTTAAGTGCAGGGAGTCGGAAGGGTCCTCTTTGAGTGGTTCTTCTCTATTAAATGGAAAACATTTCGGGCACCCATGGAAATAACAGCCCTGAAATTCATAGATTCGTTCTCCGTCAAAACCGTCTACTTTTAATCCCTCGATTTTAACTTCTCTGTCCCTCCCCGCATGCTGAATGCGGACACTACGCTGTTCTTCCTCCCAGCTCAGCCATTGTAAAGCAATAGGCGATTGGTTATCAACCATACGGTATCCGTTCTTTGGGACTAGACCAATAGTGTTGGCTTTGAGAAAATTCCGTCTAAAAACCAAATTACAGGCACTGGCAATGGTGACGGCTTCCATGAATGGATCTACATTACATTCTTTCAGAAACATGTTTCTAAACTTAATACACGCTTGCGCCAGTATCTCCACATCGGAGATACAGTACTCGACCAACTCTTTTTGAAAGTCAAAAACTACATTTTGGTTAAGTTGGTCGTTGTGCCAATTTTCAAAATCTTTGTAAGTCTTTTCAAACATTGATTCAGGGCAGTAGTACTCCTTGGGTGGTATGGGGCCCACATAATTTTGGTTTGCCAAAGTGTTGAAAAGATGAGGGAAGTAACCCTTCTTCTTCTCCGGGGGGAGATCAAAGGCTTTGGGTAGTGCAGAGAGGGCCATGGGGAAATAATTTAGCGAATCGATAAATCTAACGTTATCCAGTTCCATAAGAATGACTTTAGTGCCACGCATAATTAGCTCTGGAGTGAATTTTGTTTGTTCGAGAACGTACTTTAACAGAAATTGAAAATCAAAACCCTGACCGTTATGAGCCATTACACATACGTTTTTGAATTTTTTTCTCTCCTCCATTACGTAATTCATAAATTGATTCACAGGATCACTATCAAAGATCTTTGTTCGGTCTTTGCACATTTCACAAGATTTACCATTAATACATTTCCAACAAAATTGTTGAGAAACACAAAGGTTAACTTTATGAACTCTAGATTCTTCCGTTAAAATTTCATCTTGACGGGTCTCTAAATCAAAGAAAATGAAAAGAAAGTCTTTGGTTTTTGGTTTGTTTGTGTCGACCCGCATGTAACATTGATGGTTTGGGGGCATGAATTCGTTACAAATTTTGCAAAAAACTTCACCGCACACATGTTTTGACTTACGGTTGTTCAAAAACACAAGTCTTTGGCACTGTAAGCATTTTTTTACGGACTTACAACGTTCACTCTTATGAGCCGCAAAACAGTTCTGATTTTTCATGGTCATGTTACAGTCAGGGCATAAAATTCCCCCATGCTCCTCTTTACAAGGCGGAGAGACTGTCTGGCACGCATGACAGATATTTGAACACCTGTGTTCAGCTTTGTGGTCGTAAGGGACATGGCATGCTTCGCAGAAAAAATGGCACGCAAAAGCTGCAGTTAGGCTAGTTATTACATTATAATGGCCTTCGTGATACAACAAGTTTATTTTGTACTGAGCATCGGAGTTAGTACCTGAAAAATAAACATCTCGACCCTTATTATCGTAATTATAAACTGTAATATTGTACTTTTTGAGGTGGTCTTGAAATTTTGAAAGTTCGGGGGTCCCAGCTCCCTGTTCTGAAATTTGGACACCGGCTTTAGTCATCAGTTTTCGGGCTCTAAAAGTCTGTCGCTTACCCTTGTCTTCACGTATAGCCTTGAATTGAGGATCTTTTTTGGCATAGGCTTTTGCTACCACTATAGCTCGGGGCAGACACAGATTATCACTATTCTTAATGACTACGATACCATTACGTGCTTTACATTCTTCTTGGAAATGATTGTACAAACCTGGTCTTCTGAGGCCACCACTACCTACTGGAATATTGGTGCGGGTGCACTTAACTCTAAATGTGTCCATGGACTTAATCGAATCCGTATTACTTTGGATAAGTTTTCCAAATATATCCCAAATTATATCCCCGTGAACTTGATTTGCAGGTCTATAAGCGATATATCCGGAATCTTTGGTCCTAAAATTCAGAGAATCTAAAGTGAAGCCTAGGTAGTCATATTCGGTAGTACCGGCTTTCGCCTTTTCGACAATACTCCCAAAACCCTTTTTAATCCAATCAAGTTCGGACACTCCTTTGGGTACTGGGTTAAACTTGAAAACTGTTTCTGACCCATATGTTCTAAACCTTCTACAGTAGGTTTCACCGGTATGCAAAACTTTTACGGGATCCATGTTGTATGTAATTAGCTCTAAAATAATACAGCAAGCAGCTTTGATACAAGCTTTTGGAATGGGTGTTGACTGTTCAACGTCACGTCTAAGAATGACAAGAAGACCACGTCACGCATTTAAGTACGTGTAGGAGGTGCGCATGCGCAGTAAACTTTTTTACAGTGCACTGTGGTATGATGTAATAACCGAAATAAATTACACAAATCTCTGCCGCCTGTGTAGAACACCGACCAATCAGAGTGCTTGGCGGCTATTTTAGACCAATCAGAGACGCGCTTATTTTGACCAATGAGGTCTCTTAAAATTGCGGTTGCAGCTGTACCGTTACTCGTCTGGGTTTTTACATGTAACCGCAAACCTCAATCATCGCATCCTGTATGATTAACTAAATTCAAAGTATACGAAGCGGTATACGTTTTTTTTTGAAAATAGACTATAAATAAGTTAAAGCTCTTTACATCACACTCGGGAGAAAAATTAAAACTTATTACACACCGAATGCAGTACCTATGTATTATTCCGACTGTATTCAGGATGGCAGATATCCCGTGCTGTACTGAAGATGTTATAATAGTTATTAGTTTTAATATTGCTGTAGAAAATGAATTATCAGAGTCCGAGGATGCAGGTAACCGCAAACCGCAAACTGTCCGTTACGAGCAGTGTCATGAGCCGGTGCAATGGGTAAGTCACTGTGGTCGAGATTTCATAAAGTGCTAGTATAGATTATAATATAAACATTAGTATAACGCGGTCTCGAGACGATTGGACTAATACCTCTGTATGCGTCTCTTTATAAATAAATTAAAGTAAGGGAACAGCTAGGAAACCAGAGTGAGGTATGATGGGTCTTTAGATGTCCAAGTATAAGCGACATATATAATTACACACGGTAAAGCTTAAATTGTATGGGATGGTATTCCGTATTAAGCTACGCCCGCTTGATATTATGAAAATGAGAGCCTGGCCGTTAGAAAGTGATGGTGGATTTAACGTGGATAAAAAGTTGGAGTGCCGTAAAGGGAGGCGTGGGTTAAGTGAAAACAAAATACTTGATTAATATGGAAACTAAATGTCTAAGCAGTAGTTGAAATAAATGTATGGTGCTTTGTTAATAATGAAATACGGTTCTTTTAATTACCGGTTAAGTCTGCTTGAGAGTTGGGTCCCGGAATGAAGTGATAGACATCCAAGTGAAAGGTAACAGAAATTAGGGTCCCGTGATGGGTTGCGTGGGATAAGAGTATATGAAGTACTTCGTAGACATTAGGTGTCCAGGTATTGAAACATATGCACGGGCATTGATCGGCAAATAGTAGTCGCTCAGAAGGTACGCCTCGTGTTATAAGCTGTTAGCTTGAGACTAGGACCTCGGGATGAGAATATCCTGTTGGGAAAGTACTCGGTAAATATTAGCATTACACTTTCAGGTAATGTATGAATATTTGTCAGTAAAATGAGAGTCCCGTGTTAGGCCTGGTTTTTTTTATGGGGATCTCGGTATGTTAGAAATTGAACGAAATGCAAGTTTGAACCCTACGAAGGTAAGGATAACTAAGATTGTGCGATGTGCTCGGTAAATACTCGTATATGGAGATTAATACGGTAAAGGTGTTAACTATATGTGTGGGAACCAGTACAGGGTATTAATGGTGGGAAGACAATTTTCGAATGTGACGCTACGCGTAGTAAACACTTTAGAGTGTGGAGTCGTGGAGTATGTGTAAGGGCTAAGAGACGTGGTGTACGACATATTATATGGATGCCTGTTGGACTTTGTGGATACTAGTCGGTAATGTGTAGGTGGTCTAAATTGGGTATGGGTGATACCCCTGGGTAAGAGTACGGGAGGCATTTGGAAAGTGTTGTTGTCCCGTCAGTGTGAGGGTGAGGGCCTGAAGACGCTAGGGTACACGAGATATAGGCGCATACACACGTAAAGCTCGGGGAGTTAGAAATCATAGTATGTGCAATATCCGTAGTTAAGAGCGAGGTATGGGAGACAATAGGAAAGTGTGAAGCCTCTGCAGGATCCGTTAGAAAAGTAGGTCTTAGCATGTACAGGAGACGGACTATTGCAGGCCTATGTGGTACATTGGTCGGTAAAATTGTAAAAATCTGGGTATAGGCTTTATGCCTGACTAGGAGTGGAAAGTGTGAGGCCTCGGTAGGGTGCGGATGAGGGCCGAAGACGCTTGGGTACACGAGAGAGAGAGAGAGAGAGAGAGAGAGAGAGAGAGAGAGAGAGAGAGAGGAGAGAGAGAGAGAGGTGGGAGGCTGTAGGCGTATACACACGTAAAGGTCAGGGAGTGAGAAATCATAGTATGTGCAATATCCGTAGTTAAGAGCCGAGGTATGGGAGACAATAGGAAAGTGTGAAGCCTCTGCAGGATCCGTTAGAAAAGTAGGTCTTAGCATGTCCAGGAGACGGGCTATTGCAGGCCTATGTGGTACATTGGTCGGTAAAATGGTAAAAATCTGGGTATAGGCTTTATGCCTGACTAGGAGTGGAAAGTGTGGGGCCTCAGCAGGGTGCAGATGAGGGCCGAAGACGCTTGGGTACACGAGAGAGGTGGGAGGCTGTAGGCGTATACACGCGTAAAGGTCGGGGATTTAGAAATCGTAGTATGTGCAATATCCGTGGTTAAGAGCCGAGGTATGAGAGGTAATAGCATAGTGTGAGTTTTCTGTAGCGACCATTAGAAATACAGGTGTAGGTCCGGGAAACGGGCGATTGCAGGCCTATGTGGTACATTGGACTGTAAATTGGTCAAAATTCGGGTAAGAGCGATACGCTCGGGTAGGAGTACTGGAGGCAATCGAAAAGTGTAGGGTCTCGGCAGGGTACGAGTACACGGTTAAAAGATCATCATTCATCCGATAAAAGATAGGCGATCAGAGTACCGATTTGGGTATAAGTTGGAACCCTGTGAGGGACTGTTCAGGTGTGGGTCTGTAAGAGACCGGGGGTATAGATGGGTGGCTAGATCCTGGAGTGGAGTGTTATAAATAACAGTGTGGGCAATATATGTGGTTAAGAGTATTGGAGGCATTCGAAATGTTTGGGCAAGGGCCGTTAGAAATGTGTGTGCGGTTTTTCATGCATTCCTGTACTAGAAAAGATGGGTGACGGAATATGTAGTGCATGGCCGGTAAAGGTTAGGCGGTCAAATTCCGGGTATGGGCATTACGCCAGGCTCGGAGTGCGGGAGGCAGTAGGACAGTGTCGGACTCCTGTAGGAGCCATCAGATACGCGGGTGCGGGTGTTAAGACTCTCAGGTACTCAAAAAGGTGAGTGTCAATAGGCTTCGACACGGGACCTGTGGACGGGTGGTTAAGCAGTACAGAAAGTCAGAGGTGTGTGACAAACAGGAAGTCTAGGTTGAGATAAGTCGTCGGAAAACAGGAAGTCTGTGGTTAGGAAACACCGAAATGTACCTCCCATAAGAGACAATCTCCCATTGGCTAGGGGAGGGACCAGGAGGTGACAGGGGGTGTAGGAGGGGGTGGGTGGGGGCAGGGGCATGGCCTAGCCGCCATTGCTGCCCTCTCATTGGTCCAGAGACGATGGTGGTTGTGGGGAGGGGTGCAGGGGGCGTGGCCTAGCCGCCATTGCTGCTCTCTCATTGGTCCAGAATAACTCCATAAGAGCCCATGTTAGCGCTCGATCCGCGGGAGGTCTACTTACTCTGTATAAAATTATTCTTAATTATTTAAATCAGTGCTGGTTTTATTATCAGTTAACATATCGGACTAACAGCCCCCGGACTAACTGTTCCTGGACTATCGGTTCCCTGACTAACAGCTCCCGGATTAACTGTTCCTGGACTATCGGCTCCCTGACTAACAGCCCCCAGACTAACTTTTCCTGGACTATCGGCTCCCTGACTAACAGCTCTCGAACTAACTTTTCCTGGATTATCGGCTCCCTGACTATCGGCTCCCTGACTAACAGCCCCCGGACTAACTGTTCCTGGACTATCGGCTCCCTGACTAACAGCCCCCGGACTAACTGTTCCTGGACTATCGGCTCCCTGACTAACAGCCCCCGGACTAACTGTTCCTGGACTATCGGCTCCCTGACTAACAGCCCCCGGACTAACTGTCCTGGACTATCGGTTCCCTGACTAACAGCTCCCGGATTAACTGTTCCCGGACTATCGGCTCCCTGACTAACAGCTCCCATAATAACTCTTCCTGGACTATCAGCTCCCTGATTAACAGCTCGCGGACTGCCTGTTCCTGGACTATCGGCTTCCTGACTAACAGCCCCCGGACTAACTGTCCTGGACTATCGGTTCCCTGACTAACAGCTCCCGGATTAACTGTTCCTGGACTATCGGCTCCCTGACTAACAGCTCCCATAATAACTCTTCCTGGACTGTCAACTCCCTGATTAACAGCTCGCGGACTGACTGTTCCTGGACTATCGGCTCCCTGACTAACAGCTCCCGGATTAGCTGCTTCCGGAGTAGCGGTTCCCGGACTAATGTACAGTGATAGTTTTCACGTGGCTTCATTCCTATACACAACCCGACGAGCACTATTCTGTATTCTGTGGCTGTACTATAGTAGAAATGCACCAACATACGTCTATTGTAGGACCGCACAACGGTATGAGTGTTTGATGATGTTTGGACGAGTGAATGGGATACAATATCTCACACTATACTTCAAAACCCAATTTCAGGTAAGCCGACTCTTATCTTCATTTACTACACTTGGAACTACATATTACTTTTATGAATTATTTTGTTATCTCCAAGTTTTAATAGAATTACTACAATTTCTACGGCTTCTTTTGTACACATACCATAGGCCTATACATGTTTTGAACTATCATAAAAGAATACAAAAATATCTAAATCTACTGAATTCTTTTAGAAAGTAGTTTTTTACATTTTTTGTCTATAACAGAAATCTAATTTTGCAGTAGATCGTCGCCTCATCGCCTATATAACAAAAAGGCTTACATTCATCTAAAACTCCATAATGGAATATCCGTTCAAAAAACCACACTTCAGAATAGGGAAACAATGTTAGTTGGTTACGTATGTTTAATTTCCACGAAACGTGATTTTCTATTCCTGTAACATGTAATAACGACAAATGTCCTAAATTTATCTTACCTTTTACATTATGAATAGAAAACAATAAATTTCAAACGGAGAATTCCCTTAGTACTCCACAAACTTATACAAACAACGCAATATTAAGTGGGCTGTCTCTTAGGACCAGGATGGAATTTAAAATGCAATGGTTTCTTTTTAATTTAAGTTATAAATATTGAAAGGATACAATTGTTCGGACAAATAAAGCACTACGTCCCGAGACTGTATAACGATGTGTCTGTCGCCTCAACTATGTTTATTCTAATTATTCATGACAAAAATGTACAACTTACAAAATATTTACTGTATTAAAATTACCAACAGTAAAAAATATAATCAATTGAGTCATTTTCATGCTTGTAAGTAATTGTTATAGCCAACTATAAATTGGATTTAAAGTTAACCTTAAATTAAAACATTAAACTAATAAAACCTATGTTCTCTATTTATGGTCAAAATTAATGTAGCACCACATTTCTGTAATGTTTTACGATAAGTAGGATAATATTGATTAATGAGCTAATAAGAGCTTTAATCGATTTATAGTGCGAGTTTGTAACACGTGTTACATATGAATGTCCTGTAGTTTAAATTTGACGAATAGCTGTAGAAAATTGTTAGTATGATTAAACTCAAGCTATATACAATCCTTTCATATTGAATATAGATTTTGATAGCCTATGCCTTTTAAGATCCATTACGCCCATGAGGTAACACATAATGTACAAATATAATAACTTTCACATTTAAAAATTACCAGAAGTTGGCAGAAATTCTTTTATTGAATTATAATTTTGTAAATTAAAAACATGCAGAGCCTCTGTTACATGGGCACGTGTTGTTCTCCAACAAAGAAATGTGTTAAAGAACAAAGCCTTTTTCAAGTAAATGTAACCATTCTGTAAGGGAAATATGACCAGTAAAACATACTTGATGTACACTTCACTTTTTCACCTAAAATAGAGCTAGCAAGCCGCTATAAATACGAAGGCAGTCATTAATTTAATATTCAATATCATTGACCATGCCGTATATCAACCTTTCTTGAACTCAACAACACCTCCGCCTTTTCTCTTAGCAGCATGTAGACCTGACTGTATAGTCAGTTTCACAAATTGTGGATTTAACCTCCCATCTCGTCATGAAACGAATTTCATACGAGCTTTTCTCTGAATGGAGTTAAGCGTCTAGTAGATGAGTATTTATTTATATTTGCTTTTTATTTCAACAACCAATATAGGGTCTTTTCTGTTGACCCACATCAAACCACTCAAATTATTATATAGATTTTGTATATTGTAATATTTGATTGCTCTCTCTGGCACTCGTGATTAGACCCTCTAGAATTTTATTCTGTTACGTGATAACCACTATCTTGAGGGATATTTATCTTTCATCGCCATCAGTGTGGGGCAGCACTGATGGCAGGAGGCTTTAGTAGATAAGATAAGATAGGAAAGTCACCCAACCTCATTCTTGTAAATTAAGGTATACTTACGCAGAATATAAAGCCTCGATAATAATAACTACAGCATGATTTCGCCTATCAGAATTTGCAAGGTTTGTTATAGACTAGCAAAAAAGATAGGAGATTTCTCTAAAAATATATAAGGCTAATATATAAGGCTAGTACAGTAGCCATTCATGAATTCCATTAAATTTTTGCAACTTGGCCTTCTTAATCTAATGAGGAATTTGAGTGTTTTCAGTAAGGTACATACATAACTTAAAAACTGTAATTTGTATTACTATTGTTTTCTTGCATTTAAGGATTTTATATAGTACAAGACAAAATCTATTCCTTCATTGTATACTTAAACATAAATAAATCATTCTCAAAGCTTTCCTGGAAAGGAGTTTCATTTAAAGGGAAACATAACTTAAACATTATTTTCCAAGGTGAGCTGGAGGAAATAAAAAGCCGGACAAAGTTCGTTTAACTAATCTTTAATAATCAATGACAAAAGAGAACCAAAGGTTTGATTATAAGGTTAGGCCTAAGGCTCGGAACTGAGCCGCTTTGGTACACACTTCTGCATCTTTGGCACCGGAAATGTTTCACAACAACTTTAGATATACTGCTGCGTTCTCTCTTATATATTACATAATTTACACACATATTTACGCTGGTAAAAATCGAAACTGTTGCTTTCCTAATGACATAAGCATTTCAACGGGTTTAAAATTAAATCTTTGGTAACATTTGGGAATGTTGGACTCTTCTTAGCCTACTAGATATTTACAAGTTATTGGTAATATATAGCTCAATATTTTATTTTCAATGGGTGTCTTCGGTTTGATACGATCTCATAAATTTTTACAACGCTTATTTTCGTCAAAATGTACTTAGCTTAGACGCTTATTTCTCAAAATAATTTTGACCACATAGAGTAAATTATTGATCACATCTTTCAGCTGACAACACGCTGATTTATGTAGTAGATGCCAAAAGATATGAGAAACATGAACATGAAACACCAGTTGTATGTCGGGATTTTAAAGAGATTAATAATTTTGTACTCATAACTTGAATAAAATTATTAGCAATAGTTTCCATTTTCCAACCAGAACACAAATTCCGTTTCATTTATCACTTGCTCGTGTCGAGGTAAGTCCTCAACAAAGGACGTTTTTGTGACATTTCAACAAGCCAGAGTTTCTACCCCCCTCACTCTCCCCCTCCCTTCATCCCCAACTTTGCCGCCAAATCCTCTTAGTCCCCTAATCCCATTACTGGGGAGCGTTCTGTCGTGAAAACTGCTAACATCTGACCCGAATATGTTTGTGTCCAGCTGTGGACCTGTCCCGGCCTGTTTTGGCCTTTGACTCGTTTTTGTGTTTTTACTTACGCCACCTGTCACTCTTCCCTCTCCCTCAAATATCACGCACTTTTTGTTTTCTTCTCCATCGACGAAAACTAAAAACTTACACTGTATTCGTTTGATAATTTAAATTTTGAATAATTAAACCACATGTTGTCTGTGTGCACCTACGAATGAACCAAGTAATAATTTAAGACATATTGTATAAATAATGTAATTTTCAATTTTGCTCAATTATTTTTTTAAACACGTTTTTCCAGATAAGATTGGATATTACATACATAAATCTGTTCTGTATTATCTCCGGACTCCTCGCTTACTACGTTTGATAAGATTCTCGCACATGATTGTAGCACAAGAGGGGTCTTAGTGTAAGACTAAGAAGTGAAAAGCCTCTATTCTTTCAATAGCCTCGAATGGCTAAAAATGGAATTTTCGAATAGAGCTGATAAAATAAGCATTCAACACTTAGAAAGTGAGTCTTTACAATCATATCTCGTATTATTTCTGTCAATTAAAACTCTTCAAACTAATTTTAAAGATATCAAAGCTATATTAACGCGTTTGCAACTCCATAACGTCTAACAATTTTGTCACGCTTGCCAAAATATAATTCTTTAGGAGTAAATTCTTTAACCACACCCATAAAGTAGCATTCTAATTATTCGTGGTTTTAAAAAAATCTTGATTTAACGAACAGATAGTTTTAGTATTACCATAACATTTATTATGATCGTAATCAAACCGTAGACACCCAAGATCAAAAACCCTGTAGGCCTAAATAAACTTGTATTCTATATTGTACTATCGGAACAAGTACAAAAGTTTTATGGTTAATATATCCGTTATAGTGTATTACAATAAAGTTTTTTTTATAAATATTCAACGTTTAAAAACTATCATTACATACTCTATATAATATAAAATGGGGTTTATTAGATCTATTATATAAATAATCACTTTAAAAATAAAATTTTATTTTATTCGTTTCCGTACTCAGGCCCTCATGATGAAGTGATAAAAAACTCAGATCCATCTCTAACACTAAACCCAGTACAACTGATCAGACAGTTCTTTTAGCGCAGTAGCTGCCTCAATAAATATAATCTATACAAGTTTATACTCTGAAGAGATCTTGATTCGATTTACTTATGAAATATAAAACAACTTATTTACTAGACCGATAACGAGCTTAATTAACTTAATAACAGATGTGTTAGATCTTTTACTCCAATTTTGTGTAAAACATCAATAATCCTATATGACTTGCAACGATAAAGTAACTTTCCTGCAACAACTTTACCCATTTATCCGAGTCGAACTCGTGGAAGAATTTGCTTACAGTTTTTATTTATTTACAGATGCCTTTTTAAAGATAGCGATGTTTGACGCACTTCAGTGTTTTTAAGGAGTATTTTGTTTTATTAAAATGTTAAAGTCACAACCATAAAAACAAGGATCGGCCCAGGGCCACAACCAAAGCTGCGTGACGTCTCTGGGACAACATATAATACTGGAGGCCACACAACATTACTATAGTCTGGAGCTGTCAGGTCCTAGGTTCGCATCTCGCTCTTGCTATTATTGTCTTGTGTCAAAGAAATGCCGTGGTTGAGGCTTGGCTAATTAAAATCACAACCAATTCATCTAATGACTACATTTTTAAGTAAATTGAGCATTTAACAACCTTCATCTAAAATCACATTAACTGTTTACTAACATTTAATTACTTCTTATGAAAAAATATTAAAGCTATTGATAGCAACATTTTCAATCGAACTAAAACTAAAAAGTATTTTGTGACGTACACTTACTTTACAAAGCCTAATACGGGTTACTGATTCCATTTTTGAATTATGTTTACTTTGAAATTCCAGAAATTTTCCGCCCCTTTTTTTATTTTTTTAATTAATTACAATTAATTTACTTAATTATATCAGTTCTGAAATACAAAGACTAAGTAACATTAACTATTGGTTTTACAGTTGATCAGATCACTTAACCAAACAAAAGCCAAACTTGATCATCCATAATGCTTAATACTGTTCCAGTAGGCATATTGTCTAGGACGGAGACAGAACCTTGACAAGCTCCAGACCGTACAAATAATCTAAACACCTAGTGGTTGGAGGTGGTGGTCCAGTAGTACTGGTATTGCTGCAGGCTTTGTCAGACGTTCATGGAGTAGTAAACAGAAGAGGCGTTCTGCGGGGGAGTGACGGGGGAGGTGGCGGTGTCACAGGTGGTGGGAGGGAGGCTGGGTTCGGACCCGGGGGAGGGAGGGTTTGTGCCTGAGGACACCTGGTGTTGGTACACCGAGTCCTGGGGGAAGGCAGGAGAGGAAGAAGCGGCACCCTCAGGGACTCCACGTTCGTTCTGAGGTTTCATCCTGGTGGGGGAGGACGTGAGGGATTGGATGGGAGAGGTCGCCCTGTGAGGGTTTGTGGGGTAGTTGTTGTTGTTGAACAGGTGCGGAGGCTTCGGAGGATGTTCCGAGTAGATTAACGGTCCTCGGTTGTAGTTGGGTCCGTTGCTCTGCGGCAGAGGAGGTGAAGGGTAATAGGTCCCTCTAGGAGGGACGGTGTTGCCGATGTTGAAGTAGGTCGAGGATATAGAAGACGTCTGAGTACCTCTCGCTACGACGTACTGGCTCGCCGGATATCCTGGCTGCTGAGAGGGAGACCCTCTCTGTGGACTTTCACTCCTCCTCGTGGCAAGAAGGTGCACCTGAACTGGGCCTCCGGTGGGGTAAGGGACGCGAATGGTCTGTTGCTGACCTACGCGTATAATGGAAGTCGTCCCAGGAGGCAGAGGTTGTGTCGAGTAATGAGGTTCTGGCTCGACGTACGGAGGGTGAAGTGGTAGTCTTACGGCAGATCCCGCCGGGATGGGGGAGACCCTCATCTGGACAACACTTCCTGGGATGGCTCTTCTCGCGTAGATAGGAGCTGTCGTCCTGTACGGGAAATCGTGTTCTTGGAAGGGAACCATCATTCCCATCGGAGGGACTCTCGGAGGTGACTCGGAATGGAGGTGGTGGACTCTGGGTGGATACTGCATGTCTCCGCCTCCACCGATTCTCATCGGCTGGTGAAGATTGCCAGAGGAAGAGTAAATCATCTGGTGATGATAAGTTCTCGTAGGATCTACTGGAGAATTGGCTCCGTACTCCAAGTTCGGATCGGGCATGTAAGTAAAGTGAGTTTCCTCCTTGAGAATTGGCATCGCCGTTCTGTTTGGATTGATCCTCCTCGAATCATCAGGTGTATAGTAAGGCCAAGTGATGTGACTCCCGACTCTGCTGGGGCAGGCCAGCGGCGGAGGTTGTAGTTGAGACTGCATCTGCTGCAGAATCTCCGTCGTGGATCCGAATCTGGGTTTAATCCCTCGGACCGAAGGTCTTCTGTTGAATCCGTAGTCGTCGTGTTCGTCGTCATCAGAACCAGCTGAGTTCGGCGTAGAACTGTAACGCTTCCGGATTCGCTCGATCCTACCCGCATCCTGCTGAACGAAGAGGGCGAGCTCGTCTTGGTCACTGTTTCCTGCGGGTGTACCGGCCACCACATCCGGTTGGGGCTGAGACTTGTTCTCGTCCGCGTTCAGTACCTCCTCGATGTCATCGAGACTGTACTCGGAGTCCTGGGCCGTGCTGGTGCTAGCCACAGACGTCCGCTCTCCGGGGAGCGGCAGATTGTCTCTACTTCCCGGCGAGTCGTCCAGGTTCCCGCTCACGCAGGCGGTAAGTGGCGCCAGAGAAGAGAGGAATTGCTTCCTCGCCTCCGTGGTAACACTGTTTCTCTGGACTATGTGTTTCTGGTTGACACCTGTCGGTGTGTTCAACCCGTTACCCAGGTCCGGCGGCGTAGTTTGCTGGTGGTACACAGGCTGGTAGTAAGCATACTGTCTTTCGACCGAAACCGGAGTTTGTAGTATAACCGATGGGTGTGCAGCCTCTAACTTATCCCGACGAGAAAATAAATCCGTTAATTTTTTATAAGTGGAAGACATACCTGAAGAGGCAATTTTGTCGGGGCGATTCTGGTTGTTGCCCTGGACTTTCTGTGCCTCCTCGCCGGGAGGGCTCGCCCTTGTGGCGTTCTCTCCTTCCTTGTTCTTACCTTCGGGTTCGTCATCTACGTCACACGTCAACTGTTTTATTCTCTCTACCAACGAGTTCTCACTCTTCAGCTTGTTTTGGTTTCTCTTCAAACGAATGTCGTGTGGGTACTTCAGCAGACTTCTACGCAAAGTATTTCTTTCGATAGTCCTTTTTATTAAGCTACTGCTGAGACCCTCGTCGTCGTCGCTGGGCGGCTGTTCCTGCTGGGGCGACGATATCGTTTGCGAAGAGCCGTCCTTCGAGTTGCCCCTGGAGCTGTAATACTGCTGCAGTTTTGATTTCTTGGCTTCCTCGAACATTTTCAAATTCTCTGCTGTCACCAAGTACTTGCCTTGTTCTTTGTCGTCTTGTCCGTTCTCCGACTCCGGAGACCTCGTCAGTAAGGGCGGAGGAGACATGAACCTCTGGCCTGGAAACAACTGACGGACTGCCGAATTGGGCTTCGAGGACGAAATCATGGTATTGCCGACTTTGAAAGCCGCGTTGGGTTCATTTCCATCTCGAGGCCTTTCGCCTCCATCGACCGACGATTCTCTTCCCTCAGGTTTTCCACTTTCTGAAAACCGCACCCCTCTTCTGTCGTCCTCCTCACCTGTCACTTGCGTCACGTCCTCGCCCTTCCTCGGGAAGTCGTCGAGGTCTGTCTGGTTCCCGCTATCGGAGCTCTTCCACAACTTCCCACCCTTGAGGATCCCACTGAGCTTCCCCTCCTCGGACTCCGCCCCACCGGTCTTGTGCAGTCGCTGGTCATCCGCCTCCCGCACTATCCGCCTCTCCGTCACCGTTGTCATCGTGATCGTCTCCACGATGTACCGCTGCTGCTGCTGAGTCAACTGCTGCATCAACTGCTGCTGCTGCTGCTGTTGCTGACCCATACTGAGCTCCAAGGCGGTAACGTTCTGACTCTGATCCGACGAGCCTGGAACATTTGATTCCACATTACGTTTCACATTAACAAATTTTACACTCGTTATTCGTTTGTTTTTATCGAATGGTTCGATATTATTATCCGAATGAATAATTTGATATTACAAATTATTTAACATAGCACATGATTCCAACTTATTAGTTATAGTTATTTTAATGTAAACAATAAATAACAAGAAGTAACTAATATTCTGAGACTTTAAAAATTGCGGAATATGAGGAAAATATGTGAGATATTTCTCACAAGCGACCAGATTTGGTTAAGTGGCTTCGATATGTCGGTTTGGTTCCTGGTAACCCAAGGGGAGAATTCTTTCCTTCATTTCACAAAGGTGGGCAAGTAATAAATATTTATTACACAATATGTATAAATCTTTTAACACTTTTTTAAACTTTTATTTTCATACTATGTACAGTACATTTCGAAATCTGGGATTTCTTCTTCAGAACATAGTATGAAAATTAAAGTTTAAAAAAAGTGTTAAAAGGTTTATACATATTGTGTTACACAAATTTATCAAACACTTTTCGAGGATACATCTCTAATAATAATAAATATTGTAAGGTTTCTTTCATACTAAGTCTAAGCCAAAGTTCGTTTTGTTGTTCTGTAATGTTAGTGTTAAATTTATATATCCAATTTGTAATGTACGAATTCTTCTTGTTAAGGTAACTTATTACAACTCTTTATTGTGTACGTTTTTTACTTATCGAAGTTGGATAATATATCGAATCGTTCAATATAAACAATCGAATACAAGGGTAGGCCGCTTATTAAAGTCTCCCCAAATAAAATAATGGATAAAGATCTGAAACCGTACGATGTTCGTTAAAACCAATATTACTTTTAAAAGAGTTGTTCAAAGCTGAATAGTGTTTTAAAAAATGTGAGTCATATTAATTTTCAAAGTTTTAATAATACAATAATGAACGTTACAGAGTTACGTAAAGCATTATTTTGTTTTAAAATAAACGTAGCTTAGGTATTATTAAAGAAACTATACCATAGAATTAACCATAAAACATATATCAAACATGCAGGATTCAATTATTGAGCGCCTAAATGTTAGAATTTAATATGCTTGTAGACGTAAAAAAATCCTGCAGCTCGATTGCTGGTATAATACAAGAAACATTAATTTATATTTTAATTATTGCAATTTTTTACACTCAAAATTGAACAGCATAATATATTTCAACAATGACATCTTATATAATAAATTACGCGTAAAAACACTAAAAAACTGCAATTTTTATTCGTAAATGTTAACTAATTTTTAGCACATAATTTATGAAAACGCTTTATTAAAGCAGAGCACGGAACGTTATAGGAGAGTATGAATGGCTCTCAGTTCTTTGTCACCGAGACCTCGGTTTTGAAACACGTTAAATACGTTTCTTTGTTACTTTAAATGTACATTCATAAATCTCGACTTCTAGATTTTAAACTTATTTAAACCTCTAGAGCTCTAGACTGAAACTTTGAATACTTGAGAATAAGTCTTGTATAGAACAGAATGTATCCGTAAGTTCACGTTTCGATTAATGTCGTTTTGTGAGCGAGATTATGAAATACTTTCAGCAAATCAAGAATTGGCCTCTGGGCGATCTAACCGGTGTTCTGCAGTACTGTAATCCTTCTCCACTCACGATGGTCAGGGTCAGAAGGTAGGCAAGTTCATTACAGCTCACTTCATTCAGCTTAGATGATACGTCATCAATCCCCGCTAAAGTTTTATATTTAAAGAGGAGCTCACAGAATTCTAGTCTCTTGGTTTAGGGGTTTAGTCTGGGATTTTTAGCAAGAGCATTGTCAGCTAATTTTATGGACACCGAGTTGAAGAAGTTAGCCATTAACTGGTGGCCACTGATAACCTCGCCCATTGGACAAAACAGTTCTTTAGGATCCTTACAGGTTTTACTTGCCCTTTCCTGATTTAATACTGACCACACACATTTATTGTTGGAGTAAGGATTTTGATTTGCTTAATTCTTTTAACTAATCATGATCACTAATTAATAACTTATATTAGTGAATGTTCAGTGAGGGATGGCTCTCAATAAAAACTTTGCAACTCGGTTATTAATTGTTGTAGAGAAATAAAATATTAGTTTATTACTAACCTTTATGTTACAATCTCCTAGTTCTATCCTACAATATAAATACAGTATTATAAGCAAAATAAAATATCCCTTTCCACACTACATTTTTCTATAAATCACACTTAATATAACCTGACGTTTCAAGAACAGATTTAGATCTAGATAGTTTTAAAGAGAAGCTTACAGGATTTTTGCTAGAAACAGGTTTTTATTATGTATACGGCTTTATGTTTCATGGTAACAAAGGATATTTGACTTTCACATTTAGTTTGACTTTAGGCCTATACGTTTTTTCAATATAAAAATATAGTTTTTTCCCTAAAAAAAAAAACAAAGTTACAGATAGACTTGCTACTAACAAGTTAGGACTATACATTATATGACATTTATTACTCATTTTGACCTGTAAAATCAAAATATAAAGATTGATAGGGTAATTAATGTACACCCTGTATATGAAGATAGCACGTACCAGGACTGAGGTCATCATCAGTGTTGGTGGCCTCGGTTCTCGTGTCTCCCATGTGGCTGTCCTCACCTCCTGCCTCGGTTTGCGACCAATCCTTTCCATCTGTCAACAACGATTCACTTGTCAATACATTAAAATTAATGACTACTCAGAAAATTCCAAACATTAATAATTTAACAAACAACATTTGGATTAATACAAATTTAGTGATAAATGGATCCTTTAACTAATACGAAATACAACTCTAATCATCCCACATAATAAGTTTAATTAGCGATTGGCTAATTAATTTCATAGCTTTCACGGAGGAGCCAGATCAAAGCGCCGTGAATGGCAGACAGGCAACCGCCTAACAGCAGCGCGCTAATATTGCCGCCACCTAATTGCAGGCGCCTACATTACAAAGGAGCACCGCAACGTATTCATTCGTCTTCAAAGAATAAAGCCATTGATAATTAATTAATTGTACATTCATAAATTAGTTGCATTTTCCGCGGTCATTGTTGGTCCGAATATATTTTAAACCTGTATCATCATATTATTACTAATAGTATTAAACATAGGACTAATTAAAACACGATGTCTTTTTTCGTCTAGATCTAATTTTTCTCTGTTGTCCAGTCAATGCCTGATCGTATAAAGGCTACCGTAACCGGTTTGGATCTTTCCATCCCGTCTCTAAACACTTTTTTTTGTATTGGGGATATAGCCACCTGCTATCTAACAGACTGTAATTTATGTAGATTATTTTCGTGAAAATATTATTGGCAATGCTTAATTATATTTTCATAAAATTACATGATGAAGTGAATTATTTGGATTAAATAAACTGTTATGGAGGAAGGACGACTTCTTTAAGTTACCAAAGTGAAATTATGATAGGAGTTTGGCTCGTAGAGTTAAGTGACAGCGTAGGTTACAATAGCTATTCTACAAAACATAATAAGTAATGGAAACTGCACCTTGGTGTATTCATCTAAAGAGTGGATAGTGTCATACCATTGCTTCCATAACTATCATAACGCTGTGCACAGCATCTAGTGGCAGACTCGTCACCACGCACAAGCCTCTGTGGCCCATGTGGGACTAATTTCATTAGTATTACGTGTACCATGCTTGTTTGTAAACATTTTGAAATAAAATTTGATTTGATTTTGAATTTCTTTTGCTTAGGATGATAAGCTGCTCTGATACGAAATGTTGTAAGTGATAAATAAACATTTCCTTGCACAATCATATAAGAAAATTATAACCAGGAGTATTAATACATCTTTAGCGCATAACGCTTTCCTTTTAGTGACCTACTGAAGAATCAGTTATACTAAGACCAATGTGATGAGAACAATGACAACAACAAGTAAACAATTGATAGTGACTGAACTTTATTTTTTATTTCATTCTCAGGATGTGTTTTATATGCAGATGGCTAAACGTTTTAAGCGCATTTTCAAATGTTGTATTAATTTCATCAGGATTTGAACGCTACGAAGAAGTTCTAATATTTCGACTGGGCGTTATTAAAATTTGATCTAATTATTTCATGGACATCTAAGTATGATACCAATAATACCAATTAATTGAATGGGATGATACCAAAAATATAAGCACCGATTTAAGTATTTCAAGATGACATACTGCGATATGTTAGACTCTAATGCTGGATCAAAAATAAAACTGGATGATGAATAACCTTCCGATACCACCATAAACACAGAGCAGAATTGGATGATTGGGCTGACGGAAGATTATAATTTTCTCTTGAAGACCGTGTGATGTGATGCAGGGATGTAATGGATGACGACATTCCAGTATTAGGGGTGTCACCGAAAGATGAGCCGGGCCATGATGGATGACTGCAGTTTGGGATGAAACGGTAAGCGGTTTGCGAAAGGGATGGAAGAGGAAATATTTCATTTTCCGTAATATTGCACCCCTCCGCCCTACCGTTGTCGCAGCGCCGTTCGCACACAAACAGGGATAAAAGGATTCCATCATGTCCTGGATTTGCGATGTCAGTCTGCACTGAGGCCGTCGCTCTACCTGCAGCTCACAATACATGCCCTTCTGTATTCATCGCGGTCCCATGTTGATAAGTCGTAGCTCACAATACATGCCCTTCTGTATTCATCGCAGTTCCCATGTTGATAAGTCGCAGCTCACAATACATGCCCTTCTGTATTCATCGCGGTCCCATGTTGATAAGTCGCAGCTCACAATACATGCCCTTCTGTATTCATCACAGTTCCCATGTTGATAAGTCGCAGCTCACAATACATGCCCTTCTGTATTCATCGCAGTTCCCATGTTGATAAGTCGCAGCTCACAATACATGCCCTTCTGTATTCATCACAGTTCCCATGTTGATAAGTCGCAGCTCACAATACATGCCCTTCTGTATTCATCGCAGTTCCCATGTTGATAAGTCGCAGCCTACAATATATGCCCTTCTGTATTCATCGCAGTTCCCATGTTGATAAGTCGCAGCTCACAATACATGCCCTTCTGTATTCATCGCAGTTCCCATGTTGATAAGTCGTAGCTCACAATACATGCTTTCTGTATTCATCGCAGTTCCCATGTTGATAAGTCGCAGCTCACGATACATACCCTTCTGTATTCATCGCGGTTCCCATGTTGATAAGTCGCAGCTCACGATACATGCCCTTCTGTATTCATCGCAGTTCCCATGTTGATAAGTCGTAGCTCACAATACATGCCCTTCTGTATTCATCGCAGTTCCCTATGTTGATAAGTCGTAGCTCACAATACATACCCTTCTGTATTCATCGCGCGATTCCCATGTTGATAATTCGTAGCTCACAATACATGCTCTTCTGTATTCATCGCGGTTCCCATGTTGATAAGTCGTAGCTCACAATACATGCCCTTCTGTATTCATCGCAGTTCCCATGTTGATAAGTCGTAGCTCACAATAAATGCCCTTCTGTATTCATCGCGGTTACCATGTTGATAAGTCGTAGCTCACAACCGTGTAACCAAGAACAATAAGACAGCATTTACAACTACTAATATTGTCATAGGAGGCGCCCAAAACAAAAGTTTATACACATTTTCGAAATTGAGATGTTTATTCTCAATGTTAAACAGCATATTTATCTGCTGAAAACAACATGTTTAAAGTCTCCTAACGTGCATTTTATGTCTTATAATATAATTTAAAAAATTTCTTCAGTTCCAGAGTGTCGAATTTAATTTTTAAAACCAAAATGTCTATTATTCTAACTTGACTGCAGGGGCCTTACGTTACTGTAATTCCAAAGTGTTTCTTGTCAAAACATTTTGACTGTCATAAATCTAAATGTAAAATCTTATTATTCATCACATTCTGTTGATATTTTGGTCAATCTGAACGTTTGGTATTGTAGTGGTACAACTGCTAAACAGCCGTCTATGAATCATTATCATAATTCAACAATTAAATATTTCCGAAATTCATTGCTGCAAACATAACCTGCTTAAATGTACAAGGTTGTGTGGATTATATCTCAGTGAGTTAATTCTTTCAGAAACAAAACATCTCTTATTCGTACAAAAATGGTTTCCTCAATTTACAAAATATCTTTCATTCATGTTCCAGTTGCAAACTTTCTTTTCTCGAATTGTTTTTTTAATACATATTATTCAATACTATGAAATTTTGGGATTGTTAAGTACTTTTATCCATAACATAAGTGTGGTTAGAATTTTAAGTAAATTAAATAACAATTTTATGTTAAAAATTAATATTTCCCAATAATTTTTAAAAGTGAATAAAGGGCACGTTGGTTCTGAGCACCTCATATATAATAACTTGATTCTTACTATTAGACTTTATATAGGAGTCGTTATAACGAATTAGAAGCATTGCATAATCCATGCTTTTTGATAGATTATAGACATTTAATATCACCAATCACCACACAAATAACCTATAATCTGAGTCTGCTAGAGTATAGAATGAGTCTTTAGGCATTGATATAAATAAGAGAGAAGTACTCACCTTATTGCATTACAATACGTGACTAACTATGGCATCGTGGTTAACATAGCCATTCTGGTATAGTAAATATGTAGACTTTATTTTTGAGTTCTCCGAAAAATAGGTACGTTAGCCGGCCTAATGTGCCTAGCCATTATAAAGCACTCGGGTATTTGCCGCAGCTTTGCTCCTCGTGGTGTTGTAACAGATGTTATTATGTAATTAATTAATTAAGTAAACATCTATTAACCAAAGTTCCTCTCTAATCCGATCGATGAAAGCAGTTAACTGTGTTAATCCGACAATAACACTGTTGAGACAAAATACTCGTTTACTGTCCGTAGTTACTGGAGGTGACATTAAAGGACATGTGATTAGTTAATGGTTTTCTAACACGACTTGGAAAACTCGGAGAATGTAAGGTTCATTTGTGAAAGAAATCAGCGACTGGCACTACATCACTTTATGGGATGATAAAGATATGTTTTTGTGACAAAGCGGATCGAGTGATGTATGCCTCCCAGGAGGAGGAGGAGGTGATATCGGTGAGGCGACATGATTGATCACTGCAGACCTTAGTGTGACGTTTTTGCGGGAGGGAGGGAGGGGGAGGTTTCAGTTAGCGCAGCTGAAGATTAGGGTGTCTTGGGTAATTTATGTGATCATTAATTTATGTAAGGCCATTCTAGGAAACTTACTGAGGATTAAAAATATTCTAGACAATAAGAGTTGGTCGCGAGATGTACATAGCTAAAGGAAGGTCAGGTTGAGGAACGTAACCTAACTTGAGGAAGGTCAGAGCCATGGACGCTGGTGGACAGAATCCCAATGTAGACAACACCGTAACATTCCCAGGATTGGGATAGGGGAGTGAAGGATATGGGTATAGATTTTATGGTACGAGAGTTAAGTCTCTAATCCATGCAATTGTTTTGCACTCTAAAACACGTAAAGTTGGATAGTGTTAGAATGATTCCAGTGTATCTCAGGGTTAAAGTCCTAGCTCTCTTCTGGAATTTCTCGAACCATTCCTATCCTATCGATCCAAGAGGACCTAACATAGAGTAATGTTTAAAAGAAATTTTTATTTCCGTCAATGTTTTCATTATGACAGGTTTTAACTGGAAGCGCCATGAGAAAGCGAACAATATTTGTCATAAACTTATTAAGATTATTTTTATAATTACAGACTGATTTGATGACGTAACATATCCGAACGTCATTAGAACAATAGAAACTCCCGAGCCAGCGATTTTCCATTGAACAAAACTAATGGACTAAAAATATATTATTCAGAAAGTTGGTGCTTTATTACTTTTTGAACTCAACGTTAGAATGACTTTTTATCGACACATGGTTATACAACTTCTGTACTGCATTTTAGTAAATGCAGTAACGAACTTTACTCGATAGTAAAGTGTAACGGCTAAAGACATTTATCTACTTCCTAGTAAAAGTACATAATACAATTTTTTCAACAAATACGTACTGTCGTACTTTACATAAATTCAATGTATTAAAATATATACTTTTCTCATCACGATAAACCTAAACTCAAGGTACAAAAAAATGACATGATGTTAGTTAATATAGCTAGTTTAAAAACTATGGATTTTATGGTTACTACAATAAAAATTAAAAAGTGATTTGATAAATTAAATACGTACCGAATTTTCAATACCTACAAAAATACACACAAGGCAACAACTATTCAAATTGTTTGAGTTCACTTTAATGCGGAAAGTTTACTGTGCATTAAATTTAAGATTATGGGGCAATTGTGCATTTATTTTAATAAAATAGTAAAAAAGACCTACTCTAGTGAAACTTGTCTATTTAATGTGCCAAAATAAACAACAACAACAAAACAATAGATAAACAATTTGGAGTTTTCATTGTAATTAATTAACTTTCGAGAAAAATTTACAGAAGTTTTCCACTCAGAAAATGTCATATATTCTGCGTAAATCATATTTTACTAAACATTCTAACATTGCAAAATACCTCTTGCTTAGATGCATAAAAGCCACCAATAAAAGCGATTTCCTCGAAGGATTCTGCGTTTCTCTTGTAATCTCGATTTTGATGTTATAGGTCGCACTTAGAATTCGATGCTGGACTTAATTGCCATTTAAATATGTTCCGTTTGTATGGCTTATGGAAACCTTAACAGTTCGCAGATAAGCACTTAATGCACACTGAAACTATGGACCAGATACCGCGAGGAAACGAACGCAGTTGCTAAACAGTTGTTTACTGGCGCGACCCACTAAATCTGACAGTGACCACGCCCCTGGCGACTGTCTTTACTGAGTCACTGGAAGTGTGTGTACAGTATATGGTTGCCTCACTGCTCCAGTAAAGCTAGGGCCTTGATCTTTGATAGAGAAACTATCGTTGGTCTGACTTCACTAGCCTCAAACGTTATGATCAAGTACAATGATTGGATAGTTCTTTAGATCAAGACTTTCAGATAGTATTGAATCGGGAAATATCTGAGACCCAATCTAAGGGGGGAAAGGAGGAAAAGGATTGTAACACTCTCACTGATCAGTTTGGCCGTACGAGGCGGAACCAAGAGTGGCGATACTCTAGTAGTGACAAGGAATTCTCACTCTGGGTCGTACTCAGGGGAATTTGGAGCCTTAATACCCACACCCAATTCCACGGAATCCCGTTTTACCTTTTTTATTTGTTCACTTAAAACAAGAAAATTATAAATCCTCGATACTTAGTCTGTGTGATGTTACAAAAAAACCATCTGTTTTTCGTTAATAAGTATTCCGTAACATTGTTAATAAAATAATACGAAATAATACTGCACTAAAATAATAAAGCTAAGCACAACTCCAAGGATTGAATGTGTAGACTTCCACAGAATCGTAAAGGTTTATAAAGTATACAACTATTTAAAATGTTAAGTTCATTAGTAAGGTAAAATAGTAACTTTAGAGCATTAGTTTAATTGTAAAGTACAGTAGAAGTTTAAGTAAGTGGATTGAAGGAAATATCATTTTAGAGAGAAGACCTAGAACTTAAACAGTCGATACAAGTTACGTCAGAGCTGGATCACTGCACAACACGCATCGCCATTCAGTGGAGGAAATCAACGAACGACCTTCACCGTACCGTAGCCGTAAGTCCGCGGCTCTTTAATCGCGAGGTCCAGGGTTCGATTCCCGGGGAGGTCATATCATTTTTGCAAAAGGGTTTGTCCATTTTCACTTAAAAATTTGTATTACAGCCGATTTAAATGCAAATGGTTCAAAAAGAACCACATTTAAACATAGGTTTGTTTTCATATGAACCAAATTCCAAAATATCTGCATAATAGTATTATAAATTCAAATCATTATTTATTATAGCAGTACTATAGTAACAGGCGATATTGTCAACTATATTAATCATACAAGTAGTATTCGTCGTTATAATCTCATTTAATTTAAATGGTAGTATAAAAATTATAATATTATTATTGATACTGAATAAATATAAAATACATAAAAATAATAGATTAATCATATCAAATTAAGATAAACACAACAATACTAATTAGCTTAACGAATTATACATATTTGCCAGATTTTGAAATTCTTCAGGTATGATGTTTATGATGCACCGGAAAGCCTAGAGCCCTAACCAGCGTCATCGAAGAAATTCGGCTACTAGGTAGAACACGTCATTTATGAGGAGCTTTCGGAGCCTCTTCTTGAAGATTGTTATTGATGGTTCGTTTTTAAGGTGTATTAGGAGTTATTAGGAGTATTATTAGGAGTATTATTAGGAGTGTATTAGGAGTATTAGGAGTTTATAAAAATTTTCTTTGATGCATTTTCTGGAATGTTAGAACTTTGATAGATCAGGATCGTACCAATGTGACATTAACGTCGCACCTACAGCAGGATATATGACATAATTAATTGTATAGTTAATTTTTTGCACATAACTAAGGCTCAAATGGGATTAAACACACACAAGTTAACAAGTGTGCAATAAATCCTCGCTGAATTGTGAACGTCTTCCATAATCCGAGGTTTCTGGCTAATGGCTCTGGGGAAGTAGATACAGATTGAATGGTCCCACGTGACCCCCCCCCTCCAACCCCCCATCTGGCTTTGTGGTGGGGTGGGGACAGACAGAAGGGAGGTTTCCATCGTTTATCCATTTCGCAGAACCGATAAAATGTCCGTAAGGAGTATCTGATAATTTAATATGCAAAGTAACATTTTTACCTTTTATTTCGAATACAAACTCGTATTTTACAATATTAACATTTTAATTTGAAATTATGTAGTATATTTTAAAATAATTCACAGGTTTGCAACAATAAAACACCTTATTTCGACGCATTTTAAACATTTTTCACATCGTCTCATCGTTTTACATGATTACACAACTGTATAAGAATGTTTGTAAAAGACAATTTTACCACAAATTTGAAAAATAGTATATGTATTATAAAATTATACCAATTTTAAGCCTTGCTTTTTGTTCCTGAAGTATCAAGTGACTTTTGTAAGGAAAATGTTAAAAGTTCCTAAATATTTTAAGGAAATATAGAACAGGTAATGTGTTCTAATTATAAATTGTACATTCTACTGTATATTGAGACAGTGACGTACATTAGGGAAGGAAGATACATTTCTCATCAAATATATTTATTCGATTTATTCTATGTTTATTACAAACATATAGAAATAATAGTTATTTATGGGAAGTAAATTTGGATTTAATTGTACAAGATATCGTACAACAGGTGATAGGAAAATATCTTTATAAGAATTAATGAGATAATATTCAATATTTACCAATATTAATAAGACGAATCATGGTGGAACAGTCTACCAACGTGGGATTCTCTCCAATAGACGAGAGTTCCAGCGCATTCGTAAGTACAGTCAATGGATAGATAAGAGTTCTCAGGCAACAAACTATGGATTTATTGAAATCTGTGCCCCCACTAAAGCCCAGCGATCATTTATCCTACTCATAATCAAAGAATGATGTAACAGTAGAATACAAATATTAAGAACTGGTAGATATACTGGTAATGAAACATATTATACGTTAAAATAGATCATGAAGGTAATAAACAGGCTGTACAGTCGATATGACAAGTATTAAACCTACTGGTAATGAAACATATCAAACGATAGAGATCATGATGGTAATATACAGACTGTACAGTCGATATGACAAATATCAATAACGGGTAGACCTACTGGTAATGAAACATATCAAACGATAGAGATCATGATGGTAATATACAGACTGTACAGTCGATATGACAAATATCAATAACGGGTAGACCTACTAGTAATGAAACATATTATACGATAAAATAGATCATGATGGTAATATACAGACTGTACAGTCGATATGACAAGTATTAATAACGGGTAGACCCACTGGTAATGAAACATATCAAACGATAGAGATCATGATGGTAATATACAGACTGTACAGTCGATATGACAAATATCAATAACGGGTAGACCTACTAGTAATGAAACATATTATACGATAAAATAGATCATGATGGTAATATACAGACTGTACAGTCGATATGACAAATATCAATAACGGGTAGACCTACTGGTAATTAAACATATCAAACGATAGAGATCATGATGGTAATATACAGACTGTACAGTCGATATGACAAGTATTAATAACGGGTAGACCCACTGGTAATGAAACATATCAAACGATAGAGATCATGATGGTAATATACAGACTGTACAGTCGATATGACAAGTATTAATAACGGGTAGACCTACTGGTAATGAAACATATCAAACGATACTAGAGATCGTGATGGTAATATACAGACTGTACAGTCGATATGACAAGTATTAATAACGGGTAGACCTACTGGTAATGAAACATATCAAACGATACTAGAGATCGTGATGGTAATATACAGACTGTACAGTCGATATGACAAGTATTAATAACTGGTAGACCTACTGGTAATGAAACATATCAAACGATACTAGAGATCATGATGGTAATATACAGACTGTACAGTCGGCATGGTATTTATTTCCCAGGGTATTTGAAAAAGTGTGTTGAAGAAGATCAGAAAATGGGTCATGGTATTGAAGGAGTCCAAATGTACAAGTTGTTAAACAAGAAAACGGTAACATCCAATTTCATATTGTCTAGAGATCACCGAGACATTGTGCGTATTCAAAGCTTTGGGAGGAAACGGTACCGACAACGTGAAAATTTCAAATAGCAATCATCAATTCATGTAATTCTTTATTTCAAAGCGAAAAATATAAAATGCTGTGGTAATAGTACAAACCTTACATGTTCACCATTAATATATTTATGATCATGCAAGGTCAGTAGTCATTCGGACTCATTCAAATAACATACAATATATGTGAGTAATGCTCATAGTGATGCAATATTTCTTACCTGCACCATTTAACCCTTCAAAACTTATATAAAAATAAAATTTAAGTATTTATCTCTATTCATCTAATCTTGGTATATTTTTCCCTTCCTTTTTCTTCTGCCTTTGTCCTTACACAGGTTGTCATTTATAAAGTTTATATTCTGGAAATTGCCTCTTTTGAAGGTGAAGGAAATTCGCAAATTTGTAATTTGCCAATAACTAGGTTGTATTGATCGAGAAGTGTGTCCTCAATTTCCTTTATCTGTGCGACGCCATTTAAAACCTCACGTACCGTCCACACAAGTGTGTTTGACAGTAACGAAAGTCAGCGCTGTAACATAATTAGGAGCGACTATCAGGAATCCAGAAACAGGAAGACGTCAGGAACACAGAACTCCGGCAATTAAACAAAAGCGGTTAAGCTGTTGTAATTAGAAAAGTTGGTGCAGAGCAAAAGTTCAACCTTTGAGTGAAGACAAAAGGACCGGAGCTTGGTGAAATAAATAGCGCAAACCTTTTAGTGGGCTTTAAATCGCTGCCAAGGAATTCTTTGTGGACTAATAACACCCTATTACACTGAATGAGTAATTTTACATTGATTACGAACCTAAGAGGAAAATTGAGGTAAAAATTGCGTAGTTTTACCAATTCAATATGTTGTTCTGCCCGACTAATAGGACTGAATTGATGTTCAATTAATGCACTGCATGGATATCACAACTACATTTAATATTTCTCAAGCACATAGTAATAAAAAAACGTGTACTGTGTTTTCTTGTTCACAAAGCGTCAACAATACCTCATATAAGTTATATATGATATTTATATATTTGGTTTATTACAATGGTAAACACAATTTTTGAAATTTGGAACCATCTTTGCCATTTTGTGCCGGTTATAACCGATGTGTCACTTACATCTGGACAAACCATAATGGCTGCTGGAGTTGATGGAGTTTCTTTGATGTTACTAGACTAAGCAGGAGTATTATATAAAGTTTTACTGGAAGGTACTGGAACAGAGCTAGCCTCCACTTCTTCTAAAGTGACACGATTGAGATTTTAAAACTAAGTATAATGAGAACTTTCCACGTCGTCCTTTCCAGAATGAAAACCCCTCGAAAAACCAGAAATCAAAACTGGTGGGAAGGGTTGATTCAATGTGAATGTTGAGTTTAGCTCCAGTTCACCTTCCTCTTAGTGCAGCGTCTGGAATCTGACGCTGTCACAGACTTGAATACTGGAATCTGGAGTCATGTTCGTCTGAGACAGTATTTTCAACGTTATGTGTAGAATACTCGGGTGTTCCACCGAGATTAGATAACGTGTTTAAAACATCGTAGTGCACTCAATTATGCACCTGATAAGACAACGAGAATGCCTCTTCGCCTAGATTACACTTTACACTGCGTTGTATATTCTAGGTGTCTCTGATGTCAAAACAATGTAAAGACATTCATTTTGAACTTCTTTTATTTATCTCTTTAGGCAAACATGAATATTGACTCCAAAATTAAAGCCTGGCCAACTAGTGTTTTCTTGCCTTTACACAACTTAAGGAAAGTGGATGCAATCTCTTACTAAGTCCTGAATTCTGGCAAACGGTACAAACATTCGACAGCGATATTTCCCCACATTCAGCTCTTCTCGACTTGTATTGAGAGCTCCGTGGGTTTATGCCAACACTGACAGACAACGTACAACTGTTCCTTCCCACAGCGTGTAGCAAGGACACACACACACACACACACACACACACACACACACACACACACACACACACACAGAGACACGCCCTAGCTGTCCAGGTTGTGCAGCAGGAAGCCAGTTGCTGGCGCCACACACTGACTGATGACTGACAAGGTCTTATCCCCACTTTGGACCCCAAAAATCTCACACATTTAAGAACTACTTTTCCGCATCATTAAATCAAATGTCCTTCAAAACCTATTTTTGTAAGAGCCTCATTTAGACAAAGTTAGTAATCATTTCTATTGTCAATCAAAAGTCCTAGTGATGAATAAAAATTATAAGGAAGCTAAGAAAAATACAGTCAATGACTTTGGAACATATCCTAACCACATTTACAAATATCGTGTCTAACAATAGCAAATATAATAGCGATTTACATATCACATTCTAAAAAAAACTTCTTGCTAGTTGGTCTGCTCTCAGAGGCATCCATCAGACATATTAACTATGAATATATCCTATTAGTTATTATGGCATTACAAAAATATTATGTTATGAAATAAATTTGCTCATATCTGATTGCATAAACATACTTACCTAGTGTTTTGAGTTGTTTTACTAATCATTCAAAAGCTAATCTTTTTTATTATTTCATTATATATACAATAAAAGGTACTATACAGATGCTTTAAATCAAGTTACACAACTACTATAACTAAAGCTAATATAACTGATAAAAGATAACAAACTCTTAATTTTAAAGCAACAAGTTTTTAATTTCTTCATTTTCTTTATATTAGGAAAGGATCGCGATTGGAAATTGTAGGTCCATTGTGTTCAAAAGATTGCTTATTTAAATTATTTATTTATTGTTTTAATTAAATTATTTGTTTATTTTCGGAATCCTAAAAATTCTAAAATATCATCCACCATCGCAAGGTTAAATTATAAGTTCCAAACCGTAAACATTGCTGTTAATACAGTGTTCAAAATTGTTTTTGTCCTCACAAGTACGTCCATATACGCACAGCATATCTGTAATCCAAATAGAAATCTTTGAATTACAAACTGTGAATGCAGTTTAAAATCGATTGCTTTCATTAAAATGTAATGTTACAGTCAAAGTCTTATCCAGCACTGGTGTGACATGAATGTTTAGCGTCCATCCCGCAGATTAACACTTGAACACACACGCCCGGTTCATATTATTAATCCTATTAACATAACAATATTGTTGTATATTGTTTGGGACTCCTATATGTGTTGATATTCTTCAGTAATACATATTAAATACATGTATTTTATAAATTATATCCCAATGTAATGCACGCATCGTCACCATATTGCTGCGTCTCTGAATCTTTGCATTCGACGCGAGATTATTTACTTTTTATCAAAACAATCTAAACGCGTTGATAATCATATCGAATAGCATTGAATTTAAAAGGAAATTACTAAACCTTAGCAAATGCAGTAGCTCACAATTGGGGTAAGTGTTTAAGTTAAGAGATGAACTGCACACCCCTGCGGCTGTGCAGAGACTAACCCAGTTCAAGGTCACGCGGAGGTCACGCTCAAGACAGTGACGTCATATAGACTTCTGTGACGAAAAAATAAACTCCTGCAGATAATATTTTAAAACTGCAGGCACGTTTTTTCACGTATTAATACTACTAATATATATTTTTATTGTATTTTATATTACAACTCAAAAAACGTGTGTAATTATTTAAGAAATGCCTCATATAATTATATTACATAAATTGGTAAAGAAATAAATTTGTAACTGGAAATAAAAATTTTAATAGTATACAAATAAATACAAATATAAGTTTATATTTAAACTCTTAAAGTGCACTTTTTACAAGAAAACTTATATCCGCCACTAAAAGAAAAAGTTGAAAAAGTGAGACAGGATTTGTGTCCCAGGGAACAAAGTTAGCCGGCGTGAAACCACCGACTCAACTTCAGGAAAGATAGAAACTTCTGAAAGAGTTAGAGGTGTCGAGAACTAGTTGAGCTTGGTAATGATGGCAGCCCTGCTTCATACATAATAGTGTGGGTTGGCCCCACTGAGGATACGTGCCAGTGTTACCAACTCGCACCATTGTCGGTTCCATATTTTAGTATTAAAAACACATTTACACAAACTATTGTGGATTTTAAAGCGAGACAGTACTACCATGTTTAAATTCACATTAATAGTTGAAAGATATTATGCCATGAAGTAGTATGCGTATTTTATCAGTTTAGTCTACGAGTAAATAATGTCTGAGGGTTATCTATTTAAAGGTAGAATTTTGACTAGATTTACAAACAATATTGGTTTATTATATTTTTTATTATTAATGGTTCTAGGTAGGTATCTTATGTCAATTTAAAATCATCGTGTGAAAGTATAATTTTAAAGAAAACTTAGCAGAAAACGTATACGTTTTCTTTTTATCACGCAGCGTGTCTACAATGTCTTTAAACACCTCAATTTCAAATCATAAAATTTACAAAATTATACAACTGAATTAGGCTATTTTTACTACTCTTTTCACAATAACCATCACACTCCTAGATGGGGGAGGAGTAAAGTTTGAGTATTACCATAAAAATAACTAATCTATTATTCTGAAATTATAAACTATGATAACACTGCGTAATAAGTAAAGATCAAAGTTCAAAGTGAAAAATATAAAATTTTGTTATTTCATCAGCCACTCACAGAGCACATTTCACTTGTTAGGTTCTGAATAATGCATCCCTTGGAATACCAACATCAGAAGGATGAATGCATTACAAAATGAAACATCTCCGGCCCAGCTCAATCTTTACCTCCTCCTGAGTCGCATAGAGGTTTATTCATTCAGCCTGCTCGCATAGTCTGTGGAGCGCCGTTTTATAATCAATTTGCAAATATCTACAACATATAACTTAATTAAAACTCGCACTTCCTATGATTACGTTTTGGTATTGAAACTACCTTCAATTACTTGCAAAGACAAGCTGTAAAGGAAAGTCAATATTTAGCTTTTGGATTGAATAGAACTTAGTATCCTAGCATGGAAAACTATTTAATATAACTTTTTAACTAGCCTTAAATTTTAGGATCTCCTATTTAAAAAGATTTAGGGCTATTCCTTACTCCACTTATTGCATATGCAGATTTTTTTGAATGGGAAATTAATTGAACGTGTAAGAAAATTAGAACTGTATGTATAATAAACCAGATTCAAACCATATCCCAATAACAATAATAATAATAATAATATTATAACACTAATATAATAGTGTATTTGTGATTACACTAGATCTTAGTATTGGAACGCGCGAATACTCATGCAAATATAAATACTTAAATATCACACTTCTAGACATTCCGCATTGAAACGTTGTTACTTCTCAAAGAGAATCTTAGAAACTCAAACTAAATTTCAACTTGACATAGAAGGAAAAAGTGAGTGAAATCCTCGATTAGAGTGAGTGAAAATCAAAGAAAGTAAATATTTTATAATAAAAAAAATTTGGGAGTGCAAATGGTTGGGCGGTCTAAGATTTCAAACTTAAAGTAAAGTTTCTTATTTTTACCAGACGAAGTTACGGCTAAGAAGCCCTCTCTAACACTTAACCTGGGGACCAACGGCTTAAAGGTGACTTCCGAACCAATGGCCGGGCAGGCGGGCTGCTTGCAAGGACAGGATCGCTCAGCGGTCACGCATCCAAGCAGCAGCCACAATCGACGTTGCTTGATTCGGTTATCTCGCGATGACCCGCTACACTGCGCCATTGGCCGGTAATAAGATTTTTTGAACTTAGGGTCTGATGTAAAAATAGCAGCCATATTTGTAACCGTAGCACTTTTTTCAGTACCAACGACCTTTTAGTGTATGAACTCTCCCCCTTATTTCGTTTGATAAGAACCTCGCACTGACCAGTGGTCCATGAGGACGAGTAGAGTAACGCTTAAAACGGAATCGGGCTCTCTTTTTTTTTATAAAAAATAAATTCAGTACACTTCCAACATAGTTTCAACACATTATGTAGATTAATTCACAACTGATAAAATAACACTCTCGACACATTGTTTCCCACAACTGAAGTACTACGTGCTACAGTAAGTACGAGTACGATGTAATATTTTAACCCTGAGGTACAAGGTGGAATGGGATGAAGTATTTCCACTCTCACAATTTCGCCAAAGTAATAACTTTCTAACCTCGACACGAGTGTCTCTCATCCTCTTGTGTATAAGTACACTCGTCTTACCGACGCCTGTAACGTTCCAGAGATAACGGTTACAACAATGGTTACCGTTAAACGTTTTTATACAGTATTTGGAGCTATCACTTGGAATTATATATTTGAAAATACAATATTTGTTAAACATCAGCGTAGCACGCATTCGGAAAATGTTATACATGGTGTTATACATGTGGGGAACATTATTGGATACGGTTAAATGGTGAAAAGAAACAAAACAGTTCCTCCAACACTATTTTCTATTTCGTTTTCTTTATTATTCCCTCCGGCTGTATTTTTGTGTTTTTTACTAAATAAAACTTAAAATAATCCAGATTAGTTTATTCATGAACCTGAAGAAGACATCAGATTGCAGATATCGAAACGCTGTGTTAGTGATTATATTATATCACTGAACTATGACAAATGTCCGGAAAATCATGTATAATTAACAATCCTTCCATTGTCAAAAAGAAACTTCAAACAAAGAATGCTGAATAATACTAATTAAATAAGTAAAATAACTAGTACATACTATTACAATTCTATGTAATAACGTTAATAAGGCAGACCGCTGAAAGTATTTAGTTTTAACGAACGGACCGACGAAATATCGCCCTCGGGACATTCCCGCAGTAATCTGTACGATGCTGTCCCAGAAGTGTTCTGTGTGAATCAGCTGTCCATTGTTTAACCCACGTTAAATGGAACAGTTAAACCCACTTCTACGCCGTGTGCGCGGAAGCCTACTTACCCAAGTCCGCACAGCTCATTCCCACCCCCCCCCCCCACACCGCAACCCCACAGGACCACTATTGTAACTCCCACGGAGCTTTAAACGGTTCCTGAATCTTGAATTTCTCATCAGATAAAGAAAAGTACAACGTTTTCCTTCAAACTTTATCATTTGCTCATAAATTTATATTAAATAAGTATCCCCTATTCAAGCTTTTATATGTATATGATATATATATATATATATATATATATATATATATATATATATATATATATTTGCATCGTTATAGGTTATAAAAGGTACAACACAAAGTTTCGAGTATTGGAATCTATCCTCTTTGTCAGGTGGGGGAGGTATTATTAACACACTTTAAACAAAGTATATAAGCTTATTGAATCTCAACAGTTGTACACAAATATGGTGCCACGTGGAAGGAAGGATGGGGGGAAAATTAGTGCTCAAATTGTGAACATTCCAGTCCAATTGTTAATTCCTGCACTGTAAGAGTGGATGGCACCTACAGCTTTCGTCGTTAGTTTGTATACTGTTCATATGACTACACTAGATGGTACAATATTATAAATATATTCCTGAAACTGTTAAAGAAAATCAAGACAAATTTAATTTTTATTTTATTTATTTAAAATTTTCTGCTCACCTTCTTTCATGACCTATCATCAATATCCTAGTAATTTTTCCTGGCCTTCTATTTATTAACTTTTTCGAAGTTTAGGAAACATAATTATGAACTTACAACTGCCATAAAAATAAAAATGAATGTTCATCATTGAGTTAGAGAAGCGTTTCCGCGTTATTATTTAGACATAATTACATTAGGGACACAAACTAAACTGGATTAAACTGTGAAAGTTCTTTGCAAAGACTAAAATCTTTTAACTCTTTCCAAGTTTCTAACCAAGTTCAAACAGACAGATTGATCTTCTGAGATGAAGCCGGAAACGATCAGGCCTGAGATCTGAGGGATTTAGATAATCCAGTCGTTAGCTTATAAGATCATTATTTACATCATCATGTATTAAAACCGTCTTCTTTGAAAAATTGTAATGCACTTATTCAAAAATCGATATACAAATACAAAGGTTTTCTGACATCCCATAAGGGGAATGATATCAAAATTTCAAGTACAGAATAACACACCAGCAATATTATGGAACACAATAGAAACCGTTTTCCTAATCATTCATAAATAGTACGTCCCAGATAACTTCGTTAGTAAGTACGTTCAATTTTAACTTTCAAGATGGTGGCTATTTGATTTGTGAAAAATGTGTATCCTAGCTACAGCACGCTATAAACTAAAGACACGACATGTTTTAAGAAAATTTGGCAATTAAGATACATTTTTTAACGTTTTAAGTTTTGAAATGAAAAACCGGAATGGAATAGTTATTCACGTTTTTATCAACACTGAAAAAAACTGAAGAGTGTTTTAGAATTCTCCAGCCATTCGCAACAATCTCGTTTTACAAGTTTTCTGATTCTCTTGACGTTTCAAGATAGCGCCTAACAAAGTTTTGAGGGCCTTACGATAACATCGTACCAACAGACAATAAGTTTACAAACAGTGTCTAACTGATAGCAACCAAACCTGTCGGGAATGTACGCAATATGTCCTGGAGACTACTCGTATACACTCGACTAAACCTTTCAGTGAGGCAGTGGTACGTATTCCTGTGTGAAACAGTTTTTATTAGTTATTGCATAATACAGACTAAGCTATCTAAATTTTTACACTCACACCCAGTGATTTTATCCGGTTATAACGTCACATTGGGGATTTAATTAATGAAATAAAGAGTTCAAATTCCTGAAGATTTTCAGGAATTTTTTGGATGACTAAATACTTAAGTCTTAGAGAATAATATATTATCATGAATACTTACACTGTCATATTATCAACAAATGAAATTTCAAAATTATTAATAATTAAATCTTCAATTTGATACTTCAAGATCAAAGAAGTCCAGCATTAAGTCTACTTTTACAGCTGTAATGAGAAACGTTTTGAATCCCTTACAAGTATAATTACTTAACTTTTTTTAAATTTCTATGGAATTATGTTTAATTATTTTTTATTTTAGTTTAAAGACATGGAGCTGGACGAATTTAGCATGATTGGAGAATTTAGCATGATTGGAGAATTTCAAATTATTTCTCAAATCTTCATTTCACTGATATAGTCTTTAGTATTACTAAACTTATAGCAAGTATGTCATATTCGATGAACTTACATTATAGTTGTAGTTTCAAGTTCCTTCTCCCTTTAGGGCCAGGATTATTTTGATTTATAAATTGTCTCAATAAAGTTATCATTGTCTAAATGTATTTTTATTTATTTCACAATGATTTCCCAATGGCGACAATACAAATAAGAAACTAGTAATGAACACGGTAAAACAATATTATATTTTGGTTTTAGATGGGAAATTGTGAAACCCTTCAAACAAAATATTCTACCCAGTGACACACCCACTATGTTAATATTTCGGTTACCAAATTCAAATGTATTCCTTAGATGTTTTATTGTTCAAAATAAAATGAAATTTTTGAAAAAATTAATACTTAATAGTATTAACTGAGATTCATAATATTTTCTTGGCGGTACAAGCAAAAACAAAAACCCTATTTCCTTGGGAGAGTAAAGAATAGTGGTTGTATAGTAGTAACACTAATTACCACAGTATTTTATCAACTGACATAACAACAATGACTACAGCACACCTTTACCATGCTAATAATTAATTCTGGGATGTCGAAGTTTTCCGTCGATTGTGCCCCTATTTTATGTAATTTACTAAATCAAACATTTTTAGACAACTTTTATTCAGATGTGGGCAATCACATTTTTAACCGTCGCATGCACTACAAAGGGTTAAATTAAAATAGGAATTCCTGATTTTCACCAAAAACACAAGTGCGTATCTACATGATATATACTTCCATACAAACAACGTTTTTATCTCGACAGGTCCCAATGAAATCTGCACTCAAATGTGTAATAAAGCTTATAAAAAAACATGAAACTGTTCCACTCGATCCCATATAAATGTAAATCGTTAAGAGACGCGTACAAGTGGAAAGGTTGAGGTAATTGGCGTATGTTTTATTGATGGACACTCTTGACATGCTCGTGGCAGGGTTGTGATTTCACGAGCCATAGCCTGCAATTTTAGTTGCAAAAACGCAATATAATTTACAAAAAATTACACATTAAATATTAAAGTATTTAGAGCCCAGTATCCGGGATTACCATACTATATAGCATAAACATAATATATTTTCCAAATATTTTAAATAGGTAAATACTTAAACTAGTTGTATATAATCACGAAAGGGGTTTCAAAATCAAGAGACATATATATATATATATATATATATATATATATATATATATATATATATATATATATATATATATATATATATTTAATAAAATATATTTCTCTTGACTAAACATTGTGCGGAATCAACAGGGCAGGGCGTCTTAAAGTTGTTTTACTGCCCGTATGTCCGTCAGTCAGTCGGTCAATCCATCTGTCAGTCAGTCCGTCAGTATGTCAGTCCGTCCGTCAGTATGTCAGTCAGTCCGGCAGTCAGTCCGGCAGTCCTTCAGTCCGTCAGTATGTCGGTCCGTCGGTCCGGCAGTCTGTCGGTCCGTCTGTCTGTCAGTCCGTCAGTCCGGCAGTCCGTCAGTCCGGCAGTCCGTCAGTCTGTGAGTCTGTCAGTCAGTCAGTCAGTCAGTCCGTCAGTCCGTCCGTCAGTCCGTCTGTCAGTAAGTAGTCAGTCCGTCTGTCTGTCTGTCAGCCAGTCAGTCCGTCAGTCAGTCCGTCAGTCCGTCAGTCCGTGAGTCTGTGAGTCCGTCGGTCCGGCAGTCTGTCAGTCCGTCAGTCTGTAAGTACGTCTGTCAGTCAATCAGTCAGTCCGTCCGTCAGTCCGTCAGTCTGTAAGTACGTCTGTCAGTCAGTCCGTCAGTCCGTCAGTATGTCAGTCCGTCCGTCAGTATGTCAGTCAGTCCGGCAGTCAGTCCGGCAGTCCTTCAGTCCGTCAGTATGTCGGTCCGTCGGTCCGGCAGTCTGTCGGTCCGTCTGTCTGTCAGTCCGTCAGTCCGGCAGTCCGTCAGTCCGGCAGTCCGTCAGTCTGTGAGTCTGTCAGTCAGTCAGTCCGTCAGTCCGTCCGTCATTCCGTCTGTCAGTAAGTAGTCAGTCCGTCTGTCTGTCTGTCAGCCAGTCAGTCCGTCAGTCAGTCCGTCAGTCAGTCCGTCAGTCCGTGAGTCTGTGAGTCCGTCGGTCCGGCAGTCTGTCAGTCCGTCCGTCAGTCTGTAAGTACGTCTGTCAGTCAGTCAGTCAATCAGTCAGTCCGTCCGTCAGTCCGTCAGTCTGTAAGTACGTCTGTCAGTCAGTCCGTCAGTCCGTCAGTCCGTCCGTCAGTCCGTCAGTATGTCAGTCCGTCTGTCAGTCAGTCCGTCCGTCAGTCTGGCAGTAAGTAGTCAGTCCGGCAGCCTGTCAGTCCGTCTGTCTGTCTGTCTGTCAGCCAGTCAGTCCGTCAGTCAGTCCGGCAGTCCGTCAGTCCGTGAGTCTGTGAGTCCGTCGGTCCGGCAGTCTGTCAGTCCGTCAGTCTGTAAGTACGTCTGTCAGTCAGTCAGTCAGTCAGTCAGTCAGTCAGTCAGTCAGTCAGTCAGTCCGTCCGTCCGTCAGTATGTCAGTCCGTCAGTCTGTAAGTACGTCTGTCAGTCAGTCAGTCAATCAGTCAGTCCGTCCGTCAGTCCGTCAGTATGTCAGTCCGTCTGTCAGTCAGTCCGTCCGTCAGTCTGGCAGTCCGGCAGTCCGTCAGTCTGTCAGTCTGTCAGTCTGTGCGATAACTCGATATAAAGGTCCTAAAGACTTGAAGCTTGGTATATCGATTCATCTTAGTCCAATGATATGGGCAAGGTACGAAATATGAGTAAGGGGCGCTATGGGCAACGCACGAAATATGAGTAAGGGGCGCTGTGGGCAAGTACGAAATATGAGTAAGGGGCGCTATCGGTAACGTACGAAATATGAGTAAGGGGCGCTATAGGCAACGTACGGAATATGAGTAAGGGGCGCTGTGGGCAAGTACGAAATATGAGTAAGGGGCGCTATCGGCAACGTACGAAATATGAGTAAGGGGCGCTGTGGGCAAGTACGAAATATGAGTAAGGGGCGCTATCGGTAAGTACGAAATATGAGTAAGGGGCGCTATAGGCAACGTACGGAATATGAGTAAGGGGCGCTATAGGCAACGCACGAAATATGAGTAAGGGGCGCTGTGGGCAAGTACGAAATATGAGTAAGGGGCGCTATCGGTAACGTACGAAATATGAGTAAGGGGCGCTATAGGCAACGTACGGAATATGAGTAAGGGCGCTATGGGCAACGCACGGAATATGAGTAAGGGGCGCTATGGGCAACGCACGCCCGCCACCACTGCTTTGTCTGTAATATTTTTATTTACGCCTCTTCAGCTCTAAAGACAATGAAACTTTCGCTGCAGTAATGAAGACCATAAAATGCTGACAATGACTGAGAAAAATTAATTTAAAAAGGATAATCTTCTAACATGGTAAAATATAATGAACAAAATCATATATCCATTATGAATGATTAAATGAAGACAATCCATTTTGTGAATGACTTCTGGTGTGCAATTAATGAAATGTCATTTATTTGTATTTATCCAGCAAACCCAGATCCATGCATAATTTAACATTAGTTAACCAGGTCAGTATAATATCTATATTGAAGCGTCAAAATTACACTAGTTTACGCCCGTTTATCTCAATTATAAATGTAATGCAAATCACATTATTAGTGCATTATTAGTGCAAATTGTTTGTGGCGACCATTTTGAGCATTAATAAATTTAGACTTCACACGCTAACTATACAATTTCCCGAGTAACATATTTTGGTTCAAAATATTTATTGTTTTTTCGGTACTATATTTTAAAATGTCTAATTTGATTACGTATTATGCTTTAAATGTAATATTAATATTTGGCATAGTAATACTTGTAGTACATAATACGACAGAGGAATATAGAATTGTTTATGACCCCTATAGTAAAGAAAACATTACACATATAAATCCTAATATAAATTTATCATACAATTTTATTCAGGAAAGAGATAGAGTAAGAGCAAAATAAGTAAATAACATTGATATGTTTATTCACAAAGTATGTTTGATGGTGGATCTAAAATATACAAAGATCTGTCCTCAAGGCAATATCTCTGACACCCTCCCCCCCCCTGCCACCCTTACATTCACACCCCAGGGACTCCAGTGGGCGAGCTTCAGGACATTTTAATCATTGTCGCGCCCTACATTTTGTTGTCTTTCTTGTTTATCTTCCTCTTCGTCTGCGAGAGCAAACACTCACAAACCTTCTCCTACATAAACAACGATCTGTAGACTTCTGATGTTCGGGGACCAAATATGAGATATTAATTTATTGAACCTATTAATGCTAATTCAAAAATTTGTTGGCTAATTATTTTTCCTCTAAAAATAATTAGAGAATCAAAAAATTAAAAATCAGAATTGAAATCAGAATAATTTATTCTTGCGATGGAACACACTGACAGTCAATTAATGGAACAGAACTGTATGCAATCTAAATATAAAACAAAGTACACTCTTGTAACAAATATTACAGAAATGGTTTTAAAATTTTCACTTATGCTAGACACTATCGGTCTCATCAAGCCATGGGGGGGGGGTCACGAGAGCCTATCGGAGACTGTAGTACGCCATGTATATTACGAATATAAATAGCGTTTCAGAGAAAAAATTACAATTTATTGGTCTAAATTACGACAGTAAGTTCTAATAGCACAAATGTGCCCGCTATCATAGTCTGAACTGTGACCATTACCGATTCACTAAAATCGTCTGAACTGATCTTAACCGATTCACTATCATCGTCTGAACCGATCTTAACCGATTTACTATCATCGTCTGAAATGATATTAACCGATTTAATATTATCGTCTGAACTGATCTTAACCGATTCACTATCATCGGCTGAACTGATCTCAACCGATTCACTACCATCGTCTGAACTGATCTTATTCGATTCACTAACACCGGCTGAACTGATCTTAACCGATTCAAAGGTTTTATAGACTTGGATAGAAGTAAAGAAATGCAAAGCAATATTTCAAGCTCATAAAATTTGTTTTATCTCAGCTAAAAGAGTGAAAATGCATGGAATTTGTTAGATTTTAACATTTTTAGAAAAATATACCTTCTTAATCATTCCACCGGATCATTCTTAGGAATATAAAATAACTCATTTCTACATCCTACTTTCCACAGATTCACATTTCATAGCAAACACACGTAATGTAAAGGGAGGAGTAACCAATCTTCGACCATTTTGATATATGAAAATAGAAAAAAGAATTTGTTTACTTTCAATCTGAATAGAGATAAAACATATTACATAACATCTTAGTTGTAGTCTTGAGTAAGTGTGCGAGACTGTGTAACTTCATAATACATTACTCTTTTAGTCCCTTTTCCACTTTAGTATCTGATACTACCTTGCATATAACCTTTTCAAGGGCATGCACTATTTCATGCCATCAAAGAAGCGTAATATTCCACTTATTCTCAGTAAAATAAACTACCGACGCAATACGCATAATCTAATGCGGAATTTTCATTTATAAAAATAATTTCCTTGTGATAAATCTCAATTTAATCGAATATAATATAGTTTTCTTCATTATACGTCAATAAAAACCATGTCAAGCTGAAGCTATGATTCAAGTACACACTGTTATAACTAACATTTTACTTTCTGTCATTCGAAGACACAAAATCACCTAAATTTCCTTCATTAAATGCTTATATTTCCTCTTCGAGTGACGAAAAAATTGCTTCTACTTTTTATGCCTGAAGGAAAGTTATATTCAACAGAGATTCCGATTATTTAATATTATCACTAGCAAATTGATGATACTGTAAATATTGTCTCGGTTATAGAGTGTTTTAATGAATTACCAGGCCATATATGAAATAATTATAATTTTTTCCTGACTGGAAGCAAGTTCTATCAGTGCACTCAATTGTGTACCTGATGAGACAATGAGACTACCACTTCACCTATATATAGGTGTCTCTGATGTCGAAACGATATAAATGTTTCGTTTTGAGTTTTCTTCGTCGTCGACTATGTTTGCATCTCTTCAGACGAACATGACTCCAGATTCCAGGAGTCAAGTCTGAGACAGAGCCATATACCAGACGCTGCCATAAAAGGAAGGTGAACTGGAGCTAAACTCAAAATTGAAAGGTTCTATCATAATCGTAACGTTTTACAAAAGCCTGATGATTCTATTACTGCTATTTTATTTATTTTAATGGTTTATTATGACATACGTTACTGTTTTGAAATAACTTTCATCGTCATGGACCATGTTTATAGTCGATGAAAGTTAAATATATTTCATTGTATTATATATTTCGAGAGCGGCCCGGAACACTGGAACACCGGACACCGATCCACGCCATAATCAAACTGGAAGTAAGTGAAACCAATTTGCGCGGGAGCAAATAGAGCGGAAAATCCAATGACTTGAATTGTCGAAGCGATCGTCGACCGCTCTCCCCGGCAGCAGCAGGCGATCGTGATTGATTCCACCGTACTATGGGTGGTGGAGGGGGGGGTGTCACGGTGGCTGGCTCCAGACAAGGAACGGAAGTTGACACAGGAACTGCGGTTTGAACCGCTATCGTCGCCCGTAATGTTGTCAAGTACCCAGATATAGTAGACCGGTTTGTGTCCACAAGCGTGAACTCATTGTTTATAAGTTCATATGCAGGTTGACAATCTACCTGTGGTGGCCTCCACCAGAAGCGTTGGGGGACCTTCCTGTGCTCGTGTGCTCGCCCTCCTGCCTCTCCCTACCTACATGTCCTGGGCATTTACCTCAAACACCTACCTATCTTGCCGAAAAATGTACTCATAGACCTAACTGTTTTCGTCTATTTTGGATTTCAATAGTTGATAAACAAAGGAAAATGGTATCTGATTTGGAGGTAGATTAACTTGACATCGAAACAAAGGAAGTTCAAGACACTCACCATTTCTTAACCTGGTACTACCTAATTGCATGTAATAATTTCTTTATTACTTTAAAATTTCTACCACAATTATCCATTTCACAAAAAATCGGACGAGTGTAAAAAATATTTGTATTTTAGCGAAGTTGGAACCCAACATCTATAGAAGTAACATGTACCTCCTGGTGTAATACTTCCGTAGTTTTTGTATTTCATAATTTGCAATCCTAGTGGTATAGTTTTGTTTAAGGCTTTAAATAGAAGTCTAGGGATATAATTGGTATTTGTTGGTATTTAATATAAATTCTTTATTTATTTTGATTGCGATGGCCATCAAGGACTAAAACTCGTGGAAAAGAAATCAATGAGTACAAAGGGGCCAAATTGACCTAATTTATTTTACCTAACTTTTTCACGTGGTTGATTATATCCACGAGCAGCCCCTGTATTTCTTATTTCCATCTTGTTTCACACAGTGATACGGTATCACCATTAGCGCTATGTTAACCTCAAAAGGTAAAACACATGGCAGAGTCGTCTTTGACTTTATTCATCTTGAATCACAGCCAGTCAATAGTGCAATCATGAATTTTATTGGTCAACCTTGTGTAATATAACCAATAGCCTGCATTACTTCAACTTCCAATAATTAAAGTTCCATCTTTTGAAGTCAAAAGCTATCTTTTTTTATCAACAGCCGACGTCATACCTCTTGAATAGAGTCTTTTGACCAAAAGTCATTTGACCTTTTTGACTCCAAACTCAATGAAGTAATTCCTTAGATAAAGCCTTTATTTATTAGATTTGAAGTCTTCAGGAAATTTCTATTAGAAGTTATCAAACAGAGAGACAGACAAGGATAAGATTTTAACAAGGAAATTACTACATTTACCAATAGCGTAGTGTAGCGAGATAACAGATCGAGCAACGTCGAGCGTGGCCGCTGCTTGGATGGGTGACCGCTGAGCGATCCCGTCCTTGCAAGCAGCCCGCCTGCCCGGCCATTGGTGGTGGTTCAGAAGTCACCTTTAAGCCGTTGGCCCCCAGGTTAAGTGTTAAAAAGGGCTTCTTAGCCCTAAATTCCCCTGGTAAAATAAGACATCTTTACTTTTAAATTGGAGCGTTTACAAATACTTGACGTTTGTATCGTTATATGTGAGTTAGCACTGTCTCTACGACGCTTTAGGACCGCTACTAGAGGAGCGCATGGGAATAACAAAGTGATCTAACAACGTAGTAAACAGCGTCACTTGGAACTGGCATAAACGATTTCCACAAACTGAACAATATTGTCTCTTTGCCTGTTAGCGTGGCGTGGCGGGCTGGTTAACAATATAAAGGCGAGATAAATTGATTACTCTAGTGGAAGGAGGTTAACTAGGGATATTAACTGGAAATATTACATCACACACACGATAATGTGCTCTCATTTATATACTATGAAACATTTAAGTCTCATATCGCTCTCGTACCTCTTCTTCTCTACAGTGTGTGAGAAGCATTAAATGACTATTTTATACTGTCCATTCTTTAGATGATAAATGGAAATATTAACTAGAAACCAACTTTTTGTGTATATAGGCATGACCATAGAAACATTATTACTATTAATTTATTCTAAACTAATATTACTTATGAGTTCGATATTTTATATCTATTTTTGTCAGCTGTTCAACAAGATACATATTGAAGGTCAAGCGCACTTGCGTGATATGAAGATAGTTTTACAAATGTTACTTTACATAAGTTGCATCCTGAACGCAATAGGCCTTGACATATTTATAAGGTTTTTTTTATTTTTTCAGCAACAGGTTTAAACTATTTTAACTCCTAACATCCTGATAACCAACAAAACATACATATATTTCTCTGAAGTCTGTGGAAACTAGATATTTTCTTACGTGAAACGTATGAAAACATTTAATTTTGAAGCATTGTATAACTTTTAAAATTGCAGACCTAATGTAGCGGGCAAATATGTCAACTATGACAAAATAAAGTAATTACTACGCGCAACTCGGGGATACTTGGGTACTGGTATGTGACGAAATTTATAAAAATTAGGGGTGAGTCATTTAAAACGCCTGCTTCATTCAGCTTAAGACTTAATGGAGTGATAAATTCATTGGCTGCGTGGTTCGCTGATCAAAGGCTCCGCTAATGATCAGCCAATTACCATTACTCTGAACTCTGTTAAACGCGTCATTCTGAAGAATACTCTAGTTTTAGTTTTAGAAAGATAATCGAAATATTACAAACGACCTAAACTATGATCGTTAAACGATTGGAAAAACAACTAACTATATAATCGACGGTGCATATAATTTGTAATGCCTTGAAGAAAGGGTAGGGAAATTCGATATATATTTTATTTTGTTTGATCTTGAAAGAATTTAAACAACTATTCAACAAAAACCTACTTATATGTTAAAAAAATGTAACACTGTAAAATACCTGTCATGGTAGGTCGTATTGAAATGGCACAGAAAATTTGCAAAAAAACAATTAATCGGGAAGAACAAGTTAATTACTCTCAGCCTATGTATCATTTAGATGTTTCACACCAATCAAGCAGTTATTTTTTTCTTTGTCTTTTTAGAATTATGTAATGTAGTGTGTAATTAATATTTCTTAAACAATAGTATTTAAAATTGAGATGAAAATGTTACGCAACATATTTGGGACGGCATTTATTAGTTACTAAATATTGTTACTAAATACTGGTACAATATAGTACTAAAGTTACTAAATGTTGGGTAAGTCAAACTTTACCCTATTTTTGGTTGTAAGAACTCTGCTGGCCATTAACAGTTTCCCAATAAACGTGAAATGCTGACATTACGGGGGATTAACTGAACATTCCAATATTTTACTGTAATTTATCAGCATTTACGACAGTAACGCAGATTATTTATGCTAATTAGAGTCAGTTAAGGTAATAATTTAATTTATTTGCATTTTATTGTTTTGTCTTGGTTTATACCTTTGATATTGTTGAAACGACTTATTGTGCGGTTGTTATAACGTTACTTACATTAGTTTGAATATAATTACAACACCAGTGCTAATAATAACTTGCTAAGAAACAGTATTGTTTTATTAGTTATTTCATATTATGTGAGTTTATAAATACGTAACTAAAGATTTGGATCCAAACCTGCAGATCGCACTCGTCTTGTAAAAGAATTCAGTTACAAAAGAAAATCTCATGTATGCTTTAATTACATACCTTACTTGCTTATAGCCTTTTCAGAAAACATCGGGCAGGTAACAAGAGAAGTTAAAGGAGACACGATTAAATCTGAGTTTCCAGGGACAGTGTCCGTAATTAACTTAGTGCTCCAGGTCGCTCCAGAACTTGGTTCTCGGTAAGGCGGTTTCAAACAAACCAAAAACTCTATTTAATTAATCCCATTAACTTTCTTCAAAGAGCGAACTTTATTAAGCCTTTTGTTTAAGTCGTCAAAAGGTGTTTCAATTTATTGCGAAACAACTTAGATTAAGCTGTAGTCAAATTCAGACTACAGCAGTGTCGCGTGTTTTTAGACAAAACGAAATTAACTGTAACTACCCAAAAATTAGTGGTCATGTGTTAAACATATACACGGCTATTGGGCATTTGCGAAAATAGTGTTTTCGTCAATAAGTGAACGACAGTGTTCGTTTTCTGTGCGCAATCGCGTTTTACGAACGAGACAAATCCGAGGTGGAAATACAATTGAGCGTCTAAAGACACTTTTTTCCATGTGCTGAACGATTTGAACTCAATTTTAGCGTAAAAAGTTAAAATGTACACGTTTATTTAATGTTTATTTCATAATAACTCGACATTCAAATAATATCAAGTTTACGTATCAAAAACATATGTTTTTTTTCTATTTACTTCTACAATTTCAATAACAAAGTGTGAGGGTAGCGCACAGAAATCTAAAATTGTGCGCTAGCTGATATTTTTAGCTCTCTGCTATACGGTAATGAACAACAATAATTACTTTATGGACCAACTTATCAAAAACATATGTTATTTGTTAAGTACAAATATAATTTTTCTTTTTTTAGGAACCCTAAGAGATTCATTCTTACTCTTTATTTTTAAAATCATTAAGTGTTAAGATATTTACAGAACCATTCTCCAATTGGTTGTTGCGCTCTGTTCTACTTTAAATGAGAGCATAGCTTATACGACCTTCAAGACACATTTACCTTCACGTAATAAATAAATAATGATCCCTAACATGTTAAATATATGTTTAATTTAAATTTATTTCCTTTAGTTAGTAAGTGGGTGTGTAGACTTTCTATTATTCAATATAGCTAAAGTGGAATAACGTCAAAAATTACTGACTAACTTTAATACTATTAAATTATATATAACTGTAAAGTTGTTATTAGCGTACGGTTAAAAAATATCACGGCAAAACATGTGTTTGTGTTCATTTTATTCCATATTTACTATGTGTAATGTAATATTTACGTCATTTTTATAATAAGGATGTATATTATAAATAGAACACCGATTTTTGCAGCCTATGGACCCTGGTGTGTTGTTCTTAAGTATGTAATGAAACCTGGATAGTTTTTCTTAAAATTAGATCTTACAAAATTTCATATGATTTAAAAATATAACATGATATTAAGCCTGCGTCGTAATAACATAAAAACATGTAACAACTTAACACTATTCAAAAACCACGCGAAAGTGGTTTAACAATCACTGGAAGACTAAGGGCTGTTAGAAAACTCACATTGGACATAAAGTCTCACTTAGAAGAGTGTATAAACTGTAATCGTCAAAGAGAGCAACATTTTACATTCCCTAAAATCGTCCTTTTTATCTACTTTGTCGCCATGCATACAAATGTGAACAGCTCAAATCCTTGTTTGTATTTCCTACAACATTCATAACAAATCCCTTCCTTTAGTTTTGAAGTCTAAAGTTATTTGCGAACCTCCTCGTTACAAACAACAAAATTAAAAACTTTAACTAAAAAAGAATTAAATCTTACAAAATTTAATTTAATTATTTAGACGGATTAAAATGATAAAAGAAAGAAAATTGCATTTTATTTTCTTCTCGTTATTACTATAGTTTTCCTTACATTTGCTTCCCCTTTACGTTGCTTTATTACAGCAATATATAACAAAAATTTTTTCAAGATTTATTATATAAAGAAAATTAAACTACTTTTAAAATCTTGCCGTATTTTATGTAATGAAGCTTGTTCAATAAGAAGTAGGCTATTGTCGAATTTCCCGAAATTACAGAAGGAATTATATTATAAAACAAACAAAAAACAAGAAGTAAGACGTGAAGTTGAAGAACATGTACTAGGGTGTATTAGATGGTGGTGGGGGAGGGGGTGTTTCATTTTCAAAATGTATTCGTCATTCTCATGTGTGCTGTCACAGAAATGCATTATTCAGCGCAACACTCACGCTATTCAAATTAGTATTTCCATTGACGTTCATGTAATCATATATGTGCTGTGCAATCTAAATATAGACAGTACCTATAGATGTAATCATATATGTGCTGTGCAATCTAAATATAGACAGTACCTATAGATGTAATCATATATGTGCTGTGCAATCTAAATATAGACAGTACCTATAGATGTAATCATATATGTGCTGTGCAATCTAAATATAGATAGTAGAGATGTAGTCATATATGTGCTGTGCAATCTAAATATAGACAGTAGAGATGTAATCATATATGTGCTGTGCAATCTAAATATAGACAGTAGAGATGTAATCATATATGTGCTGTGCAATCTAAATATAGACAGTAGAGATGTAATCATATATGTGCTGTGCAATCTAAATATAGACAGTAGAGATGTAATCATATATGTGCTGTGCAATCTAAATATAGACAGTAGAGATGTAATCATATATGTGCTGTGCAATCTAAATATAGACAGTAGAGATGTAGTCATATATGTGCTGTGCAATCTAAATATAGACAGTAGAGATGTAATCATATATGTGCTGTGCAATCTAAATATAGACAGTAGAGATGTAGTCATATATGTGCTGTGCAATCTAACTATAGACAGTAAAGATGTAGTCATATATGTGCTGTGCAATCTAACTATAGACAGTAGAGATGTAATCATATATGTGCTGTGCAATCTAACTATAGACAGTAGAGATGTAGTCATATATGTGCTGTGCAATCTAACTATAGACAGTAGAGATGTAGTCATATATGTGCTGTGCAATCTAAATATAGACAGTAGAGATGTAATCATTTTAGAAATAGTAGTACCTGCTATACATCTTACTGTTAGATTCTTATAATTGTAATTATGCCACAGGAATTGATTTAGGAATTTTCAATTTGATGTCCTCTTAGTTGTGCACACTTAGTTCCTATATTCGAACCGTTCATGTATTATTTACTGTCCGAAAACTCCTGATACCTTCATTAGCTTAGTTTTGACAAAAACAAAGTTTAAACAAAGAACATAATTATTTTGTTACATATATCCGCAAGAAATCCATTTATCCTATCAAGTCATCCATCACCAATATCGTATTTAAACAAAATATTTTTCTTATATGTTATTCAAACAAAAAACTAACGCAAATATATATTTTCGGCTTCGGTATGCATGTTTTATAAAGATACCTAACGTTTCAAAATTCCACCTAATGCAAGATTTGTGCTGTTAACAGTGACACGATGAAATTTTGTTCTTCTGTTGTCAAAAGTAGAGACTCTACGTTTTTCAGTAAAGACGTCTACTTAGGGTGACACATATTTTATATGAGTCTGTGTATACAAAGCACATCTCCGTACGTATAAAATAAAAGGTACTTTACTAAATAGAATAAGGTACCCAACCGAATTGCGTCTTTGGTAATTTAAACTTTTGGAATGGATACATGATCAATTTTAATCGTTTATTGTAACTTCAAACCATTCTGAGAAATATAGGATGATAATTATTTATATTATTTGTTACCTGCCAGTTATAACTTATGTTATATATAATAACTCTTTAGAGATAATTTATTCCTTTAAATACCAAGAATAAGTTATTTCTTGTCACGTTTTATCTCTAACCCTTGGAATTGAGACTCTTCACCGACGAAACTCAAAGGCGGCGTTCTGGCTGAACGGCAAGAGCGACGCGACCTAGATTAACAGACACCGCTGTCGGAGACAAAATGTGAGTCAAAATTCCAGAAACTGAGAACTTTCGGACCCCTGGTATGAGTAGTTCACTGGACATCACAAGAGCACTCACACCGAAGATCACCCGAGAAGAATGAAGCACATAAGGATGCCGCTCTGTCGCGTAGCTGGCGTAGCGATACCAAATACAACCTGTTTGTGTCTTGAAGAGCTTGTAGCGTGACCGACACTCGCTGCTCAGCTAGGACAATCACATTGCTTTCCATGTGTTTGTATCTGTCCAGTCAGGACGCCGCCTTAAAGTAGGCCCAGCTTTGAAGTGTGGATGCCGAGGTGCCCGAACATCGCCATCGACATGTACAAGGCGCCCGCCTATCTACCTCCCAGACACGTGCTCAGCACATTCTACCGCACCTGTAGAGAGACGTGTCCTACTTGCTGGCGACACTCGTCATATTAATTATCCCGTTGGGCATTCCTTAGCTTGGGCTGGTTAATGCTACTTCGTGAGGGCTAAAAAAACTATGGACTCATAAATTTGAAATTATTTAATACATTTACTCGACAATAATAGATCCATGTGATAAAACCGGATTTAGGAAATAAATATTGGCCTATCGCCGTCAACCTGACTTACTTGCAGAGGTAATACTTGGTGAATAAAAAATCATTATAGAAGTTAAGCACTCATTTGGGGAGGTCAGATTAATAACAATTTATTTGATAAACTTGCAAAATCTATATAGACTTTTCATCCCATATTGGTTTAATTTAGGGTTAATTGATTAAAAGTTTTGTGGAGTATAATTTGAAGGTCTACCCGGAAAAGTTTACAGCGTTACTTCAGGCTAGATTCAGTTATTTATTACCAGGCGGAAATCAATGTAATGCCCTAACCAGGAGTGTAACCCGGTCCCCATAGTGAGCCTAAGACGCTAACCACTCTGAGCCAAGGGAGCAGACACCATAGTGAAATCATTGTTCAACGACACCATTCAGGGGCATTTTTGGAACAATTTTAAAAACTAGGCATATCGATTTCATTAATTTATCCCAAAGTCATGATCAACATTTCGGTCAAACATGGCCAACTGGGGCGAAGACCTACGTTGGAAGAGATGATTCAAGCTACTTTAAACAAAGATCGGAGGAAAAATGCTTACTTCTATTTACTGGGCGTAAGCTTTCACTTAAAGTCTGACAGTCGTCCGACCTAAAACTAAATCACTATTCGTTAGCAAACTCAGAGGGGACACTATTAACACATTCGCACGCCTAGATAACATACGTAGTGGTGAATGGATCTTGACACGATGATTTCATGGGTTATTCTGATACGATTATTCAATTTTAAACAACTGTGGTCAAAGGTGATGAAACCTTTGCTCTTCGTTCAGCTTATTGCATGATTGGCAGAGCGTATCCCTAGCTAGATAATGACACTGAAGCGTTGACGTTCTTAGTAATGTGTGCAACAATACAGTTAAATACAGTATAATTAATGGCTGTTTATTAATTCTTAGAAACAATTATATTTTACGTCTATATCAATTAATTTACGTTGCATTTTATAGTTCAATACCTATTTTTACTATTCTTTTTGTTTTAAGTTTGTTTTTAGCGATGGAAGGAAGGATGGTGAGGGAAACAGGATCTTTTTGGACATTTGCCATCGTTCAGTGATACAAAGAATCAGTAACACTACGTTTCGAGATCTGCAATCTGATCTCTTCTTCAGGTAAATAACTAACCTAACACATAAACTAGTTTGTACCAACCCAACTAGTTTGTAATTATGTATTAGGTTACTTATATGCCCGAAGAAGAGATCAGATTGCTGATGTCACAACGAAGTGTTACTGTTTTTTTGTATTTGTAATAATTTCATTGGTTAATTATTAATTATTTTAGGTATTTCTTTTTCAGTACTAGTTTAAAATCACATAACTGTTTCATGACCAAAGAGTTTGTTTAAAATCTTGGTTATAACTGATTTTGAAAGCATAATAGAATTTTGAACATTAACCATCGTTATATGTTACAAAATGTTACTCGTATAACAGTACGTTTCGAGGATGGAATTCTACGCGCGGTAAAAGAAACTGCCTTACACTGTAAATTTGTATCTATTATGTACTAAATGTCTCGCCAATGGACGAAGAAGACAGAGATTGATTCAAAACCACAAATGATGGCAAATGTCCGAAACTCTACTATCCTTTCAACCTTTCAGCCGTCAATAACAAACTTACTTTAACTCTAAAAAACTATCAGAATTTCGTTGAAACATACTGGAATATAAAATACTGGAGAATAAATGAATATTTGTGGAGTTCTAGTTGAAATACACGTTGGTGTATGAGGACAGCAAGCCCTGGAATTACAATGGGACAGAACTCCAGTTAGCGGGATTGAGAGGGATTGATGTCCAATCGATCGCGCCCCGAGTGTACAGTCAACTTGTGGACAGAGACTCGTTTACAACTCGACAGGGGTGTATGGTGAGTGAATAGACCAGGTCAATGTTCAACCTACAGTGTTGTTGTGTGAGGACAGCAAGCCCTGGAATTACAATGGGACAGAACTCCAGTTAGCGGGATTGAGAGGGATTGATGTCCAATCGATCGCGCCCCGAGTGTACAGTCAACTTGTGGACAGAGACTCGTTTACAACTCGACAGGGGTGTATTTTTTTTATTTTTTTTTTATTTTTTTTTTTTTTACGTAGGGGGAATGCATTTGCGCACGGAGTGTGGGACTCCCTTGCGGACTACCCACTAAACCCCCTACGGGCCACGGAGAGCCCAGGCCGGAACCCTTTCGGATGACATCTTGCCTGGTCCGTGTGTCTTATGTCTCAACCAGGACAAAACTACTTGTTTCGGAAGCTAGGGGTCAGCCAGGCATCCGTCTTCACGCTTCTGATGAAGGATCGCATGTACGTGAGTGGTGACTGCATTCCAGGCGTCCTCATTCTGCAGCATCATCTCCACAATGGTCTCTGCCGTAACATCACCAACTGTGGTGGCGAGCGTTTGCCTGGCCTCGGTGAAGCGCCCGCAAGCGAAGAAGGTGTGATGAACATCATCATCTTCCTCCGGGCAGTAAGCACACCGAGGCGACCTGACTTTTCCCATCCTGTAGAGGTACTTCCTAAAGTAACCGTGCCCCGTCAGGAACTGACACAGGTAGAAATCTATCTCCCCGTGGCCACGATCTATCCAGGATTGAAGCTCTCGAATGAGACGGAAGGTCCAGCGGCCGTCCAATCCTTCCGTCCACCTCCGCTGCCAAACCTGCAGAGTCTCCGCCCTGGCAGCAGCCAAGGCATCCTTTCTACCCCGCTCGGCAGCCTCCCGGAAGACGGTCTGTCTCTCGATGGCCAGCAGGTCAATAGGAATCACCCCAGCCACGACCGCCACGGCTGAACCGGAAACGGTGCGATAGGCGCAGGCGACCCTAAGTGCCGCTCTTCTCTGTACCGATAACAGCTTTTGACTGTATCGCCTTATCCTCATGACACCCGCCCAAACCTCTGCGCCATACAGAAGGGTTGAGTTTACAGTAGACATGAGGAGGCGTCTCTTACTTGACCTAGGGCTTCCTACGTTAGCCATCAGCCTGCTGAGAGACATAACCACCTTAGAGGCTTTGTCACACACCGCCTGAATGTGCTCCCAATACCGAAGACGGCAGTCGAGTAACACACCCAGGTACTTCGCCGCAGTCCTTGTCCGAACCTCGACACCCCCCACATTCATAGAGATCAGAGTGGGGATTCTCCGTCGAGTGAGCATAACGATTTCGGTCTTGGAGACCGCCAGCTCAAGTCCATGGCTCGTCATCCAGGCATTGACCCGAATCATTACCTGATTAAGGCGTAACTGTGCCAAGTCCGGGGTGTATAGTGAGTGAATAGACCAGGTCAATGTTGTACCTACAGTGTTGTTGTGTGAGGACAGCAAGCCCTGGAATTACAATGGGATAGAACCCCAGTTAGCGGGATTGAGAGGGATTGATGTCCAATCCCGAGTGTACAGTCAACTTGTGGTCAGAGTGTCGTTGTGTACAACTCGACAGGGGTGTATGGTGAGTGAATAGACCAGGTCAATGTTCAACCTACAGTGTTGTTGCTTTAGTTTCACAAAGTTTAGCTGGTTAGGACATTTAGACAAACAAGGGCATAAACACAGCACGGACCAGTGTATGTAGGTTTTAAATGCAACACTTAACACTAAACACTTTGCTGGAATTTAAATATCATAATGTTCATTTTGTCATTCCTCAATATTCTTAGGTAATCTTAAAAGCAATGGAGTTGCTCGGCATTTGGGCGTCAAAGAAAGAGCTTAAAAAATCGACATAATTTATCTTAACCAAGAAAATCTCGGGACAAATTAAATTTGCAAACATACTGAGTAATATAACATATTATAATCCGAAATAATAATACATATAACAACACTTCAAATTTGGCATGAAGTGAGGCCTGTTACGCGACATGTGACTGTAGTAACAGACAAACTGTTACTGTTATGAACTATCTATAATGGTTACAGTCTATTATTATCTCTTTATTTTGCACTTTACTTAGAGCTCAAGGCTTGTTTTCGATATTTAGGCCACGGTATTATCATATGCAACAGCAAAGAATCACTTGAAATGAAGTCGTTTCACGAAGATAACCTTTGTAATAGAAAGATAAATGTTTTTATTACTAAGTTTTACGATATTAATTTGTACTATGGTTGCGCTGTCTGCTTACAAGGTCAAGAAGATATATATAGTAACAAAGAATTTGCAAGTTCATAATAATAGAGATAATGGCAGTAAACAATTATATTGGATATGATTTGCCATCAGTAAAATAATACAATGAACTTTTTATTTAATGTTAGTTTGGAGAGCTTATTTGACCGTAAATTTCTATGTTTATAAATTTTATATTCTATCCTACCAATAAAAAAATTTAAAGTAAAGGATTTCTTGTTTAACCAGGCGAAGTTTAAGCTAAGAAGCCCTCTCCTACACTTAACCTGGGGACCAACGGCTTAAACGTGACTTCCGAACCAGGGCTGTTAGGCTTCCTGTATTCAAAATCCCAATGATAAAATTAATATGAATCTTGAGTTCAGCTCCAGTTCACATTCCTCTTATCTCTATTATTATGAACTTGCAATAGAGGATAGTGCAGAGATCGCACCATTGTTTAAAAGATCACTATCCCCCTAGCGTTTTAGAAATTGTGTGTAAAACTTCTAAAACTTCACCTAGATTATAGTATATTTTGTATTTTAGGTGTCTGTTATGTCAAAGAGCTCATTTTTATGTAAAGAGCTTCAGTACGTTGTGTGCTAAATCCAATATTTAAAACGTGCTAGCGTAACCAAAACATATTCACAAGATTCAGGTTTATACATAAAAAAAGTTCGATACGGTCATCAGATTATACATATATTTCAATATCTCTGCTGTATTCACATGAAATGTCACATGCTAAAAATCGAAAATGTTTGATTTGTTTTACTATTGTATTATGTATTATTATTTTACTCCATAGATGTTTTCTTTAAAAGTCATTACCTTTTTTTGCCGATCTCTTAATGTTAAATTCCTTACAGTTTTGTTCTGGCTTATATTACATCTGGTTGGAGATCATTCCACTATGAGAGAAAGGTCGTCAGCACAAAATATCGATTTGAATGTAATTTGTCAAGTATAGTTCTTCTGTAGTAGGCCTATCTGACATTCCATTCTTTGATTATTTCATCAATGTATAAATAAATTACAATTTAATTAAACCAGTCTTCTGATACATTTTCTGTCTAATATCTGATACATGTTTTAAAGTTTTTTAATTTGTATACAAGTTTTAACCATATTCAGAGCTATTTCTGGAATTACCACGATTCACGCTCGATTAGTACAAATATCACGAAAGACTTTTTCTTTAATAAAGACCAATTAAGAGTATTACGAGTATTAAGAGTATTCTCTATAAGAAAGGACCAAGAATCGTACATTCTGCACTCCGTCCAACACATATTTAAGGAAAAGGAAACCCCGATTTGTACCTTTCCATAATCCTGGTGAGCCGAGCATCTCGTAATGAAATGGTAAAATCACTGATTCTTAGTCTATAAGAAGCATTTCTGTTTAAATAAAGCATATCTTTTAATTTTCAACGAAATTTAATAACAGTGCAATCCTAAGCGAAAACTTGTTTTAATGCAATAGAGGACAATATTGCGGATTTAAGAGAAGTACACTCCCGAAATAAATCCATGTGTGAGAAAATTACACGTCCAAATGAATACATGTGTGGGAAAAGTACACTTCTGAAATGAATGTATGTGTGAAAGAGTACTCTTCCGAAATGAATACATGGTTTCAGTAAGGTACTCTTCCGAAATGAATACATGGTTTCAGGAAGGTACTCTTCCGAAATGAATACATGGTTTCAATAAGGTACTCTTCCGAAATGAATACATGGTTTCAGGAAAGTACTCTTCCGAAATGAATACATGGTTTCAGGAAGGTACTCTTCCGAAATGAATACATGGTTTCAGTAAGGTACTCTTCCGAAATGAATACATGGTTTCAGGAAGGTACTCTTCCAAAAAGAATACATGGTTTCAGGAAAGTACTCTTCCGAAATGAATTCACGGTTTCAGGAAGTGAATCTTCCGAAATTAATTCACGGTTTCAGGAAGGTACTCTTCCGAAATTAATACATGGTATCAGGAAGGTACTCTTCCGAAATTAATACATGGTTTCAGGAAGGTACTCTTCCGAAATGAATACATGGTTTCAGGAAGGTACTCTTCCGAAATGAATACATGGTTTCAGGAAGGTACTCTTCCGAAATGAATACATGGATTCAGGAAGGTACTCTTCCGAAATGAATGCATGGTTTCAGGAAGGTACTGTTCCGAAATGAATACATGGTTTCAGGAAGGTACTGTTGCGAAATGAATACATGGTTTCAGGAAGGTACTCTTCCAAAATGAATGCATGGTTTCAGGAAGGTACTGTTCCGAAATGAATACATGGATTCAGGAAGGTACTCTTCCGAAATTAATACATGGTTTCAGGAAGGTACTCTTCCGAAATGAATACATAGTTTCAGGAAGGTACTCTTCGGAAATGAATGCATGGTTTCAGGAAGGTACTGTTCCGAAATGAATACATGGTTTCAGGAAGGTACTCTTGCGAAATGAATACATGGTTTCAGGAAGGTACTGTTCCGAAATGAATACGTGGTTTCAGGAAGGTACTCTTCCGAAATGAACACATGGTTTCAGGAAGGTATATTTCTGAAATAATGCTTGTGTGAAAAAGTACTCTTCCAAAATGAATACATGGCGTGAGGGAATTATAATTACGAAATGAATTCATGCATTCGTGTAACACATCAAAATGTTGCCGCTATGAGGAAAGTGCACTTCCAATTGAATCTTTGATCTTGGCTGTTTGAAATTAAGTTTTAGTGTAATACAGTGAAACGTTGTCGGGGTGCAGTGCAGTTCTGACATTAATACACGTTTTAGTATGACAAAACAAAATGTTGCAGTGTGAGGAAGGGAAAACTCAAGAAATGAATGCATGTTTTAGTGTAACGGATGGAAATGTAGGTGTGTGGGAAGCACACCCCTCAAGTGAAGGCATATGTTTTAGTGTTATAGTGCAAAATGTTGCCGATGTGAGAAAAGTAGACTCCCGAGGCAGGATACACTGTAGAGCGAGGAGCGCCATCAACTAAATGTTTCATATCATGAGGTAGTTTTTTGTAACAACCGTGCTCGCCTCCTTTACGCTGCTGTCACAATACACACTCGCCCCAGGTCTATAACGCAGCAGTAGTATTTGTTCCTCAGCTAACGGGTACTTTCATTAAAATTACTTTACTTTCAACCATCCTGCAGCTCTACATTAAAACTTTATAGAGAAAATGCATTTTTATTTTTGTATACTTGTTTTGTAATTATGCTGATCCGTACGTTTTCGCGTAAGCCTAGTGACTTTTATTTGTTCTAGCCAACATAAACTTTTAATACTTCCAATGGAAAAAGAGAGAATACAAAATGGGAAATCCGAAAGTATTCCATTATTAAACCCATGAGCTGGTAGTATTTTGGTTTCACAAATTTGGAATGGCGTAGGCTACTAATTCTATTTAATACCATGGCACGTGTATTAAGTGTTTAAAACATGGTCACATTGAATAAACCAAATTGCCTTAAACATTAAATTCAAGATTTAAAATCACTGATGTATTTTTTTAAGTTTAATAGAGAAATTTGCCTCCATAAGTATGTCTTCAACGAATAATATGTTGATACAAAAAATATGAAAGGACTACAAACTACTTGAGTAAATAATTTTAATTTTTTCAGTAAACTATCAATAAGATCCATAAATAATCCCTTATTTACAATTTAAATTTATTTAAACGGACTACATATCATACATATCTTTAAAATAAACAGAAATATTTTATTAAGTACTTTTTATTTTCCAATGCTGTATAAAAATGGCAATTATAAATTGTTCCTTTTTCATTAATTATACCACTCCAATTCTTACAAAAATAGCATATAATGAGAGGTTGTATTACGTGAAAAATACAACTATGGATTAAATAATGTGCCTTACATGTTCAAACCCTTCAATTTAGTTTTTTCCCAAAACCGTAATTTTAAAAACTTTCCTTCTTCCAAATGACTGGAATTTAATGTAGAATAGTTAAAAAAAGTATATTATTGTTAGAGACTACAATTGTTCACTTGATAAAGTTCAGCGATCCAGAATGGTGTGGGAAGAAACAGCAAAACCAAATAAGCCACGCCCCGATGGCTCAGGAATCATCATCCGGTTTCGCTAACAACTATATTTTCTGCTGTATTCCAGGTGGATTACCAGGAACTCAGCTTGAGTAACCGCCGGAACCGCCTGATACTCGCGCAGTCTGCCGAGTGAATACATATGTATATGCGCGCCTCGCCTGGGCCGCCGCACAGTTCCTGAACTATTCCCGATACCCCGTCTCTCGTATTCCCTGTCTCAAACTTACCTTTCACGTCCAGTTCCGTCTCAGTATCCAAACTTTGTTCTGGGAGCTGCAAACTTATATGCGCGCCTCGCCTGGGCCGCCGCACAGTTCCTGAACTATTCCCGATACCCCGTCTCTCGTATTCCCTGTCTCAAACTTACCTTTCACGTCCAGTTCCGTCTCAGTATCCAAACTTTGTTCTGGGAGCTGCAAACTTATATGCGCGCCTCGCCTGGGCCGCCGCACAGTTCCTGAACTATTCCCGATACCCCGTCTCTCGTATTCCCTGTCTCAAACTTACCTTTCACGTCCAGTTCCGTCTCAGTAACCAAACTTTGTTCTGGGAGCTGCAAACTTATATGCGCGCCTCGCCTGGGCCGCCGCACAGTTCCTGAACTATTCCCGATACCCCGTCTCTCGTATTCCCTGTCTCAAACTTACCTTTCACGTCCAGTTCCGTCTCAGTAACCAAACTTTGTTCTGGGAGCTGCAAACTTATATGCGCGCCTCGCCTGGGCCGCCGCACAGTTCCTGAACTATTCCCGATACTCCGTCTCTCGTATTCCCTGTCTCAAACTTACCTTTCACGTCCAGTTCCGTCTCAGTAATCCAAACTATGTTCTGGGCAGCTGCAAACTTATATGCGCGCCTCGCCTGGGCCGCCGCACAGTTCCTGAACTATTCCCGATACCCCGTCACTCGTATTCCCTGTCTCAAACTTACCTTTCACGTCCAGTTCCGTCTCAGTATCCAAACTTTGTTCTGGGAGCTGCAAACTTACTTTCACTATTTCAACCATACATTAGTAATGAAAGTTGCCTACATAAGGATTAAACTGTTGCAACACTGAATATTTGACAGCAAAGCCTCTGGTAGCTGTAACTACAATAAGTGTAATAAACACATCTCGTCTTTAGAAAAGTAATATCTGATTAAACGTTTTTCATCCTGAATTATGATGAATTATTTCCTTATATAGGAAGACAATATTTGTATATCCCTTTCCTTGCTTGTGCAGGCTGATTACCCAGATCATTCATTGCGCCTGTAGAAAAGAGCATATACCAACTATCAAAACTTTGAGAAAATTAAGTTTATAATCACGTCGTGTTTTTTTTCGTTCACTGTATTTTACCATCTATGAAATAACAAAATTAAGAAGATCAAGACTTTGACCGTCACAATTTATTCAAACGCACTCTGACCCTTAATTACCAAGTGACGTGTGACCAAGCTCAGTGCAGTGCGGCAAGTCTGTGCCGAGGCCTTGTGCGGTTACGCCACGTCCGTCCAGCGACACAGGAGACTACTTGGCCGGGATCCAGCCGACTCTAGAGTGTGTAACCTTGACAACACGGTAGGAGAGACAATGGTGCGTAGTCGTCCTGACTTGGCGTGTGCCAGTTGTCACTAGTACGCCTACGGGCCCTTGAACCTACCTGGAGGAACTGCGTACCTTAGTCAGCGTATCAACTACGCGAGAAGCTGGTAGACAAATATATCACAGGAATAGACAATAGTAATCGCAGTAATTTCCTTCTATATTATTAGCGATTAGGACTCGCGACTGAAGGGCCCGGTAGTCCCTCACACGCACGCACTACCACACTCACGAGCGCAGAGAGTCGGGGCAAGCCTAGAACCTGCAGTTTTCCATCCCAAGCTATTCAGTTATGTCTTAGACACATCCCTAAGCAATAGTCTGCGACAATTTCAGTGTATTATACGTTGTTTAGTATCATTTTTCTCTCGCTGTGATGTTTACAATCCAATTTATTAATCACTTTAGGGTAAAATTATACGGTAGATAAAAAAATTTGGGTTTCATTGGGGAAATGTACTGAGTGACTAACAGGGCGGGTGGTTGCGTGTGTGTTTGGTTTTGGTGTGAACCTACATGGTTCCAGCCGCAGTCAATATTTGCTAATACTATAAATATGGGCAATTAATAAAACTGTTATGCTACGAAGAGTATCACATAAGGCAATGAGATAAATTGGTCAAAACAACTTCAGTACTTTTACGATTAAAAGTTTAGAATCACTAGGATCAGCTGAATAGCTCACATTCTTGTGTGAGAAACCCCAGAATTACGTTATATGGCAAAAAGCCCATCTAAAGAATTTACATGAAGAGATAAAGTTCTGCAAATAGTTTCTAATTCGCTAAAAGAAAAATACTATTGCCCGTCTATCCAAATACAAACCGATATATCGGAGAGTGGAAGGAACCGACTGAAAGTGATGAGAGACTTATCGCAGGCACGGACAGAAGAAGAACAGACTGCCCTTGTACCAAATAACCAAACATTCATAGCTAGAGAATATTTCAACCGTGAACACTACACATCTGTGGGAGGGGGAGAATTCCTCAATAACACGAGATGTTTGTGATTATAACCATAACTCGACCGTACTACAGTGAACTTAGTTACCTATAACAATTTATTATGTGTATGAAGAAATTTCTGCAGTGATCGAGGAATACTGTTCTGGCCGTGCATTTTAAACTCGTATTTTACAAGATTACTTACAGAAGCAACCATGAACAGCAGTAATACTGAAATAATTTAATGAAAACGTGAAGACAGCAGTGAGAGCGAAACGTTGAAGATCTCGCATGTGACGTGTCACGGTATTCCAGCATAACTTTGCGTGCTCCCATTTTGTTGAGTGTTACCTCAAGAAGCCATCGTAAAATGAGATATGAGATACTTGCTTGTCCCCTCTTAATCCACGCCTACCACTTTATTGTCATTGTTTGGTCCACTGACGGAATTTATAAAAAGGTGTTCGGTTTCTTTCAAGAGGGATGAAGTTCAAAGACAACGTCTATGAAGAAAAACGAATGGGAAATTGAGTGAAAGATCAAAACAAAGAAATCTTTTTAAACCCCTTCAAAAACCAGTTAATTGTTCGGACAAGACTTTAAATTTCGGTGGAGAATATATGGGAAAGTAGAAAAAGCTCTAATCTGTTCAAATACATAGTTAGTACTTTAGACTACTTTAACTGTTTAATTTTTTAATACCCTCCTATCATGTAAAGGTATGCTCTCTGAATGATAGATGGTTTAACTTAAGGCGCATCCGGATAGATTCCTAGTTACTATATGATTGCTCGTACCTAATTTCTGAACTGTAATTCATGTTTTGTAGATATCTTGTAAGAAGAAAAATTAATAACAGATTGAAAACACCTTAAGTAGTTAACTCAAAACCTACACAGGTATTCGATGAGTATTTTATTTTTGGAACATGTGATTTGATTGAAACCACTGATAATAATAATAATAACATTATAAGAAAAGAATTATTTTTTTATATCACGATCCGATTGAACATTTGTGTCAATTTTTTACCTGATGAGACCATGAGACTACCACTTCACCTATGTAAATGTTTCGTTTTGAGTTTCGTCCTCGTCGACTTTCCTTGGATCTCTTCAGATGAACATGACTCCAGGAGACAAGTCTGAGACAGCGTCAGATACCAGACGATGCAAAAAAATGAAAGTGAATTGGAGTTAATATCAACATTTATATGAATAAACCCTCCCTACCATAGGTACATTATGTGCAGACAACTCAGTTTTCCTACTTCATAAATACAGCTTAACTCATAATTTCGCTATTAAATTTATTATTTCTGTACCAACCTAAAATGTATTGCGCTAAAGTGCACTGCACTAACAGTCGCCGCTCGCTTTTGTATCCGTAACACAGGGACAATTAATTCTGTGAGAAACTCCCACAGTTCACACAATGTTAGCACATCCATCATCAGTGTGTCGTAATGAAGGCGTGTTTTCTCACAGTACCCGAGATTGCTGTTTAGTTTAGTATATAACTTATTCTTGATAATTTATATACTTAAGAGATGGATGGTATTATATATATTATAATAGTAAACGTGAACTTGTCTTGGACCAGTTTCAATTATTGTTTCTAACTAATATAAGCCAATATCACTCATGGCACTTTTTGAAATATATTATTTTGAGGTATATGTGTTAATTTAAAGGAAACGTAGTTTTAATTTGATTTAAATACATGCTATGTCAAAATTATAGATTAATTAAGAAGAATGGCATTAATTTAACCTTTGGTTGAGTACAGTAATAAAAAAACACACTTAATTGTTACATAAATTGAAAATCTAGAGTATAATTATATTTTTACAACCTGATACCACAACGTATCACGTAACAGGCTCCGCTATGGTTGCATGCAAAGTTTCAAGCTATTATTCATTTCATTAGTCTACGTGTGAACTTTGTCAAATGTTAAAATGTCATATGGTAGCAATCAGTCTCCTGACAAATTTATTTGCTTTGTGATTTTCTCGTTGCCGTCATGCTTTCCCCTAACAATATTCGCTAACGCTCAGCCAAATCCCATATCAATTCCAAATCATGGAACTTAATGTTCCCTTTATAGAAACGGAGGTTCACGTAAATCTCCTAGTTAATAAGTCTGTTCATTATGAGATATTGTGCGGATAGACGGAAAAACAGACAGAGAAATTGAATTATTCCAGCCCCTCGAGTGACAGGCTTCGCTAACGTTCAGCCATACTATTACATCCATCACCAACTACTACACAATTCCGTGGTGTAAATCTCTGAAGAGAGCAAGGTTGTACAGTACGTAGTTACACCAACATTGTGTACCATAATATCAACACAACTACAGTAGGCTTGTTTAGAGTTATGACGGTGTTTTGTCGAAATAGTGGAGGAACACGAACAATAACGTCAACAAGGCGATAACAAAGACAATAACAATAACTAAAGCGACGTTACAAAGTTGGGGATCATCTGGCTGCAATGTTTACTGCACAGTTCCGTGGTGTAGGTGACTGTAGGTTGTACAGTATGTAGTTACACCAACATTGTGTACCATAATATCAACACAACTACAGTAGGATTGTTAAGAGTTATGACGGTGTTTTGTCGAAATAGTGTAGGAACACGAACAATAACGTCAACAAGGCGATAACAAAGACAATAACAATAACTAAAGCGACGTTACAAAGTTGGGGATCATCTGGCTGCAATGTTTACTGCACAGTTCCGTGGTGTAGGTGACTGTAGGTTGTACAGTACGTAGTTACACCAACATTGTGTACCATAATATCAACACAACTACAGTAGGTTTGTTTAGAGTTATGACGGTGTTTTGACGAAATAGTGGAGGAACACGAACAATAACGTCAACAAGGCGATAACAACGACAATAACAATAACTAAAGCGATGTTACAAAGTTGGAGATCATCTGGCTGCAATGTTTACTGCACAGTTTCCTGGTGTAGGTGACTGTAGGTTGTACAGTACGTAGTTACACCAACATTGTGTACCATAATATCAACACAACTTCAGTAGGCTTGTTTAGAGTTATGACGGTGTTTTGTCGAAATAGTGTAGGAACACGAACAATAACGTCAACAAGGCGATACAAAGACAATAACAATAACTAAAGCGACGTTACAAAGTTGGGGATCATCTGGCTGCAATGTTTACTGCACAGTTCCGTGGTGTAGGTGACTGTAGGTTGTACAGTACGTAGTTACACTAACATTGTGTACCATAATATCAACACAACTACAGTAGGTTTGTTTAGAGTTATGACGGTGTTTTGTCGAAATAGTGGAGGAACACGAACAATAACGTCAACAAGGCGATACAAAGACAATAACAATAACTAAAGCGATGTTACAAAGTTGGAGATCATCTGGCTGCAATGTTTACTGCACAGTTCCGTGGTGTAGGTGACTGTAGGTTGTACAGTATGTAGTTACACCAACATTGTGTACCATAATATCAACACAACTACAGTAGGCTTGTTTAGAGTTATGACGGTGTTTTGTCGAAATAGTGTAGGAACACGAACAATAACGTCAACAAGGCGATACAAAGACAATAACAATAACTAAAGCGACGTTACAAAGTTGGGGATCATCTGGCTGCAATGTTTACTGCACAGTTCCCTGGTGTAGGTGACTGTAGGTTGTACAGTACGTAGTTACACCAACATTGTGTACCATAATATCAACACAACTACAGTAGGTTTGTTTAGAGTTATGACGGTGTTTTGACGAAATAGTGGAGGAACACGAACAATAACGTCAACAAGGCGATAACAACGACAATAACAATAACTAAAGCGATGTTACAAAGTTGGAGATCATCTGGCTGCAATGTTTACTGCACAGTTCCGTGGTGTAGGTGACTGTAGGTTGTACAGTACGTAGTTACACCAACATTGTGTACCATAATATCAACACAACTACAGTAGGCTTGTTTAGAGTTATGACGGTGTTTTGTTGAAATAGTGGAGGAACACGAACAATAACGTCATCAAGGCGATAACAACGACAATAACAATAACTAAAGCGACGTTACAAAGTTGGGGATCATCTGACTGCAATGTTTACTGCACAGTTCCGTGGTGTAGGTGACTGTAGGTTGTACAGTACGTAGTTACACCAACATTGTGTACCATAATATCAACACAACTTCAGTAGGCTTGTTTAGAGTTATGACGGTGTTTTGTTGAAATAGTGGAGGAACACGAACAATAACGTCATCAAGGCGATAACAACGACAATAACAATAACTAAAGCGACGTTACAAAGTTGGGGATCATCTGGCTGCAATGTTTACTGCACAGTTCCGTGGTGTAGGTGACTGTAGGTTGTACAGTACGTAGTTACACCAACATTGTGTACCATAATATCAACACAACTTCAGTAGGCTTGTTTAGAGTTATGACGGTGTTTTGTTGAAATAGTGGAGGAACACGAACAATAACGTCATCAAGGCGATAACAGCGACAATAACAATAACTAAAGCGACGTTACAAAGTTGGGGATCATCTGGCTGCAATGTTTACTGCACAGTTCCGTGGTGTAGGTGACTGTAGGTTGTACAGTACGTAGTTACACCAACATTGTGTACCATAATATCAACACAACTACAGTAGGCTTGTTTAGAGTTATGACGGTGTTTTGTTGAAATAGTGGAGGAACACGAACAATAACGTCATCAAGGCGATAACAGCGACAATAACAATAACTAAAGCGACGTTACAAAGTTGGGGATCATCTGGCTGCAATGTTTACTGCACAGTTCCGTGGTGTAGGTGACTGTAGGTTGTACAGTACGTAGTTACACCAACATTGTGTACCATAATATCAACACAACTACAGTAGGCTTGTTTAGAGTTATGACGGTGTTTTGTTGAAATAGTGGAGGAACACGAACAATAACGTCATCAAGGCGATAACAACGACAATAACAATAACTAAAGCGACGTTACAAAGTTGGGGATCATCTGGCTGCAATGTTTACTGCACAGTTCCGTGGTGTAGGTGACTGTAGGTTGTACAGTACGTAGTTACACCAACATTGTGTACCATAATATCAACACAACTACAGTAGGCTTGTTTAGAGTTATGACGGTGTTTTGTTGAAATAGTGGAGGAACACGAACAATAACGTCATCAAGGCGATAACAACGACAATAACAATAACTAAAGCGACGTTACAAAGTTGGGGATCATCTGGCTGCAATGTTTACTGCACAGTTCCGTGGTGTAGGTGACTGTAGGTTGTACAGTACGTAGTTACACCAACATTGTGTACCATAATATCAACACAACTTCAGTAGGCTTGTTTAGAGTTATGACGGTGTTTTGTTGAAATAGTGGAGGAACACGAACAATAACGAGCGACAATAACAACAACTAACACACTATAAAGTTGGGAAGCATCTGGCTGCAATGTTTGGGAGCTAGGGAGGGCTTCTTTGACGATAAAATTTAATACTGTTATTAAACTTTACTTCAGAGATACAACTAATGTCATACGGTAATATTATTTAACGTGACACATGTTTAGTTTGTACTTTGAAATTTGAAATAAGGTCAAATGAGTGCTCGGTTGGCATATTTTGTATAGTCACAACCCTCTGAGATACCTTTAAAGGATACGTGGTTTTTTCACTACTTAAAAGTATAGGACTCTTTGTTGCAATGAATTACAGGAACTAGTTGGCCACAGCCATTGATATGGTTACACTACATTTACCACAGTCATCCTTAATAGTTTAGATCTGTGGTGGCGGTTCACATCCATGGCATCCTTCCAGCGTACCTGTTTAAGATTGGCAAGTGTGAATGCTCGAAGTGCTCCTATGGGGACGCGGAGTACAGCGACAAAGCGGGATTGGGGGAGGGCGTATTTGTATTATTTCCACTAGAAACAACTGTTTAGTTAATTAATAGATTTTTCCATTTGTTCTTAATCCGTTTTGTCCATTTGATACTCTAAACCACCCTTGGTTCTAAATGCACATACAAGTCGAGCTTGTACTCATTGTTACGTAGCCGACTGGTTCAGACACGTTTTCGTTGTCTAAGTTATTAAATTTCCATTAAATTTTGACAACAGAGTTGCAAGAAGTATTCTAGAATTGGTCACAATGGAACTTACAATCATAGAAAACGAATAAGGCCATAAGCGATATAAAAATAATAAATCTTGAATACGTTAACAATTTAAGAGCTATGAAATTGTAAGTAATCTCCGTGCGAACAGGGAATGTGTTGCGCCCGCACGCGCTCTCACGGCACACGCGCAGTGGATGCGCTAAGTGAGCTGTGAACGTAAAACAGTAACATTTATCTTGTGAACTTCACTTAAGGCTGTACTTTATTGTAGCCCCGTAAGAACTACGTTAAAACTGATGTACTTTTACGACCATATATTAGTTACAGAATCATTGGTTATGCCTCATTTTAGTGATAAAACTAATAACGCAACAAATTGTTTTCATATTTTTTCTATATTATAATAGGCTATTAAGAAAATTTTGTACTACATCCCTTAAACAATATGTACTTTACAATATAAACTAAAAATCGTTTAGATGCATATTAATTGTATCTTTAAATTTATACATATTCAAAGCTACGGCAAACAATACAGGCGTAAAGGTGTATGAAGCATTATGGTCTTATGGAGAACAATCAAAGCCGTTTTACTACAGATGACTTAAATAACTTAGCGTGAGGTATCAAAGTAAACATTTGTTAATTTCGACAGTAAGATTAGTCAATAGAATACACAAAATTTTGTTTAAAATATTTTACAAGTTGATGTCAAAATAAATATTTTTACAAAACAATAAAATATGTATATAGTGAAATTCTGAATTCCCTTAACATATGTACTTGGTTATGTACCGTCCTGTACTTGATTAAAAATAACTTAGTAGAGCGACAGTACCGTAGGTAGTAAATAATTTTGTGTTCTGTTTTTAAAAAAAGTTAGAAATGTATAATTAAGTCAATAAGTGCCTCCAAATACACTCCAGAATGGTTACAGTAGTTTTTTATGTGTATTAAGGAAATGCAACTAATATTGCCAAATATAGGTATTATTCAATTTGTTCAGTCTGTATATCTTATTTATATTTTACAATTACACTAAAACGGGATACGTGTTGTACTTGTTGGGATTCTTAGGGGAAAAGAATTTAAAATGATATTTCCTTATTTAAAAATGGAGTACATAAATAACACTATCAATTAATACTTTGAACCAATGTTCTGAACCGTATATGGTGGTAGATATTTCACTATTGGCATTCGGAATAGAAGTTTGCATGTGATGAGAATGTGTTTGAGTGGCGCCCACACGTCGGCAGGGTACGGATACGTGTTGAGGGAACTGAATCAGCCGTACAGCCAGGTTTACTGCAGAGACCCCTCTTATCTAATGTACCTCCTACCACCCCCTCGACCCCCCGACCCCCTGACCCACCCCCCACCCACGACCCAGTCTGGGGGTACACGTGGAGCCATTCAATCTATACATTACACACCGGCGCTCATTACTCTCACAACTTTCCTTGAATAGCCTTTGGTCCTGGCCGCAGCAGAACTTTATAATGTCGTCTCAAATAGATTTTTCTCAATTTAGAGTTGGTACATGATAAATAACATTAGTATATGGGTTTCGATATGAACGTAATACGATCGGTCATGGTTTGTTTCATATGTTACAAAACAGTTGTTTTTAACACAGAAAGTTATAGCGGTTCAAAATTAATTTCGATTGAAATAAAAGACAACTTTTCGCATATGGGCACTTACAACGTGGGGCACATACAGTTGGGAAGGGGTTAAGGGAACACACTTAGAGTACATAGCCTTGGATCGTAAGAGATTTGCCAGTGTTTTACAAAACCGTCAGAATAATAGAATCAACTATACTCTCCAGATTCTTCAGATGAAATAAAATAATCTTTTTCAACGGAAAAAGAGAACTGGAAAGAAAATTTGTTTAACCTATCACATACTGCGCCCAGTTCAATCTAGACTTGTAGATTGTAAATAGGAAGTTCCATTAACACATAAAACTATTACGTAATTTCACTATCACTATTCTCACTATGTTAGCCCAAGTACAAAGACACAAAGGTCTGCAGGCTGTCCTAAAAATTGTTAACCTAAAAGGTTAGGTAAACACTTGCAAATAAGGATTTACAATATTTGTGGAAATAAGGCGACTTCGGACCATCATCATGTCCTGCAGAGGACGCTCAGTCTTTGAGCTTTGGAGAGAGAGAAACTTCGAATCGTGAACCAACATTTCGAAGTCTCCAAAAATCAACATGCGTTCTTGTCTGTTTGATATTAATAAGACAAGAACGATGCCTACTGTATTCTGTCATAAAAAAGTATGCTGCCGCAACGTTTGCTAGCAAATTTTCGAAATGATGGGTTTACCGTTACAATTTTGTGGCCACTTCCAAGGTCTAAGTAGGCCGCGACACAGGTGAATACAAGATTTTATTCCAAACTACATGGCTTTTATTCTATAAAGAAGCTGATGGCCGAACATGTTAGTAACTTGGAAGCCAAGGGTTTATGACAAGATGAGACCACTCGAACATTTGCATGCAATGTGGATTGGTCATTGTGCTTCTGGCAAATTACAGTCCTTGTGCTTCTGACAGCTCAATCCTTGTGCCTCTGGCAGAGCACAGCCCTTGTGCCTCTGGCAGAGCACAGCCCTTGTGCCTCTGGCAGAGTACAGCCCTCGTGCTTCTGGCAAAGCAGAGTCTGGTCACACTCTGTGGTCTGGTGCTTCTCGCACAACATAGCCTATGAACTTCGGACGATATTATATTTTGTATCCTATTAAGCGAACTAAATCTAATTTCTGTATTCGAATATCAGTGAATTTTCTAGTAGATTGTGGTCCGTTTTAATGCTGCAGATTGCCTCAGAATCTCGTCAAAACTAATGATTTAAACTGAATAATAAAACAGAGAGCTATGACCAGAATTAAAAAGGCGTCTAATCAATAAATGAAGGATAATAGGCTACTTCCCTTTGACGTAGCCTATGTAGTGAATCCATGCAATACAAATAATTATTAACAAAGTAACTAATATTTGTTTTACATAGGGAATTATATAACGCAGTGTCTTTAATTATGACTTGTGTAATTAGCTCGCTAATGTAATACTCCACCGCGTCTATAAATACCTTATCTATATATATAAAAATGAATGTTTGTATGTTTGTCCTTTATGGAATCGTGAACTATTGGACCGATCATGATGAAAATTTGTACGTATATGTATTTTTTCCACGGAGAAGGTTTATAAGCTATGCCCATCCCTTTCCCGATTCAGGATTCCGCCGCCCCACTGGTTACAGAAAATACCCATAAGAAATGCATTGCAGCAAACATATGTTAACGTCTTTTCAAATTTTTAATCAGCTGTTCTTTGTAAACATATATTACACTTATAGTTTTAAAGCATAGAGTAAGGCTTAAGAGAAACGACAAATTTTGTTTAAACTGTTTTTGCAATCACTGTTAAACATAGACTTTACTATCCAGATAATACAATTCAAATTTGACGTAAAAATTCACCTTTAACGCAATATTTATTTATATATAAACCATGCTCATGCTTGATCAGAAGAGTAATGCAGATATCATAATTAACTATCTTACGTTGGCTACAAATATAAAGAATGTTATAAAATCAACCTTAGTTGTTTTTTTTGACAGAAGTATGGTTCTCAAAACTCCGTGTGTACATATTCTCTCGATCGAGACAACAAAGCAAGCTCAATCGTGGCATCGGAGATATAACTAATTTAATCTAAAATTTATTATAGTAAAAAAAAAAATTTACTAAGTAATATAAGGACTTCGGTTCTTAAGATTTGCGTGCGAAGCCGTGGGTAACAGCTAGATAGAGGCAGGAATATGGTACATACCTTCATAATACGCCCAAGAGGCTCACGATGGAACGACTATCAATTATCTCAGCAATGTTTAGAATGTGATAGAAAAAAGAATAAGTGAATATAGTGTACTGTTTTCAACGGGAAATTGCGTGCGAAGCCGCGGGCAACTTTTGCAAAAAATTATTGAAATGCGCAGCAAAGCGCGCCGGGCCCGCTAGTCTATATATATAAAAATGAATGTTTGTATGTTTGTCCTTTATGGAATCGTGAACTATTGGACCGATCATGATGAAAATTTGTACGTATATGTATTTTTCCACGGAGAAGGTTTATAAGCTATGCCCATCCCTTTCCCGATTCAGGATTCCGCCCCACTGGTTACAGAAATACCCATAAGAAATGCATTGCAGCAGCAAACATATGTTAACGTCTTTTTCAAATTTTTAATCAGCTGTTCTTTGTAAACATATATTACACTTATAGTTTTTAAAAGCATAGAGTAAGGCTTAAGAGAAACGACAAATTTTGTTTAAACTGTTTTTGCAATCACTGTTAAACATAGACTTTACTATCCAGATAATACAATTCAAATTTTGACGTAAAAAATTCACCTTTAAACTGCAATATTTATTTAATATAAACCATGCTCATGCTTGATCAGAAGAGTAATGCAGATATCATAATTACTATCTTACGTTGGCTACAAATATAAAGAATGTTATAAAATCAACCTTAGTTGTTTTTTTTGACAGAAGTATGGTTCTCAAAACTCCGTGTGTACATATTCTCTCGATCGAGACAACAAAGGCAAGCTCAATCGTGGCATCGGAGATATAACTAATTTAATCTAAAATTTATTATAGTAAAAAAAAAAATTTACTAAGTAATATAAGGACTTCGGTTCTTAAGATTTGCGTGCGAAGCCGTGGGTAACAGCTAGATAGAGGCAGGAATATGGTACATACCTTCATAATACGCCCCAAGAGGCTCACGATGGAACGACTATCAATTTAACTCAGCAATGTTTTAGAATGTGATAGAAAAAGAATAAGTGAATATAGTGTACTGTTTTTCAACGGGAAATTGCGTGCGAAGCCGCGGGCAACTTTTTTGCAAAAAAATTATTGAAATGCGCAGCAAAGCCGCGCCGGGCCCGCTAGTCTATATATATAAAAATGAATGTTTGTATGTTTTGTCCTTTATGGAATCGTGAACTATTGGACCGATCATGATGAAAATTTGTACGTATATGTATTTTTCCACGGAGAAGGTTTATAAGCTATGCCCATCCCTTTCCCGATTCAGGATTCCGCCCCACTGGTTACAGAAATACCCATAAGAAATGCATTGCAGCAAACATATGTTAACGTCTTTTCAAATTTTTAATCAGCTGTTCTTTGTAAACATATATTACACTTATAGTTTTAAAGCATAGAGTAAGCTTAAGAGAAACGACAAATTTTGTTTAAACTGTTTTTTTGCAATCACTGTTATTAAACATAGACTTTACTATCCAGATAATACAATTCAAATTTGACGTAAAAATTCACCTTTAACTGCAATATTTATTTAATATAAACCATGCTCATGCTTGATCAGAAGAGTAATGCAGATATCATAATTACTATCTTACGTTGGCTACAAATATAAAGAATGTTATAAAATCAACCTTAGTTGTTTTTTTTTGACAGAAGTATGGTTCTCAAAACTCCGTGTGTACATATTCTCTCGATCGAGACAACAAAGCAAGCTCAATCGTGGCATCGGAGATATAACTAATTTAATCTAAAATTTATTATAGTAAAAAAAAAAAAATTTACTAAGTAATATAAGGACTTCGGTTCTTAAGATTTGCGTGCGAAGCCGTGGGTAAACAGCTAGATAGAGGCAGGAATATGGTACATACCTTCATAATACGCCCAAGAGGCTCACGATGGAACGACTATCAATTTAACTCAGCAATGTTTAGAATGTGATAGAAAAAGAATAAGTGAATATAGTGTACTGTTTTCAAACGGGAAATTGCGTGCGAAGCCGCGGGCAACTTTTGCAAAAAATTATTGAAAATGCGCAGCAAAGCGCGCCGGGCCCGCTAGTACTGTATAAAAGAATCTTTCATCTCCAACGACGATACTGTAACTATCAATTTATAACTAATACAACAGTTAGTTTATATCTCGTCAAAAAAATAAAATGTTTTGCCACAACTGTAAAAATTCTTTAATTATTCAAGAGAATTAACGAAAATTATTTTTACCATTTAGAAAATGTGGATTTTGGTAAACAATATACTGTAAAGCACTACACGGGATGACAAGATTATGTTTCCTGATCTCTCCTCACTGGTGTGCTCATATGTGGTGTAAAAATTTTTATTTGGGCTTAGATACAAAATTGTCTAGTGTTCCTTATTTTAACGTATAATTATAACTCCTCGAGGCGTACCTAAAAGAATTTTCACTACTTCTTTTGCCTTCATGAAATCTTTATATTTAAATTCAGTATGAAATGAGTTTTAAGTATTTATGTGACTTACAGTAAGCGAGACATCTCGTCGAGGTAGGTCCGATTCACGAACGGGGTTCGCACAAGTTCTTATCAGCTCAGAAAACGTCTTTCGCGCAGAATAGGAACCAGAACTGCCACACTCACTGCCTGGACATATATAGTGTATACCGCATCTCCAACACGGCTGTAGTCTTGTCTCGTCTGCGAGTCCCTGGCCTAAACAATGGCGCAACCAACCATCACACTTCGTGTATTAAGTTTAACACCCCCCCCCCCTCACACCCTACTGATCTGTCTGGTAAACCGCAGGGCTGTACTCGTAATTTCTTTTAGGAGGGCAATTCTAGTACCTATGCAATTACAAAATCGGTACTGTACGTAAAACTTATCGTATTTTTTGTTAATATTACGTCAAGCCCAAATTAGCAAAGGAGATTATTAAAAACTAAAATTGCATACATAACCTGAGATTCTCACATTATTCTTCGAAATGATTGAATTTTGATATTTTTTGCGGTAATTACCCTACATTACATACAAACTGTAATGACAATCTGATTTTCAATTAGTTTCAGCCCAACTGTTTTTAGTCGATTATAACTAAAGTATTGTAAGAATTTGAAATTAACTATTCAAGTAAGGCTTAGCTTTCATCTTTATATGAAGTTCATAGTGCAACGCTTTTTTTTGTCTCTTAGGATAAGAAGCTTATAAATTGCACTTAGTCCTATAAGAACCTTAGCACTCTTATAATATCAGTGTGCTTCCGGAGTGACAGGATATTCAGGATGAAAGGTCAGGGGGTAGAGGCCGCCTCCTATCGAGATCCATGAGGAAGAAGGAAGAATTAGGATACTAATCTAAAAGTCATGTACCCCCCCCCACCCGAGGACGGGGAGGCCAGCTCTGAACCAGCCTCTCCAACCTCCGCTCCAGCCTCAAAGCAGGCAGGGAGAGGCACACCCTTGTTGAGGCTAGCAAGAACCTCTGAGGTTAGGGAACGAAGCCCACCAACTCCAACCGTCATCTCCCGCAGTAGACTAGACGTATCGAATTACCCTTGTACCCCAGAATCTCGACATTTGCAGTTAGTGATGTGCCGCTCTTGGACATCCATAAGGTTGCCCAGATTTAAGTGATACATCGGTTATGCTGTACCCAGTGGTAGGTTCAACTGGAAGGTATAAATCAGCCGGAAGTTATCCCTGCTGGGTTTAGTGAAACGCTTAGAAATAAATATATGATCGGCAATGAATTCGTTCACTTATCGCCACTAATACCTCACAACAAAAGTTTCTTCAGAAATCGCCAGTTTGGATTAAAAGTTTCCTTATTGATTAAAACTTCTCGCGTTGTGACAGTTCTGCCTACGAGTCACTTTCTCTTTCTCCAGCGACGCGTCAGTCCCCAAGGCCCGCGTACTTACCACGGCAACAAGTACCGCTGTGCAGGCCTCTTACAGAATGTGGGAAAAAACTGCCTTGACTTGTTAGAGGAAGTGGTTAAAGTGCTACAGTAAACACAGTGTCGTAACCCGCCTGTTGTGTCCCTCCGTCACCGTTTGTCAAGGACCGGTGACCGGATGCCGGTGACCGGTTACAGAGGAATCTATACATCACTCCTGCTTACATATTTAATCGCGTGGGTATATTGTAGAAATATAGTTTCTCTAAAGATGACTGCTAGCATTTAAATACCCGACTATTCTATATAATGTAGATTTCACTTTAGCATGAAAAGACGTTTAAGCCAGGCGTTTTACTCTGTGGCCGAATTTTGAAAGGATGGATAATCAGTTTGTTTGTCTTAGATATTTCATAGATCTTTTTAATTATTTGTGTAATTAGTTCGTAGATTTAGTTCGTTCATTTTTAAAGTGTAAGGCCATTGTATGTACCAGATACTACTTACACAACGACTGACAATTCACACGTTTACTTCATGTACATTTAAACATATTTGAAGCTAATAAATAATTAAAACATAAATAATTTTGATAGTTTGAATTTTCGTATCCAAATAAATATACCATTAATATACCATTTAAAAATGCGAAAAAGAAGAGCGATAGAGTATTACCGTCGTATAAAAATGAGGAAACAGGATTATTTTTGTGCTTAATTAGAGCCATAGTAAATCAAATGTTATTACTATTAATTATTATTATGTATATGTTTTGATCCTAATGATACAATTAAAATTTAACACTAATTAACACGCGTTAGTAATTATTGAACTCAAACGTGTTTACGGCTATTAGCTCTCTCCCTAGCGGGCTTGACTCACCTCACAAATTCCATCTTTGAACTCGAATTTCAGGGAATTTTCAAATATATTTTGGTCCGTTGTAATGTTTCAGAATCTGTTCAAAACCATTAATTTAACCTGAATAATAAAACAGCGTTCAATGGCCCAAATTAAAAAGTTGTTAAAGTCAATAAATGAACTGAAGGCTCTGACGTAGCCTAACAGTCTTTAATTATTGCTTGTGTAATTATCTCCCTACAGAAATAGACCACCGCCTTTATAAATACTTTTTCTTCCATATCCAACTAAGGTATCAATTTATAACTAATACAGCAGTTAGTTACAAAGTAAGTTTTGGACCACAGCTCGAGTAATTCTTTACTATTAAAGGGAAAATGTGGGTTTTGGTGAATAATACAAAGCGTTTACGCTCCACAGGGTGACAAGATTATGTTTCCTAATCCCTCCTCCCTCACCCCCTCCCCCCCAGCCACTGCTCTTACATGAAAGTATATAAGAGCTGCAGCAACTTGATCCTAATGAGGGCGCGGCTCTGCGCTCTTAAAGCAAACCCGACATTCCTGTCCATCTCTGACACGTCCAGGACTTGCTTGGCCTGCGGGAATTCTCGGTTCTCTGCTCGTATTCCGGCATCGGCTATTACACATTTCTATAATTTTTAACTTTTGCAACAAAAGAATTTTTAAATATAGTCGTTTATATTAAAAATTAAGAAATAAATTTATGAATAATTAAACACAAATTGAAATTGTTGAACACTTATTCTTATGATCGAAGCACGAGTTGAGTTTAATAGTACGTATTTTAGGGCAGCTGTTTGTAATTGTTTTTAACTCACAACTTCCTGAGGCTAATTGATGGAAATGATGACTAAGGACAGTTAACAACACCAGAATGTCCTGCCAGAGTGCTAATAGGATAATGTGGGTTGAGTAACGCTTTATTTAAAGGTTTTATTTAATGAAACGTATTGAGCTAAGTACACTACATTTTTTTAGTATTTCTTAAACTATAATATAGATTTAATAGATGCAATTATTCTGAAATAAAAACATTCATCAAACTGTATACAATTAGGCGAAGTAACAACCTTATCATTCCCATACATTAGTTATATATTTACAGCTGTGAAACTTACTTACTTACTTATATATTTACTTTTATACAGAAACTGCCAATAATACATATAAGCTTATACATTGGCGGAATTGTGTCGTAATTGGCTGAAGTTAAATTAATCATTGATCAAATGAGCTGACAGCATGTCGTTGTTTGACAGATGACACACAACAGGACGAAAAAAATTCATTAGCATTCAACGACAAAAAATAATCTGCCGATTGAGATCGATTTGTCCCTTGAAGGCACTTCCTCGATGGGAAGACAGCTCCTGGAGTTCCCTGAACACGTGGTTGTATCACGTTGTTGACTTCGACGCCATTTTTGTTTATTCTTATTCTGTATTGTGCACGTCTGATTTATTATTAGTCTTGCCATGCCTTGCTTTTTATAATTTAATTTTTACAGACTACTTCATTGCTCATTAGTACCGATTAGTGTTTTTTTTTTTATATAAAGGCTAAATTATTTACGTTAAAATTAAGTTTTGAATAGGTTATCGATTGTGATTCCCCTATTAGTGTTTGAGTAAGTTTTTATAAACAACAATTGTGGTTGCTTATATAATAATCATTTTATAAAAATGTTTATAGTTACTGTTTTGTAACAAACATATGAAAGGAATTTTTCCATTGATACATAAATAAATAAAAACGGCTTCTTTACCTGTAGCTGCCAGCATTTTGATAATATGACGCTGTCTTCTTTGTAGCGTTATTTTCTGTATTGTTTTTTTTATAAAGGTCCTCTTATATTACTTTAACAATTGTTTGGAATTTTTGCAAGCAATCACTTTTCTATACCAGTTTAAAAATTGATGTTACGAAAATCATGAGATATAAATTATGTTATTTTCTATGTACAACATTACTAATAACGGTATTAAAAATAATAAATCGTTGGCAGCAAATCATAGCCGTGAGGCGGATAATATCACATGGTATATTATGTACGCGTTATGTTCACAGCAAACTCGATAACAAACGAGCAACAAATGATTATGACACTAAACAACTAATTAATTAATCAACACGATTACCTGGTTGCTATTGCGTAAATAATGAACACTGCCGGGTAAACTGATCTGATACTGTATTGTAATTGTGTAATACACTGATTATTGTATCTTTATAAACTATACAATTGAATTTGAATTGTTTGTTGTACAAATACAACGCGAATCTGCGCAGTAGTGCGGCAGCAACAGTAGCACGGTGTTACTTCGCCCGTGGTTAAGTAATGTAATGTACGCTGTCTGGAGAACAAATTTGATTAGAATTTTGGCATTTAGTATTCACGAATCCTGTTTTTACACTATAAATTCTGCCAATAATTACCGGCGCCTCTGGAGACGTTTGGTTTTTCTAGAAATCATATGTTGGTGTAGATGCAGTTGTTACACCTTAAATTTAAATGTATATTTTAGTTCCAGTTCACCGTTCCCTTAGTGCAGCGTCTGAAATCTGACGCTGACACAAATTTGACTCCTGGGATCTAGAGACGTGTTCGTCTGGAGAGATCGAAAAATTCGGCGACGAATAAACTCAAAATGAACTCTATACCGTTTCGACATCAGAGACACTCATACTACAAAATTTAGTGTGAACCGCTGAATGCATTATGGTTTTTGTTTTGTCTCATCAGACGAACATCACTCCTAATTCCAGGAGTCAGGTTTGCAACAGCTACGGATGTAAGACGCTGCACTAAGAGGAAGGTGAACTACAACTAAACTAAACAATTTACATTGGATGAAGCCTTCACCACAGACAGCTACCTTAAAAGTATGACGGGCAAAAACATTGACGTAAGAAAAAAACTGTTTTTTCGAATCCCTTCTGTATCTACTCCGTAATATTGGCTATTCTCCAAAGGGAATTCTCAGCCAGTTGTGGGAGAATACTACAGTATCTCTAGAGTAGTAATGGCTAGAATAAGAGTAGTATTTCATTGACAGTTTTGAGAATGTACGATTTAAAATTAAAAAACTTACTATAAAGGTGTAATTGCTTGCTTGAACGTTATTTTGGATTTGATTGGCAAAGCCAGGAAGTCCTAAATATCTTGTTTGCGAACTTTTTAAAATCATAGAATGTGCTAAACGTACGGTAAAAGATGTGTATTACTTAATCATTTACAAAGTCTCTAAAAATTTTACCTTTTTTATTTTATTTAAAGTATTTTTATAATTTGACTGTTTGATTGTATTTGAATGGTACTACTAAATAGATTTTAAAGATCATACCTCAAAAACTTCTTTATGTATTTGAAATTCACATTCAGCATTGACAAATTTAAACGACTCTGAGATTACTGGAGTTTAATATCCGGTAACCGTCATACCTATACAATATTCGTAATATAATCTGTATATAAAAAAATGGAGCCGTTGGTCCCCAGGTTAAGTGTTAGAGAGGGCTTCTTAGTCCTAACTTCGCCTGGTAAAATAAGACTACCTTACTTTACTTTATATAAATTTGTAGCATCGACTCAGAATACGTTGGATGTATTTTAGACATCATTATTAAAGAATAATAACAAAATTAGGGTCACACACAAAGACTTTGTCGACGCAATTGATTTAATTAATTAATTGTGATTAACTGTAGATTGCAACTAAGTATTAAATCCATACACTCTCCAAAAGAAAATTTTAAAAGCAAATAAAAATATTGCTAAGACTTTTAAGAGTTTCTTAAAATGCTGTTGAAATAAAACGGAAAAATCGCTATTTCTATACGCCTTTGCAGTGGCCTATAGAATTGTCCTTGCTTTCACTTAACCTGCCATTAAGCCAACACTTTTAATTAACTTAACTTATGTATATAATGGGACAGATGCTGTGAGATAATTTTAATTGTATAAGCACAGAAACAATGTGTATAGTTAATACGTTTTCGTGAAATTGATAGAGGTGTTGACCGGCTGTTCTCCTTATTTTTGGGGTCAAAATAAGAGGGCATTTAAAGGGTTAAAATACTAAAAACTAAAAAATATAACTTTTTCTCAGAAGGTTATTTTGAAAGTTTTTTACGTGAAAGTTGTATCGAAAAAATTAACACCGTTTGCAGTTTCGGAAACCCCAACCGAAACTTAAGAAGGTTATGAAATTTCGTTACATACTATTTAGGGGACTTACACAATTTCTCAATAAGGTTCTTTTAAATTAAACCTGCCAGTAACAAAAACAGTAAAATATGGAAGCGTATAATGTGTCAGAAGAAAGGTATAGTGATAAAAGCACCCTTGACGAACAAGCGGAGATAAAGCAAGCAATGATACTCCAGTGAATCATCCCATTAAAGGGCCGGTAACGATCATCTACTCACGTTCAAGGTAACGACAAACGACCCTCCTGAGATCCTAGTGGAGATTTAATATACCCTGGAGCCTGCATCGTCCGACTTTATGAGCTGAGTCAAGCACGGGGGAGGAGATATTAGTTATATCACACGTTTAGAGAGTTCGATAATTACTGACTCGAATTAATGAGTTTTATGATTTTCAATCATTAAGTCAGGATCAAAACATATACATATAGGTACTTAACGATAGCGCAAGGGTTATATTTTTGGTGATGGACTTTTCTCACAGATCCAAATTTTGCTTCAAATATAAAAAGCATGCAGTTTATAGTTCATTTTTCACAGTGGTTGTAAAGATGAACTACCAAATCAAATTATATCCAAAAAGTTACTAAAATTAAAACCTAAAACATCATAATTTTAATGAAACACAACATAAAACATAAAAGGTTTACTTGTTTGGAGTAAGAAACGCAACCCGTATGTAATTTGACAAAATGTACAAGCCAGTATCATCCTACAGGATTATAAATCTGAAATTTGGTGTTACGAGTCAAAAGTGAAAGGAGAGTTCAGTTATTTGTTTAGATAAAATTTTAATAGCAGAAGTATCATTAGATATGCAAACGTGGTGATTTGAATCAAAGAAACAAATACTGTTTTATTTTTGGCACTCAGTGACGGGAATAATCTTTAAAATTCATTATAAATTATTAATTTCGTAAAACGGAATGAAAGATAAATTTGTGCTAATTAAGTTCAAACATGTAAATTATGACTAGTTAAAGTTAGTAAATTAATAAATCGCTCATATGCCGCCTTGGTGAAACATTAATATTTTCTCGTGTGCAGGGCTTTTTGAATTACAGAATTGCGAAAGCAGAAGTAATCTAATACAGCTCACACGAACACTGATATGAAACTCAATTTAATGAGAAAAATTTGTAGTATCATGTTGGAAGATAACTTGAACACGAACACTGATATGAAACCCAATTTATTGAAAAACTTTTGTAGTATCATGTGGTAAGATAACTTGAACACGAACACTGATATGAAACCCAATTTATTGAAAAACTTTTGTAGTATCATGTGGGAAGACAACTTGAACACGAACACTGATATGAAACCCAATTTATTGAAACACTTTTGTAGTATCATGTGGTAAGATAACTTGAGAAAGATGAATTCTATTATGGTTCATGACCAACCGTGGAATTTGGCTGAGCGTCGTAAAAGCTATCTATCACTCAGTGGACTGACACAACTTCTCTTTTGTTTACCTTGTGATGTTAAACACTTCTTTACGTGATTGTCTCGACAGGTTATCTGTCAATAATGAAATGGGCTATAAAGTTGAAGTTTGGCATTGCACTTCAGCGAATGTGGCCCGTGACGTGGTGGCGTACTCCTACCTCGTATTGTATGAAGTATTATTCCTTGCAATTGGTTCCGGAACCGTACAACGTCTGTCGAAGCAGATAAAGACACGTGCAACAATGAAGCACTGAACATAACCTATGTAATGAAACATCAGCTTATATGAGCCATTATCTTAAGCATTGTTTCCTTCAGGAAATGTTTATGTCCAATAGGTTCTATTTAGAGGCGGCTGTCTTTATGGAAGCTATAAGCTACAGCACCACTGCGTAGTAAAGATAAAGTTGCACTTATGTTTCATAAAGTACCTCTTTTTTATTTGCCTCATGATTTTTTTACTATTTTTTAATTTTAGGCACAAAGCACTGCGTACTCTTATTTAGTTGCTCAGTAATAAAAAGTAGAGACTGTTATTGTGGTAAAATTTAATCCGGTGGCCACCTTTTCAAAGGCATTAAACTTAAGTTCGACAAATATGAGATGCCACGTCTTCCTGGGGGTAGTGCCCAAAGCAAATTGTACACATAAAACCCCTATTCCAGGACCTAAAAATTCTAATCTTAAGTCTCAAATTAAGTTCTTTTAATTTTCGTAACGTTCGCATACAAAATATCATTTAAAGAAATATTCATTTTTTAAATTGAAAGGCTACTGAAGTTTTGCTACGTTGCTGGTATTCCCCGAAATATGAATTTTCGGAAAAATGAATATTTTTCAATAATGATAATCTCCAGATAAACAAATTCCCGAATATCCTTCTGGGAATACGTTTATAAAAACGTTAATAAAAGTAAATTAATCTATGTTTTATTCTAACATGCGAAATTAGGGCTAAGAAGCTTTTTAACACTTAACCTGGGGACCAACGGCTTAGGTGAATTCCGAACCACCACCAACGGCCGGGCAGGCGGGCTGGTTGCAAGGAAAGGATCGCTCAGCGGTCACCCATCCAAGCAGCAGCCACGCTCGACGTTGCTTGATTTGGTTATCTCACGATAACCGCCATACCCGCTACAATGCATTGGCTAACTGGAATTATTTGCAGTTCTGAGTTTCTTTTTATTCTGAATTAGTTTTGATCTGAGTAGAGATAGCGTAGGATAAAGTCCTGCCTTTGATTTATCAGTGCTATCAGGCTTATAACTTCTCAACCCTCCCTCTTATTCTGTTTAATAACCCCTTCACATAGATCAGTGAGGGGCAAAATAAGGTTACAAGGAACCGACCCCTCCCTCAAAAATACACGCAATCCTTGTTAATTATTTTGAAAAATTTGGTTCCAGATTATCCTGAATCTTTGACTGAACAAACTCTTCTGATTTGGATCAGAAATGTTTGTCGTTTTGAAACAGTAATTATGATGCAAAGCACTTGTCAAACTTCTTGCATAGATTTCAAAAGGTTTTTTCCGTGACAGTTGAAACGTTTGTAAAACAACTAACACGACCAAGTTTTACAAAGGTTTCTGTAGAGACAAAGAGGACGCAGAGTATCCGGTTATCTCCGCCAATTGATTGTGACAACGGTATAATTAGTGACGCGGTAAACCACATGTTCAGTCTAGTCGGCGATAATGGAGAAACGATGTTCCGGTCTGGAACGGATAAATGATTTCTGCCAAAGAGGATAAATGCGATTAGGTTTATTACACACTCGTACAATTTTGAGTGCATTTTGCTTTGACTAGTTTCATAGTATTTGGACTACATATACTCTCAGACTTCAATTTTAAAAATCCGAACACACATTTGTTTAATGGCAAGAGTTTAAATGGAACTAGAACATAATATAACTGGTGAGTAAAATGTATCATTTTTCCCTAAAATTTGTTTAAGTTTTCTTGTCAAACATCAGTCATAGTTGGCAGGTCACCAAACAGTTCAGGCCCCCACACCGGGCTACTAAAAAGAGCACCTTGTTGCTTATGGAATATAACGTTGAATGAATGTAGTCCCATATACTAATCGGTATACCCCCCATTGGTTCAAATTGGGAGAACTTTTATTTATCTGACTTTTACTTATAAGTTTCGGAATCATGGAAAAAATGAGGAAATATGGATTTTACAAATGCTCAGCCACATGTATGAGTAATTCATGAGCCGAGTTCTATTAGCCACATCTAAACCTGGAAACTTATCTAATAGTAGATTTACAGTTTCACGTGGCATAAAGTAGAAAAGTAAGACCTCCGGGGCCAAGCGCACCGAATCAAGGTACTTTATTTAACTAACCGACAGAACTGAATAAGAAATTGTACTTTAAAACACTAAACCCTGATTTACTGGGTGTTAAAATAATAATCGATCCTAATAAGACGATCAGAAAAATTATAACCATCAAACTGGTTTACATTTAGTGGTTATGGATGTACAGGTATTTGAAACAGGTTCACAGTATTCAATTGAACAAAACATGGAATTCCACTAGAAAAAGTCAGTAAGAGCGTGATAGAGAAATAACACCACGTATAGCAGCAAGAAAGTACGTTTTTGAACAAAACTGTCAATATCGAATCATAGTAAAATAACAGTATGTGACTCGAACCCCGAACTCTTACTTTGCGGGAAGAGGATTCTGCCATTACATCGTACAGGTAGAGCTCTTTCTTTTTATCCAGCAATGATTTTAAATTTTGTTGTTTTGTCACAGGCGTGTTTAAATATCCTGAATAATATGCTATTGTTGTATGTAGCAGCCGAATAATCTTTAGTCGGTAAGATAATCAAGCAAAGCTTCAGGGGTTGCACGAGTATTTTTGAATTGAAATGGGGCAAATATTTATTGATGGTACTACCACTAACTGCATTGGGTTTTTAGGATCCAGGTGGAGTAAATCTTTCTTCCCAGTTGATATTAACTAACTTGATTTATGTTATTATAAAAACACGATATTGCTTTAAAAGTAAAACTTTTTTAACAAACTGTAAAAGTAAATTCTAAAAAATCTAAACTGCAGCATAAGAAGTAAAGCCTGGAAAGCTCTCGCAGTCACTCTTAAAAATCTTTTCAATACACGTACGCACAAACACAAACACATACACATTCGTTCGGTGAAAAGGGTTTAACAAGCCCGTGTGCCTTTTATACCCGCGGGGTGTTCTTGTACAAGTGGGGGACGGAGCCGCATTCACCTTCAAACAGACGTTTTTTCAGAAGTAATTTAATTGGGGTGAAACATGTCAACTACAAATGCAAATCCATAGGAAAAATTAAACTCGTATACGCAGGTAATCCTGAAGGTTTTGTATCTGTGAAACAATGTATCAAATGTGACATAATAGTTTAAAGAAGATTTGTAAACTGTGTACATTATTATTGACGTGTAAATATGTATTCCAGTAAGCGGCACTTTCCTTGGTATCCTAGCGTTATAAAGTGCAAAAGCATTGTATACAATGATTAGTAATTTATGGAAACCCGTAAATTCAATGTGAGTATTTTCGGTAAATTCGACATCTCTACCGAGACTTTTCACCTCTTATTCTTCGTACCCGCCTATAAGCGATCGGTAAACTGTTATCCATAGCCTAGGTATTAATATCGTACTTGATGTAAGAGGTTTTTCTTATAATTCCTTACAGAAATTATTGCAAACGCTTGGCATATCTTCTCACCTCATGGACCTAGGTTTGTACAATTGAGTATATTAAACAATAGTGTCAAACATTACTATTTCTCGACAATACCCGAGATATTTACTTAAACGTGTTAATAAAAGAAATGCCAGGTTTCGAATCGAGAGTACCAGTGGAATGTAATCTGTAATGGATTTGCACGGTAGTGGCTTTACAATGCAATGCCTTATAACAAGGTAGAATATCAGTTTTTCGGTTCAAGTCCTTTAAAATAACACTCCTATAAACACGAATTTTTCGAATTTGTTTTAAAATTCCAAGAGGAATTGCGAACATCTAAAGTAGTTTTTGGAATCATTTTACAAAAAAAACGGCTGAAGATAAAAATGTAAATTCTATTCTTTTATCTATATGTATGAAAGTCGGCTGATATATTCACTTAATTTACAAAACATTTACAGTATATACGCTTAGTTTATATAATTAACATTTCATAAAAACATAAATAACATATAATTAACAATCATACACAGCTGTGGCTATTCAACTTAAAAAAATATCATAAACATAAACATTAAAATAAACACGAACTGAATGTGGCGAAGGTGCAACATCATCTCACGACTCTCCTTCCTCTAATAGTCACGGGTATTTATCTTTATAAAGGGAAGATATTTTAACTAATATTTATTTAACATTTTCCTCAAGGGAGGCTGGAAAATAGGAAAATTAAACTCCACAATCAATGTTAGACATTAAATTTAAGTTAAGAACTTAATTAATTCTCAAATTATACCCACAAAAGATGGCTTAATGTAAGAATACGGGCTTTTATGAATTTACTTGAAACATTATTGAAAGGAATCAGATGTTCTTTATATTACATATAAAATAACTACCTTAATAATTATTTAAGCAAGAGCATTTATTTGAATTAATTTAACCTGAAATGCAATTTCTTTGTCTTAATTCATATCTTTATCTTCATCTGGTTTTCCTTCTGCCTGGTAATAAAACTGCCTAAAATTACTAAAAGTTTCTAATAATGATCTGTCTACAAAAAGTTAGTTTTTTGCCCCTTTATAAAACCATTAAAAGTTATAGTAGAAAACTAAAATACTACAATAGGAAGTGGATGAGAGGACGATTGAATCCAGGGTGAACCTAAGAACAACAATAACAATACATTTTGTAATTCAATGACCAAATAATGGTTATATTTTGGACAGCCATGATTAAACACGGACTTTTTTCTTCCTACGAGGACGATTCGTAGTATTATAGTGTGTTTAGTTCTTATATCAACAAAGCTTATTGATGTCAGCAAGGGTGCAGAGAGGTATGACAAGGCAGACATACTAGTATGTCAACAGTCCTTAGCCAATAGTGACACAATGTCAAGTGAATGTCACTGGGAGACCGTATGTCACTGCCTGAGATGCACTCTGCACATGCAAGAGTATTGGGAATGCATCAATTGCAAATATTATTCATGAAGCAGATGGTTTAACATGAAATGACGATAGGAGGAGTTCCAACTGTTGTCAGTATAGGCTGGTGATAATCCTAGGCATAGCCATGTGGAAGAGACCCAGCGCGCGTCAACATGACAATACTGTATCACTCATGTAATATTCGAGCATAAATATTTTGGATACCAACGCCTCGAATTGTATAAAATACTGTTGTATGACTCGATTACAGAATTGCATATGTTTTACGTAAATGTCACTCTTATCCGTGAGTGATTCGTCAGTTAATTTAACATTAAAGACATTTTTCTCAAACGTGTAAATTGCATTTTAAAAACCGGAAATGTAATGTCCATGCATTTATACGAATACTGAATTGTGTCATAATTAAGTTTACGAGACAAATATGTTTCCCTTTATATAACTTTTTACGTTAGATTAGCTCTTCTAAATTAGTAGATCAGTGAATGGATCTTAAAACTTTGAATCGAGCAGCTTTATTTTAACAATAGAGAACAACAAATTATTTAAAACACCTACGTGAGAAATATCACTACAGCTATAGGACTCGAATGTCCATAAATTAAAACGTCAATGAACAGGCTGAGAAAAGTATTTTTAAGGGGTGCGTCTTTATTAAGATCCTTGGAATTATACTTGACTTTCATATTTTATTGTTTTATCATGTGAAATAGGTAGCAGAACTGACTCAACAAGCTCTAGGAAGGCTCAAAAGCCCATATAGATTTCTAGTGTTGCCATAAGCTGCCAAAGTACAACTTGTTCAATGTCTCTGGTTCTCATGGTGTTCAACTACTGTTATCCTGCAATAGTGCCTAAGATTTCAGGCTTGTGCTTTCCGGTGTGCTTATAAATAATATCATGTGCCACCATATCGCGATGCAGCAGAATTTTTGCCTTTGGGAGCCGTTTCCAGAGTGCAAGTTTATTGCCTCATACATCGTGCCTTAACTTTGGGAAAGCCGAAATTGTTTACCGAAAACTTGTGTGACGAGATTCGGTTCCTGAGTGCAGCGCTCTCCTAGACCGTCAGTTCTGCTTTTCCGGACGAGGTTCAAGATGTGCAACGAACTTTCCAGTAATGCTTAGCCAAAGATTTCGTTAAGGCTGGATTGCATGCTACAAATTTTGTCCAGCTGTTAAGTGCTTTTTAGAGCCTTGTTGTTTTTCCTGTCACTTCAGTTCCAAATTGAAATTCTTACGTCATTGCTAAGAAAAGTCTCATTGCCATTAATCTTTGCGTTTGTAACTTCGGAAGCGCAAACATACTTTTAGGACTAAATGTAATAAGAGCTTTCTCAGTTATTCTCCTAAGATAACCAAAATATCATAGTTTATTACATTTTGATATTGTTAACAATATTGAGGTCTTTTTTGTCACACTAAGTCACTGGACTTATCAATAGGTTTGTATATGTGATTGTTCTCAGGCATTTGAGACCATATCGTCTAGAATTTTATCCTGCCTCGTGATAGGTAATATCTTGAGGAATGTTTTACTGTCGTTGCACTGATGGAGAGACGCATTCCACACTGGTGGCTAGAGGCGGTAGTAGATAAGATAAGATAAGAAAGGAACGTTACAAGACCCCCATTCTTGTAAAACGAGGTAAATTATATTCCCACAGAATATAAAACCTCTTAATAACGATTGATTACAGTGTGATTGTTTCGAATATAAAGTATTGTCGATTTGGACTAACAAAACAGACCCAAACAGTGCACTCTGAGAGTCGCAGGACAAATGAATACATTTCATTTCAGCCTGTTTTAAATGCTAACAATCCATTAGGCACTGACAGCGGCAGATTGGGTGGAAAGAGGTTTCCCCTGCTGTTACGTCACACAATGTAGGCTTGATCTAAATTTGTCAAACCGGTCGGGCAGTGCGGGCAGACAGGTAATGGGCAAATGTTGTCCAGCGCGTTGGGCACAACCGTATTGTACAACCGGGGTCTGTCACTTTGTGATGTTCAACGACATTAAGCATTACTCTGACTGAAACACGGTTACTTTTGGGTGTTCATGTAAATGTTTGTGTTCGATAAACCTCGAATCTTTTACAAAAATGGTTGAACTGAGTAAGTGGTGATATTTCAACATAAAAGTTCTTGTAAACAAACCTTTTCATTGTATACTTGAAAGCGTAAAACAATGCGAGGTAAAATTTACACGAAGAGCAAACTATTTTTATAACAAGTAGAGTACACTTTATCATAACGAAGATTGTTCATTTCTGTATGAAAAGGAACAGTCAGCGGAACAGAACATAGTGCAGGACTGCTCGTTTTTCATTATGTCGAGAGGTCCAGGGCGACTTTTCATTAGTTGCATCTCTTGAAAACTAATTTCTTTCGAGAAGATTCTAAGTAGAAAAAACTGTATATAAAACGATTACTTTGTCAAAGAATTGTAATAAGAGAAAATTGCAATTGTCACAATTGAAATTTTTATTATTAATACACTTTTTGCAGTACCTTTTTTCTATAATACCTTATTAAAACTCAATTAGTGACTTTCATTTTGAAGTAAAAGGTCGACTAAAAGCGCTAACGAAATATGAAATATGGAATTAAAATTTATACTTCGTTAAGTGTGTTATTTTATTTTTTTAAATTATAAATTTAAAATTAAATATTTAATTCCAAACTACTAAATACCGTGCATAATCCATCACTCAAATATAGCATTGTAAAAGCTTCGTCTTTCTCAAGTTCTTCCCAATATTTTCAAAATTTTTAGTTAGCTATTAACTACTTCAGCACTTTTTTCTACTTCATCGTGTATTTGTTATAAAATAAATAAAAACACTGTTGCTTTACGTAGGAATTATGAATGTTTACTTTGTTGAAGTGCAGGGATAACAGGATTACGGGACGTAATAGGATCTTTTTATCATGGATTATAATCAAACAGATTAAAACACGACATTCAGGTTTCGTGTTCCGCCACATTACTTTTCTCTCCTGGCGTTTCGTCATGGCGTGCGCCTAAAGCACCTGTTTTATTTTATTCAACTTCAAGTTTGGGCGATCAGTTCTTGGTTGGGTTAATTTTTTTAAATTTCAAAGTCACATTTCTTTTAGATTAAGACATAGAAATTGAACAAAAGTTTTATAGACCAATCCACAGTGAGTTATCAGCATTGATATAAGGTATCAATTTTGAGCAATTCTGTAACCAGCTCTCCCAAAACGGCTACCATTTATTATTAATGAAACTGTAACAGTTCACCTTCGTCTTAGTGCAGCGTCTGGAATCTGATGCTGTTACAGACTTGACTCCTGGAAACTGGAGCCATGTTCGTCTGAAGAGATCGAAAAAGTCAACGACGAAGAAGTTCGACAAGAGAAATTTACATCGTTTCAACATCAGAGGCACCTAGTCTACAAGATATAGTGTATATTCTAGATTATATACTAATTTAATATAGCATAGCATCTGACAGAACTTGCTATTGTCAATTCTCCTGAATTACGCAATAGTTTATTCTTTTTAATCTACGTGTTTCTCATGTGGAAACTATTTAATTGTCTGTTTAGAGCTTCTACGTTGACGGCATTTTTCGATCTCTTCAGAAGAACAAGGCCCAAGACTCCAGGAGTCGTCTGTAACAGCATCAAATTCCAGACGCTGCATTAAGAGGTGAACTGCAGCTAAACCCAACACCCATATAAATCAACCCTTCTCACCATGGCTACCATTTATTGCTAAAAAAGGGGTTTTTGTTTACATAAATTTAGGTAATTTACATCTAAAATACAAATCATTGCCCCAGGAAATTACTTAAATTATGAAAACGTCATCTTCCATACAAGATAAGGTAAATAATCCTAATCCCTATATTGACCCGTTTCATGTGGAAATGTTCCTAAATACGTATTTAAATTCCTACAATATCACAAATTAAATTTGTTGTCAACAGAAAATGTATTTTTAAGGTCTGTGACTAGAGTTTCTAATAATATAAGTACTAATACAACCAAACACATATTTCGCTATCTTAAGCATATTTATACCTATGTCAAAGACGCATAAGATGAATGTAAGTTTTTAGTACTCTTAATATAAAAATACATACATTTTTTCAAATTTTTCAAGAAGTTAATTGCAAATATCATAACTTGATCCTAGTCTTAAAATTATAGACGTAATAATGTGTCTAAATTGTTTGTTAAAATGTACTAACGAACTGAACCCTCCAATTTCTGCAGTATAAAATAATAGTTTTTCCAAAATAATATTAGGTATATTGAGGAATCCTGATTGTGTAAAACTAGTGACAATAATAACACACGGTTGACCGAGTTGTCGCCTCGAGGTGCAAGCTTTCCACTCACTGTCCAGGTCACATGTTAGTGGTCAACTTCAATAATTAAATATTAATTAATGCGGTCAATTACCACAATTTATGAGATTGAATAAATTACTGATGTGTGATTCACTGTTTTACGCTAAACCGATTCATTTCACATCGACTAACAGCTTCACTATCGGTTTCGGTTACAAATATTTAACACATCGGGAGATATATGACAGAACAACCATGGCGTGTGCATACACAATATATTCACAAGTATTTTTATAGAAATTTTAGTAAACTGTTATAAGTTTAAAATTTATTAAGACCTTAGGAGTTTGGTACAGGTGCATCGCAGAAAGTTTGAACAAAATGTGTAAATCTTCAAAACACATCTTCTTGTAACAGATTATAAACAGTTCGGCAAATAGGAAAATTAAAAACACGTTCGGGACTTTTATAATTCACATTTAATTTACATCAGTAATCAAATAATGTAAAAAGGTACACTATGTGATTCCGATGCACTTACAATTCTATACATATCTGTAAGTACTTCCCACGATATGTTCATAACAAGTAAATAACGTTAGTTATAATATAAGGACTCTTACCAATATGTTCTGGTAGGAACTCAAAGCAAATAAAACGCATCTCTCTTTGTAAGAAAACAATCTTTGTAATAACAATTGGAACAAAGGGGTCGGATTTCACATTTATAATGTCCTCAGGGAGAGAGCGAAAGGAGCTCACAAGATGTTTACAGAGATGTTATAATGATCAAAGAAGAACAGTGGAGTGCGACTTAACAAATTGGAATTTTGTTAGGAGTAATGCAGGAGTAGACTCGGGTTATGTCGGCTCCTTTGTTTGTCAGCGGGAAACAAAGAACAATGAGCTCTGGTGACAGTTATATGTTGCGATTGTTGCCCGCAGTCACGGCGGCCATAGTGATAATTGTGTAAGTTTCTGGCATTCCTGACACAAAATGTAAATAAACTTAACAAATATTTTATACAGAGTGTCCTGTAACTCTCTGGACAAAGATATGCCACGATATTGCTCAGGTCAAGACTACCATATTTCACCATATGAACATGGGTCTCCGATGCTTAGTTTCCTATCTGTCTACATGTATGTGTGTTTTTTTATTTAAACATATTAATATCTTAAGCCTACAGTATTACATTAAATTTAAAAAAATTCTGATCAAATCTTTATTATAACAAGGCCAATTGGTGAAAAATATGTCATGAAACTATCTTTAGCATTTTCATAATGGCGGCCATTAAAACTTTTAAACTTTGGATATTTTGAACAACCTGCACAAACATAATGCCACAAAAATTATGTAAATAAAATTATAAATAGCTGATTTAGAGCATTTATTTACTGTGACAAGACATGGCCCACATTGAGAGCTGCCGTTTATTCAGTGTTTCTATTGTTGGCTATTCACTGAGTATCTCAATGTGGGCCATGTCTTGTAACAGTAAATCTGCTCTAAATCAGCTATTTATAATTAGATTTAAACAATTTAATATTAATTTTTTATATAAAAATACATGCATACATATGGATGGGAAACTAAGCATCAGAGACCAATTTTCATAAGGTAAAATATGTCTGTCTTGATCCGAGCAATAACGTGGTATACGCGTACCTTTATCCAGAGAGTTACGGGACACCCGCTATAAAGGAATATTTTAAAGTACATTCACTCAAAGCACAAGTCCATACACCATTTGTTTTTGAATTTTCTCTGAAGTACATTATTTTTTTATTACAAAAGAATATTTTTGTCCCATAACAAAATTGTGACATAATTGGGTAGATCGCATTTTTTTAACAAACTGTGCTTTCATTTTTACGTCCAGTAACACATCACGAAATGACGTTTAGTTAAAAATCTTGTTCTTTATTAAAGAATATGTAGGTACCCAAACATGAGAACGTCTCAATTAAGTTTCCGCCAGTTCATATTTGCAAAACCTGCACTTAAAACACTGTTCATCGAAGTTTCTCTAACTTCATCCGATAAAATTAAGGAAATATAAATGTAACAACCACTCAATACAAAAGCAGGTCAATTGTTTATTGTTTTATCCCGGCAATATTCTATTTCCATGTCTATATGAAAAATTATAATTTGCACCAGATAGAAAAGCAAAACTTGATGGATCTCAAGAATATTAAATATCGTAGCATTGATACATTCTGAAATGTCAATATGTTAAATGCTAATTTCGTTCCGTGCTTTTCTCTTATTAATTTTGATGGATCTCAAGAATATTAAATATCGTAGCATTGATACATTCTGAAATGTCAATATGTTAAATGCTGATTTCGTTCCGTGCTTTTCTCTTATTAATTTTGATGGATCTCAAGAATATTAAATATCGTAGCATTGATACATTCTGAAATGTCAATATGTTAAATGCTGATTTCGTTCCGTGCTTTTCTCTTATTAATTTTGATGGATCTCAAGAATATTAAATATCGTAGCATTGATACATTCTAAAATGTCAATATGTTAAATGCTGATTTCGTTCCGTGCTTTTCTCTTATTAATTTTGATGGATCTCAAGAATATTAAATATCGTAGCATTGATACATTCTAAAATGTCAATATGTTAAATGCTGATTTCGTTCTGCTTTTCTCTTATTAATTTTGATGATCTCAAGAATATTAAATATCGTAGCATTGATACATTCTGAAATGTCAATATGTTAAATGCTAATTTCGTTCCGTGCTTTTCTCTTATTAATTTTGATGGATCTCAAGAATATTAAATATCGTAGCATTGATACATTCTGAAATGTCAATATGTTAAATGCTGATTTCGTTCCGTGCTTTTCTCTTATTAATTTTCATTTCAATAAAGAAGAATCAGAGAGAATATTTGATCTCGTTCCTTGTATATTGGAATGGATCCATAAATGAAGAAAGAGATAAAAGAAGAAAGACGAATAAGCAATATTTATTGAAACTGCTAAAATCAACATTTACCAAATAGATATGCTGAAAATTACTCGGGTTTCTTGGATTTCTACTACAAACAACCCCTAAAGCCAGGCTATTGATCAGTCGTAGCATTGCTGTCGGGATTCCTAAATGACTAACCCCTACTTTAAGACAGATTACAATATAGAATTTTGGGCACAACATTTTACAAACACTAAATACGGGAAAAGGAAATAGCTATGGATAACAGGTAATTAATTATATTAATACTTAGAAAGCTTGTTTGATTTAATTCTATTTACCTACATTTTGTTTCAAACCATAACGGATTTCTTATTTTCGACGCTCATCTCATTGTAAGGCTCTTCCTTCACAAAACACTGCCGGAAAAAGCACTACTTTGCGTGAACGTACATATAGTTTAGTAATTAATTACTAGAGAGTCCAGACCCTTAAAGTACTGGTATAATTTCACATGTTCAGATATTTAAATTACCGGTACCTAATTTAAATTATATTTTTATATCTGAAATAGCATTACGTAATGGGTATTCAATTTCCAAGATATTCCATTTACCTGTGTACTTTTTCTGGTATGAACTAATTTTATACTTTTAAAATTTTTACAAACTTTGCATATGAAATATGCAGAATTACACATCATGCGCTGTACTTTCATATTACGTGTTTCAATATTTTCAAAAATAAGTTAGGACTTATAATAAATAAAGTTCAACAGAAAAGAATTAAATGAGATAACCTTGTTAACTAGTTCACTATCTGTTAAACTACCTGCAACTACCTGATTAGTGAAAAGGTTCCCTTCGAGCTGACTGAATTTTACGTACCTTTAATGGGCGTTTAATTACTTAACTTCTACTACTTTTGCATCGGATTTTTTTATATTTGTACATGCAACGATTAAACACATTTAATAAAATAAACTACTTTACTACTATTTACTGCAACAATACACAATTGATTTCTTAAATCAGTGTGCCACATCGTTTGCAAGATACACTCAAGTGATATTGCATCTGGCGTTCATTACCCAGTAATATCTTGGCCGTAAAACAAGAAACACTCAGAGAAAAGTCTTAAATCCCGGCCTAATCCGTCTTTATCTGCCAAGGGAGCCGAGTAGTCATTAGCTTTTTCGACAGAATAAAGTCAACATCGTTAAGGCCCCCTTTGTTCTTATCTCTGCACAGTGTGAGGAAATGAAAAGTCCTTCTCCACTGTCTGAGAAACCCTACTTTCTCTTGTCTCCACAGCTTTGACCTAAATGTGGCCAACTCACTTGTTAAACTAACCCTCTACTTTGTCTTTATACTCGTGTACATCTGCATAACCAGGGGAACGAGTTAAAAATTGTTGCACAATTTATTACAATATACTCTAGCACATGCTATTAATAATATACACAATTTATCTTTATCCTGTGGATGAACCTATACTTGACAAACAAATTTAATAAGACGATTACAGTAAATGACATTTCCAAAGAATAAGTATATTTTAATGAATCTGTGTTTTAGCTAATTGGGTGTGAACTTTTAAAATGTCAAAAACTAAATGGAACCATATTATAAGTTATCTTTTAATGCTATAAAATATCTGAATATACATTAAAGATGGAAGATAAAGTTTCAGAGAAATGCGATTTTTATCGTGACAACGCTTAGAAGTACCCAGTTTTATAAAACATCTTTAAAAATATGATTTTAGAAAAACTCACGTTATTACTAATTAACTTAATTTTATTAAATTATTATTTTATTTCTTTTAGTTTTGTTTTATTGCATTGTATAAATAAGAAAACAATAATGGTATTCATTAAATCTCTATACGTGTTAGGAAAATGTATGCAGTATTTTGTAAAAATTAAAATTGTTATCTAAATTTGTTTTTCTTACACTGAGCCGTCAAAGTTGAAGTACTAGGAAAAGATCGTAAACATTTAAATGTAGCCCTATACACTTTAATTATACTATTCGAATTAGTGAAATGGCGAACAATCAGAGCAGAAGCAGCCTAAAAGCTCCAGATCTACTTCTAAATTCTAAATTGATAGTACGAGAGTCTGCGAAGTACAATCGTGTCTAACAAATTCACGATATATAATTATACGATTGACAACCATATAATACATCATGTTCATGTATCATGTTCCAATATACTGTTTGTTTCGACATACCACCAAGGCCTCCATCGCATACCCAGATAAAATCGTACAGAGAACGGAATGTTAAAGCAACAGCAGCAACCTCTCGCTGTTTGCTAAGCTTTCAGTGACAGTCCGACGTACAGTCGTGTCTAACAAATTCACGATATATTATTATACCATTGACAAACAGTACATAGACATGTTCCTACGTACTATATACTGTTAGTTTCGACATACCTCCAAGGCCTCTATCACAAACCCAGATATCGTAAAGGGGACGGAATGTTAAAGCAACAGCAGCAACCTCTCGCTGTTTGCTAAGCTTTCAGTGACAGTCCGACGTACAGTCGTGTCTAACAAATTCACGATATATTATTATACCATTGACAAACAGTACATAGACATGTTCCTATGTACTATATACTGTTAGTTTCGACATACCTCCAAGGCCTGTATCACAAACCCAGATATCGTAAAGGGGACGGAATGTTAAAGCAACAGCAGCAACCTCTCGCTGTTTTGCTAAGCTTTCAGTGACAGTTCCGACGTACAGTCGTGTCTAACAAATTCACGTATATTTATTATACACCATTGACAAACAGTACATAGACATGTTCCTACGTACTATATACAAATGTTTAGTTTCGACATACCTCCAAGGGCCTCTATCACGAAACCCAGATATCGTAAAGGTAACGGTAATGTTAAAGCAACAGCAGCAACCTCATCGCTGTTTGCTAAGCTTTTCAGTGATAGTCTGAGGTACAATCGTGTCTACAAATTCACGATATATTATTATAAGATTGAACAAACAGTACATAAGGACATGTTCCTATACTAATACACTGTTAGTTTCGACATACCCTCCAAGGCCTCCTAATCACAAACCCAGATATCGTAAAGGGAACGGAATGTTAAAGCAACAGCAGCAACCTCTCGCTGTTTGCCTAAGCTTTCAGTGATAGTCTGACGTAAAATCGTGTCTACAAATTCACGATATATTATTATACCATTGAGACAAACAGTACATAGTCAGTTCCTACGTACTATATACTGTTAGTTTCGACATACCTCCAAGGCCTCTATCACAAACCCAGATATCGTAAAGGGGAACGGAATGATTAAAGCAACAGCAGCAACCTCTCGCTGTTTTCTTAAGCTTTCAGTGACAGTCCGACGTACAGTCGTGTCTAACAAATTCACGATATATTATTATACCATTGACAAAACAGTACATAGACATGTTCCTACATGTACTATATACTGTTAGTTTCGACATACCTCCAAGGCCTCTATCACAAACCCAGATATCGTAAAGGGAACGTAATGTTAAAGCAACAGCAGCAACCCTCTCGTCGTTGTTTGCTAAGCTTTCAGTGACAGTCCGACGTACAATCGTGTCTAACAAATTCACGATATATTAATTATACCATTGACAAACAGTACATAGACATGTTCCTATGTATGTACTATACTGTAGTTCGACATACCTCCAAGGCCTCTATCACAAACCCCAGATATCGTAAAGGGGACGGAATGTTTAAAGCAAACAGCAGCAACCTCTCTCGTGTTTGCTAAGCTCAAGTGACAGTCCGACGTACACAATCGTGTCTAACAAATTCACGATATATTATTATACCATAACAAACAACATTAGACATGTTCCTATGTACTATATACTGTTAGTTTCTGACATACCTCCAAGGCTATCACAAACCCAGATATCGTAAAGGGGACGGAATGTTAAAGCAACAGCAGCAACCTCTCGCTGTTTGCTAAGACTTTTCAGTGACAGTCCGACGTACAAATCGTGTCTAACAAATTCTACGATATAATTATTATACCAGTACAAGACATGTCCCTATGCACTAGAATTACTGTTAGTTTCGACATACCTCCAAGGCCTCTATCACAAACCCAGATATCGTAAAGGGAACGTAATGTTCAACAGCAGCAAACCTTTCGCTGAACAGTGTCCTGTACAATTCATGTCATACAAGATGTTCCTATGTACAATATACTGTTAGTTTTCGACATACATATATCATAGTGTAGTGTTCTATAAGCTTCACTAGTCTGAGGTACGCTAACAAAATTCGATATATCTACCATTCCAAACAACTATATACGTACCTCCAAGGCCAGTAAACCCAATGATCGTAGTAAAGGGACGTAATGTTAAAGCAACAGCAGCAACCTCTCGCTGTTTGCTAAGCTTTCAGTGACAGTCCGACGTACAGTCGTGTCTAACAAATTCACGATATATTATTATACCATTGACAAACAGTACATAGACATGTTCCTATGTACTATATACTGTTAGTTTCGACATACCTCCAAGGCCTCTATCACAAACCCAGATATCGTAAAGGGGACGGAATGTTAAAGCAACAGCAGCAACCTCTCGCTGTTTGCTAAGCTTTTCAGTGATAGTCTGAGGTAAAATCGTGTCTAACAAATTCACGATATATTATTATACCATTGACAAACAGTACATAGTCATGTTCCTACGTACTATATACTGTTAGTTTCGACATACCTCCAAGGCCTCTATCACAAACCCAGATATCGTAAAGGGGAACGGAATGTTAAAGCAACAGCAGCAACCTCTCGCTGTTTGCTAAGCTTTCAGTGACAGTCCGACGTACAGTCGTGTCTAACAAATTCACGATATATTATTATACCATTGACAAACAGTACATAGTCATGTTCCTACGTACTATATACTGTTAGTTTCGACATACCTCCAAGGCCTCTATCACAAACCCAGATATCGTAAAGGGGAACGTAATGTTAAAGCAACAGCAGCAACCTCTCGCTGTTTGCTAAGCTTTCAGTGACAGTCCGACGTACAGTCGTGTCTAACAAATTCACGATATATTATTATACCATTGACAAAACAGTACATAGACATGTTCATATGTACTATATACTGTTAGTTTCGACATACCTCCAAGGCCTGTATCACGAACCCAGATATCGTAAAGGGGACGGAATGTTAAAGCAACAGCAGCAACCTCTCGCTGTTTGCTAAGCTTTTAGTGATAGTCTGAGGTAAAAATCGTGTCTACAAATTCACGATATATTATTATACCATTGACAAACAGTATATAGACATGTTCCTACGTACTATATACTGTTAGTTTCGACATACCTCCAAGGCCTATATCACAAACCCAGATATCGTAAAGGGGACGTAATGTTAAAGCAACAGCAGCAACCTCTCGCTGTTTGCTAAGCTTTCAGCGATAGACCAACGTATCACGTGATAGCGATAACAAATACGCTACACAATTTTATCTCGTCGTTTTTTGTTTTATCAACACGTTATGAAATTCATCTGGGAAATTTGCGTACACAGTGAGACTGCAGAGCCTGTTTAAATTTACTTTTGTCAGGTGTTCGTTACTTTTCATTTCTCAGCCAAAATATTTGGATTGTTACATAATTTTCATTGCAATTCATCTGTTTACGCCAAAGCTGAGCATTTTACATTTATATAACGGTATTTATGATTAACAGTTAACTCAAATATTATACCCCACTAAGGTATTTATATGATTATATCTATGACATTTAATTGCTTATTTATAAACCTTCAGAACAAGAGAACCAAAAAGATTTTGTTACACGATATAGCGATAACTGTGAGGATAGAAAGAATTAAGGTAGTTTTCACTAAAGTAAACAATTCTACACAATATGAACACAGATTTATTACGGAAATAGTATTTGCAAGAAATGACAACAACGAGAGTCTAGACGTTTTTTATAACTCAAGGGCGATTATGTAAAATTTCACGATTAATTCTAACTAAATCTTCCCTAATTTAAATAATCCCTCTAATGTAAGTTAAACCATTTGATTCTACACATATATTCTATACTGTAATCATTGAATACTTTGTACCGATCTTCAATACAAGTTTTAGATCGGAAGAGGCGGGAAAAATTGCGTATGAGGTATCATGAAATTATTTTTAATTTATGCCGAACAATATGGGTGACAGCATACTCTGCTGGAAGTAAATTGAAAATGCAAAGCTGTGCCTAATTGTTGATCTTAGGTACACAAATCCAACAGCATAATCGTAGTTTATCCAACACCATAATTTTTTTATTCAACAAGAACTAAGAATACATAAAATTCTTTACTTTCAACCAATGATGGGCTCCTAGACTGGTAGAATTTGTCCCAATAAAAATTAACATGAAAAAAAATAATAATAATATGAACTCTGAAAGTAGCGTTTGCCAACATCCTTTTTACGATGGATGGAACACAACCTTTTTGAGGATTGGATTCTCTTCTTCAGGTAAACAGACTTAATTAACACACAGGTAAGCAACAATCAATGTATGGCGATAAAATAGTCAAAGTCAAGAAAAATGTTAGGTGCCAAAAAATCAACCGTATACCTGTGTTCATAGCTGTGTGTACAATCAGAAACCATGGTCTAGCCAAAACATATGCATTACATTATAAGACTATTTTACTTACTTAACCCTATACATTGTATTTCTCCGTATGCATAAGAGGATAGATTCCAATTCGCGAAACTTTATACCTATTCTGTTCTTGTAACACATAGCAACGTCACTTGTCGCAATTAACGGACATGTTCCTTTAAAATCGACCATAGTTAATAACAAATTTGAGTTGTATTAAATGTGACAAGAGTTGTTGTGGGCCTACATGTGGACAATGTATGTAAAAAGGTCTCATCAGGCATTTATCCTCTGAAATACCTGTCAAAATTTTGTTCAAGACAGATCTTGAGAACGGCTTACTGTATTATATTATGGGGCTGTTGTGGGAATGCAGCTTTTCTGAGACTTTTCAGACTACAGAAGAGAGCGATTCTGAAATTGAAAATTAGAGACTCGTGTAGGAATAAATTTAGGGAACTTGAGTTTGTGTCACTGCCCTGCTTATACATACTTGAGACAATAATATATTGCCGTTCGAAGTGTGTGCTGACGCAGGGTAGGGACGTTCATAACTACAATACTAGAGGCCGGGAAAATTTCAGAGTTGCCCAACATAGACTAAAATCTTACGAGAGCCTACCATCTCAAGTTGGTGTAAAATTCTTGAACAAAGTTCCTGATCATATACAGAACCAGACGAACCCTTTCCATTTTAAACAATTACTCAAGCACTATTTAATATTGAATGAGTTTTATAGCGTGAGCGAGTTTATGGAACATAACATTTGATCGGGCACCTCTCACTGGGTGTTGACATGTCTATTCTTATGTTGACATTGTCAATTTTAGATGAAGACTATTTAGCTTTCTTTTACTAGGTACAACAATTGTTTAAATAAATCAATTTTAAACATTAACACAATTTATTGGTAAGTCTTTAGAGTTATACATATTTATTACTATTACTATACAAATGTTGTATTTGTTTGTTGGTAGTAAAAAAATTGTAGTTGTTAATTAGGCCAACTCTTAAAACGACTGAAACCTTTTATAGCAGGACACTGTGTATGGCATGATCAGTGTTGTATGGCATGATCAGTGTTGTATGGCATGATCAGTGTTGTATGGCATGATCAGTGATAAGTGTGCGTGGTGACTTCCAAATATGGAAGTTCCGTTGATAAAATCAGCGGCGGTATCGCGAAGTGTGAAGAGACAGCGGGATGCGCGGTTGGCTGCCACCGGTGCGGTATCACTGAGCCCAGTCGCCCGTTCCCAGGCCTGCCCTACCCCCAGTTCCCCGCATTTCACACCACAGAGGACGCGATAATTTGCTTAATTCGCCGCTCTTCATATACATGTAATTGCCTGCTGCTCGACACACGCTTATTACAACAGCCAACACGACTGTGTCGCCTTACAAATAGTCCCTCTTCTGTTTTTACACTAATCTAAATATAATTGACAGCTTGTGGTTTCCTGTCCCCTCCGACATCCTGTTCCTCGATTTTCCTGTTCCAGACAGTTCCAAGGCAATGAAGGTGAAACAAATGTGGCAATTAAACTAGAACGCAGAAAGTTACACACACAACTGCTACACCTCCAGCGGGTTATTGTTGTATTTCAACAGCACTCATTAATCGATTAATGCAGAAGTGATACCAACTTACATGCATTTAGTTATGTACGTTTTATTCCAACTATAAAAAAGGTTATATTCATTAATAGATTGCATGTGTAGTAATTGGTGCAATAGGTTTTTTTTATTACTTTTGAACTTCAGTAACAGCTTTAAAAAAATACATCCCACGAGGACAGGAAAAGTATCAGCAGTTTTGTAGTGATCTAGGAGGAAGTATGGCCATTTAGAGTGGCCCGTTTTGGATTGTTTTCATCAAACCCACGGAAAAAATATACGGTTTTTTAATATGTGGACATAATGAACTCTGATAACAGTTAACAGAATTATATTTCTATCTCAAAGATTACTTCGTAGTAGTTAACAAAGTTAAAATTACAAATTAAATATATTATTTACCTCGCTTTATTCCATATGCTTATTTTAAAAATACTTATTTTTCCCACGATCTGTAGTATTTCGTGTACGTTCTTGTATATCTATTGTACTTGTATAGTAATAATAAAAATTCAATTTTGTCTGCTTTTATGGAGATATTATAAACTACTGTGAATATGAAATGATTTGCGTTTAATAATTTGTTGACAGTATTTAAAAAATACGATCAAACTAAACAACTCATACAAATATAGTAGTATATTCCTGTATTTCTACTGTACTTGTGTAATAATAATAAAATTCAATTTTATATACTTTTAACGATACATTTTACTGTGAATATTAAATGGTATAATCATCAACCACAAAAAATAGGAGTTTAATAATTTTTTGACAGTATTTAAAAAATACGATCAAACTAAACAACTCATACAAATAATGCAATTTAGATAGACTGACTTGCAGCTTCTGTTAAAATCAGTTGTTTTTTAATGATCAATAGTAAATCATTTCATATCATTTAGTATTTCAATGACAAAATACATAGGGGACAGAGATAGAAAGTATTAAACACTAGCGAGAAAGCAACAGATATTGATAGTTTGTTCACATATCAAGAGCCAATTTAATAATTTTTGTGTTCCCAGATTTTTACTCTGAAAGTAGCATATTGATAGGATAAACACGAGTGTGTGAACGACTGCATTAAGCGATGTTTTATTTACAGTGGGGCGGAGCTGGGGGGGGGGGTGCCTCATCGATCACACCTCTGCGAAATTAAATTATTTGCCAAACATCTACAAACTCAATTTCTCACTTACCCACTGGAATCGTTACCGACCAAAAAGAACGGTATTTTGAAGTAATTTCAATGTTTAACGCACTTCTAGGAAATATACCATACTAGGTTTTTGCATGAAGACAAAGAGGACCACCCACTTACGATGTAGGGGCTTAATCTAGAAGACAAAGTAGTATCAGATCACTCACCGGGTCTACGCTTGGCCGGCAGGCGAGGGTGGTGATGCGGGCAGTAGTGTGAGGTGTCCTTGTAGCCATCAGGAGGGCTGAGAGTCACTTGGTCGACGAACTCCACCGGGGGCTCGAACGCCGCGCACAGGTCGAACCGGGGGCTGGGGGGCTCCTGGAAGCTCTCCTCGTCATCGTCGTCGTCCTCATCACAACACTCGTCGTAGCAGAAGTCCTCGCCGCAGTCACACCCGCCGATATCGTAATCGCCGTCAAAATCCTCCGGTTCTTCGCGGATCAGAATCACGTAATCGGCGTCGAAGAACTTATTCAAGGACTCGTCGAACTGGACGCGATTCTTCTTCTTGGACTTCTTCGACGAACCTCTCTTCAGCGCCGACTTCAAGACTCCGCGGTGGTAACCGTTGCAGAGCTCGCTGTTGGACGCTCCCACTGCTTCATCGTGGATCCGGTTGTCCTCCTGTTTCTTTTTCTGCTTCATCTCGTCCTCGGAGCTGTCCCTGAGGTCCTCACTGAAACTGGTCACCCCCTCGTGTGGGTTCACATTGAACTGGAACAAGTTGTCGGTTTTCACATCCACGCGACCTAGCACGCCGCTTTCCGGCTGCGACGAGCTATTATCTACACTATCACTTTCGATTTCACATTTAACAGTAGGGACTTCGTTATTGTTGGTTTCATCACTTTTTTCTTTCACAAAATCCGAGTTGTTAAATAGGTTTTCGAATTTGTTTACCGGTTTGGTCACACTGAGTCCACGAGCGTGGGGGAAAATCAAAGGCAAATTTTCAAGCGCGTTTGTCGATCTCTTAATTGGAAATAAATCTCTTAAAGTGCCCTTAGGGGTCTCGTTAATTTCCTGCTCTTTATCGTCTACTACGATTTCTAGATCTTTGTTAATTACAGGGACAATATCAGTTGTTTTATCGGGTTCATCGGTAAGTTGAGAGTTATCACGGTTAACACTAGTTTCTAAGTTATCACAAGTTAATCCCGCACTTGACGGAGTGTTCACCTCACTATCAGCCGTCACTGACTCACCACTACAGTCTACAGTCACTGATAACACGGCCTCCTGTCCCTCAGCCTCCCCCTTATCACCGCCTCCGTCACAGCTGGTGTCCCTGACTCCATCCTCCGAGCACTTACAGCACTGAGAGTCCACCTGGATCTCGCGGTCCACTAACCTCGGTCGCCGCGCACTGTCCTCGCCTTCGCCCACCTGGATCACTGTGTCCAGGGAGTCCCCTCGCAGCGAGTCACTGTCACTGTCACTCTCGCGCTCGGGTAGGGTGAGGGGCCAGCCATGTTGACCGGGGGCTGCCGAGAAGGTACTGAGCATTTCTGCGACGCCTGCTGTGCGACCCTCCGCGCCGCCGGTCGATAGTACTGTCCGCCTCCCACACTCCCGACCCCCCTCCACCGCTCCTCCCCCCTCCCAGCTATCCTCCTCCTCCTCCTCAACCACACCTATTGATAACTCGTCACTATCGCAACAACTGATCCAGTTTGATGCCGAGGTTATTCCGGGGATTAAATTGCTCCGGAATGTCTGCAGAATTTCCAAGCTCGACTCGTAAATTTCTTCTTTTTCGTGCATTTCCAGCAAGCTCAGTATCGGGTTCGTTTTTCGTTTGAATATCTCTTTTTCAGACGACTCTATCTCGCATTTTTCTAAACTACTATCCGAATTCGACGAGTCTTCGCTCTCCGGATTTTTAGCGTAATTTCTTAGGTTCGTGTCATTAGAGACGATTGTTTTAATAAACTCGATTTCTTTCTTATCGGATTCGAGATTCTCATCTATTGCGAATAAATCAGTACTGTCACAGCTCGTGTAGTCTTCGTTCTCGATATCGGAGCACGATTCCTCCTCTATTACGTCCTGGAGGCCGAGTACGCTGTTTTCATTTTTGCTACCGTTCGCTATAAAACTAAAACTGACGATATCGATCGGGAACATGACTCCGAACTGGGTTGTGGTTTGTTGACTCGTGAGAATCTCAAGAGAATCCAGATTCTCGTCACTCTCGGAATCAGAACTGTCACACTCGTCACCTAAAACCGACAGCAAATTGTCGACAGGCGTTGATAAATTGTCTTCGTTTCCTGACGTCAAGCTTTTCTCCGATTCCCGGAGCTCGTGTTCCAATTTACTGTCTCCATCGACAATCACATTTGCTCTCGACTCGGTCGGGACTGCACGTGCGTCGAGCGCCGGCGGCGTCTCTTCTGAGCGGAGTTGCAAATTAGATTCCCGCAATTCTGTGGAAGCCGATCGATCGACACAATCCCGCTTGTCTCTTGCACTTTGCACCTCTGAGGTTTCCTCGCCGACACGATCCTTACCACCTTTGTGTAATTCACCGTCTTTCTTTTCTAAAACAGCATCGCGTTCTTGTTCTCTCTCGCGTTCTCTTTCATCTAAAAATGAAAGACATTCACGACTACCGAGCTTCGTGTGAGTTAAAGGAGACTCAGCACATTGACTTTGTAAAGACGTTTCTCCCTCTTTGAAAAGCTCAGTTTCCGATACTCCATTTTTCTCTTTATCCTTTTCAGTCGGTTCCTTTGTACACTTTCTGGTTGACTCTTCGCTAAGCCGGGATATTGAGTCGCAATAAATATCCTCGGTGTCGATATTACGTTCCCTCTGCGTCTTCACGTCCTTCCCACCGCCACTTTCCTCGACCACGACTTTCCCTCCCAGGAACGACACGCGTATTGTCACATCCTCTGTAAACTCCACGTCAAATTCCGATCCGTCCTCTTCGATCGGCAGCACGTCCTCCCGTTTGTTACACTTTCTATTCTCATTCTGGCCATCCTCGAAATGAACTCTTCGACGCGTGGTTTCTTCGATAGATTTCTTTATGCCTTTATTATTTAGACATTCAGAGTCGTAATTTATGATACTTTCTGCTTCTATTTCACTTCGGTTCACCAAAACCTCCTCGTCTTTCACCGTGAGTCCTGAGGTCAGTGCGATCCTCTCGTGGTCACTATCGCTCACAATTATTTCTAAATTTGCAAAAGACTCGTCTCCATCTTTCCTTTCGTCCTCCACCTCTTCCTCTTTAAAAACCAAAGGTGCTCTGGGGCTGAGTGACGTTTCATCATTTGAAAACTCCTCCTCTTCGACAATATCAGGAACGTCGTCTCCGCTCGAGCTGCCCTCTTTCCCAAAATACGTCCTAGATTCCGAGAGCGACTCTTCAAAACTGCTGCTGTCGTCTTTAAAACTTTCGACACATCTCTGTCTGAAGTCTTTTTCTTCAATTTTAGTTTTCGCTTTTTGTACGGCCTTCTTCTTTTTCCAAACATAGTTGAAATGCTGTGGTGAATCCTCGTCGATGAACTTGAAACTGTCATTTTTATCCATAGTATAACCGATATCAGGGAACCGGAGTGGAATCGGTACAGGATTTAGACCTCATGTTCTAATCACAAATATTTCTAAGAATCCTTCAGGCGATGAAGCCCTCATTGACGGGTATTGAAGACGCCGAAACGCGATGGGAAGACGAGGTGGTGATTATAGCGGAGATAAACTCTCAGAGAGGGTTCGTCGGAGGCTGAAGTGGCGCTCGATGTGGTTCTCATCTTCCTCTTAACGACACTCGAGACAGCTTCCTGAAACAAAAGCAAGCAGTTAGTTCCCTTGAATGTCCTTCGGCTACGTGAAAACTTGTCCTAACATTTTTTGCACTATTTGCAGTAAATTCACGTCACGGAGTCAGCTTTAAAATCATGCTTTGTATAAATGTTGACAATATATGAAATTAATATTTTCAAAATTAAATAACTTTTACTAGTAATAATGAAATTATTTTTAATATCGAAACATAATTAAAATCACAGCCTTAAAAACCAATCTGGGGTGTTCAAATATACTATATATTTCATTGTACAGTATTAGTTTATTTTAATCTCAGAACGTTCTCTTCAGAATTTGTGTTCAGGCTCTCTAGAATTTTATTCTGTTACGTGATGCTTTATCTCCAGAGATGTTTTCATCTGTTGCCATCAGTGAAGGTGACCCCATTCCGCACTGATGGTCGGAGCATTAGTAGATAAGATAAGATAGGAACTTTACCCGACCCCATTCTTGTAAAACAGGTAAATTGTACGTCCGTCAATACAGGTAAACAGATGAGAATATAAAACCTCATTATTAACGATTACAGAGTGATGGTTTAGAACATAAAACTGCAAGTTTTGGTGTGGGATAGCGAAATAGACTCCAAATTAACTATTAGATTAGAACTGCATAATGTTCCGTTAGATGCAACGCCTTGTATTTTGTCGCTGTTCCAGTCTTTATAGATCATACATATACACCTAGGGATCAGTGTATAGAAACGAGATAGCATAATTATAGAATTGGTAAAATACATAACAACTAGAAAGTCACCAACACAAAATATTAGGGGTTAAACCATTTTAACATAGATAGTAAAAGGTTTAATACATAAATAACAATAAGCACCATCTAATTACTTGAATGATAGATAAACAGTTAACATTCTTGGAAAAACCACTCAGGTCGCTTTGTTGTGCTCTTGTGTTACGTGACTAATTAGAAAATTACTTTATATTATTATCGTAATAAGACTATAGTACCATGATCTCAGTATAACTCCTAGCTATAAGGAAACTAGATTTACTGCGTTCTACTCGGCATAACCGGTGTTTGCTAATTGCGGTGACTCTCGGAAAGGCACGCGGCGCGGCGGAGTGACTCATGGAAAGGTCATGAACAATACTCAGACTACGCGCTATATCATGCAGGAGTAATAGATACGGAGCAAGCGAAGGTCACTGCTGCGGGAACTAGTTTACGTGCTCCTTACACTTCTTATAAGCAGTCTTGTAAACTAATACTTGGAATGAATTTCCAGAAAGTGCTGTTTTGAAATGAGTTTAAGATTTATCAAAAATAAACATTTCTCCAAACCACTAATCAATATTATCTTCCATTGATGCGTTCGAGAAAAATGTTTTACATTACAACATCTGCTTATTACTTTTAATAATTTAATGCGCCATATGCTTGATAAAGCAACAAAGATTATTTTTTAAATACCGTACATTGTAATTCTAAGACGCATTTAATTGTTTATTAAAATCAAAACGATGTTTAGAATAACATTGTTACTGGATAAATTATAATTCCTAAAAGAATGTTATTTAAAGCACATTTTGAAATTACTTAGATGTCGGCAAACAATACGATAAGATGTAGATATAAATTTCATCTGTGTAACGTTACCTTATGGACAGATATAGATGATTATAAGATAATACGGTAAGTACAAAAATAAACGAATATTTTGCTTAAATTTTAAGATAAATGTCCCTTCAAAAATTTTTCCATGCATTATATTCCATCAAATCTTTAGTATGTTTCTTTTCCAGATAAGTAAATTTCAGGCAGATATTTTGATTAGTTTGTGTGGAAACGCACATTTGTACATTTGGATTGCTCTGAAAAGATGAGATATTCTTCGAGTTTAATTTAGACAAAAACCTCCATATCCTGAATAGTTTTAATTTCGTTTGCAAATGGATTTGTCTCATTTACTCAGTGCCAAAATTGTTTTTGGTGAGGATTTAGACGTTCTCGATTTCTTAATCATTCATATCCTGTTAATGAGTAGGGCAACGCTATAGGCTTTATTTAATATAATTTGTAAGGCCTAGAGACTTGCACAATTACGAAAAATGGCAAGATGCACCCAAATTAGTACTGACCGTCGCAAATCTGTTATTTCTCTACCTCATTAAACCACGTTACACCAGGTCTACCTCAACCGACCTAACTATCGTTACATAGCCTTAAATGCATAAAGCAATATGACAAAAACATCCTTAAGTTAGTATTGTCCGAATTTGAATGTCTGTGTACGTTGCAGAAGCCTGCCGATCGAGTTTTATCACGTCACATTCACTATCTCCTGGCCCTGAGGCTGTAACAGTTTTATCAGAGAACGTGACGAAAGCCCTAGAATGTCTGCAGAAACTCCATTAGAGCAGATATTTCGTCCAAGTCTTATGACGTCAGATTCACTACCTTCTGACCCTGAGGCTGTAACAGTTTTTATCAGAGAACGTGGACGAAAGCCCTAGAATGTCTGCAGAAACTCCATTAGAGCAGATATTTCGTCCAAGTCTTATGACGTCAGATTCACTACCTTCTGACCCTGAGGCTGTAACAGTTTTATCAGAGAACGTGACGAAAGCCCTAGAATGTCTGCAGAAACTCCATTAGAGCAGATATTTCGTCCAAGTCTTATGACGTCAGATTCACTACCTTCTGACCCTGAGGCTGTAACAGTTTTATCAGAGAACGTGACGAAAGCCCTAGAATGTCTGCAGAAACTCCATTAGAGCAGATATTTCGTCCAAGTCTTATGACGTCAGATTCACTACCTTCTGACCCTGAGGCTGTAACAGTTTTATCAGAGAACGTGACGAAAGCCCTAGAATGTCTGCAGAAACTCCATTAGAGCAGATATTTCGTCCAAGTCTTATGACGTCAGATTCACTACCTTCTGACCCTGAGGCTGTAACAGTTTTATCAGAGAACGTGACGAAAGCCCTAGAATGTCTGCAGAAACTCCATTAGAGCAGATATTTCGTCCAAGTCTTATGACGTCAGATTCACTACCTTCTGACCCTGAGGCTGTAACAGTTTTATCAGAGAACGTGACGAAAGCCCTAGAATGTCTGCAGAAACTCCATTAGAGCAGATATTTCGTCCAAGTCTTATGACGTCAGATTCACTACCTTCTGACCCTGAGGCTGTAACAGTTTTATCAGAGAACGTGACGAAAGCCCTAGAATGTCTGCAGAAACTCCATTAGAGCAGATATTTCGTCCAAGTCTTATGACGTCAGATTCACTACCTTCTGACCCTGAGAATGTGGCAGTTTTAATTCTAAGAATGTGACAAAAGCTCTAGAATGTCTGCAGAAACTCCATTAGAGCAGATATTTCGTCCAAGTCTTATGACGTCAGATTCACTACCTTCTGACCCTGAGGCTGTAACAGTTTTATCAGAGAACGTGACGAAAGCCCTAGAATGTCTGGAGAAATTCCATTAGAGCAGATATTTCGTCCAAGTCTTATGACGTCAGATTCACTACCTTCTGACCCTGAGGCTGTAACAGTTTTATCAGAGAACGTGACGAAAGCCCTAGAATGTCTGCAGAAACTCCATTAGAGCAGATATTTCGTCCAAGTCTTATGACGTCAGATTCACTACCTTCTGACCCTGAGAATGTGGCAGTTTTAATTCTAAGAATGTGACAAAAGCTCTAGAATGCCTGCAGTAACTCCATTAGAGTAGATATTTCGTCCAAGTTTTATCACGTCTGTTCCACTATCTCTAATCTCGCTATGTGGAGAAACATTTGGTACGTGACAGAAACTTTGAAATTTGCTACTAGATTGAGCTGAGACTTTGGTTGGTTTCGAGATCAGTTCTTTTTTTGCACAATCACGTCTGTGTCACTATTTCCCTAGACATTACAGTGTAGACGTGATACGTGATCTGATTATATGTTTTCTCCGCATTAAATACTTTCTGAGTATTAATTGCTTTCAGCGCTAAGCCTTCCGAATACAGGAAGTGCTCCACATTATCACTTTACTACGAGCGATTTTGTAAAGAGTAGTTTCCAAGACTGCAGTACAATCCGTGTAATCTAGGATTGATAAATGTCTCTTATATACTTAAAAAGTGTATACTATTCCATAGGCAACAATTCGCGTTGGACATATATTTCTATAATATCAGAACTTAGGGAAAGACTTTTCAACACAGTTGTTATTGGTGATCCAAGTCCCATAATTGGTTAAACTCTTGTTCAGAAAAATTGTTGTAACTCACTTTGTTAGCTGCTCTCTTTGGAAAAACATACCCACAGAACCAAATCATTGACATAGGGGTCAGGGAATAACAGTGTTTGATATAAATAAAAAATGTGATGTGAATAAAATTAATTTACTAAAAAATTAAAATAATAAATATAATACTTTGTGTTTAATAGGTAATGGTCAACAAAATAATCTTCTACCCGTACTAAATCAGACAGCACTACAACGAATAGCATAAGCTGATGGAACATATAACAAAGTCTCATACGAAAGAATCACTCTGTAATCGTTATTAATGAGGTTTTACATTAAGTAAAGTATATTGCTTGTTAAGTTTTACAATCATGGTTTGTATAATGGTCGAACAACTAGGAAGTTATTAAGATAGGAATCTTATCTACCTTCGGTGTTGTCCCACACTAATGACGAGGTGGAAAACAACTGTCTAGATGGTGTCCGTTACGTCACACGATAAAACTATAGAGGGCCTGATCACAAAAGTATTAAAGAGTAATCAAATGTTAAAATGTTTACAAACCTATAGAAAGATGGGGTTTGGTATGAGTTAAGAAAAAATACCCAACATTTTGAATACAATATCCTAGCGTAAACACAAAGTGGAATAAGGATGAATTAAAAAATTGATTTATAAAGGTGTTACAAGGAGTTTTAAAATGTGTGTGAAGAAACAATATTTGAGAAGTAACAATGGTCAGACGATAAATTGCCAAAAATAATCATAAGCCAGACGTCTGACTGAGACTGATAATTAAGTACAGTAAGGTACAGTAAGCAGAAAGTTGTGGTTGTTGTCCCACCAGTGGTAGTTCCTAGGTCTGGTCATAAGATCGCGTAATGAACAGTGGTCCCAATCATACTTTGTTATGTATCCTGCCTATGATAAATAATGGGTAAGCACCCCCATTTCGAAAATTTTTTTGTTCCCCCAATTAATACTATACACTCCCGTATACAAAATTTTGACACTTGAGCTATAAGTCTTTTAGTACGAGTTTGAAGTTTTCAAATGAATATACTGTGTATTACAAAATGTATAACACAACGTTTCAAGGATTGGAATATATTCTCTTCGTCAGATGGGGTAGGTATACAGTAAGTACATACTAATGTTGTATGTACTAATATCTCCCACACCTGACGAAGAAGATAGATTCCAATCGTCGAATCGTTGTGTTGTACCTTTTGTAACATATAACGATGGCAAATGTCCGAAATCCTGTTATCCTTTCAAATCTTCTATCGTCAATAACAAACTTTAAACAAAGAATGTAACTGTAGATGTTTTCTTCAACGATGTTGGAAAATTCGGAACAATTTGAGGAGAAACATTTAATTTCCAGCTAGAGACGGTATGGGTGGTATCAGCAGGGGTATAAGCGGTGCTTGAGACACTCTCCCGGAGTAAACTGGGGTTGGAAGTGCTGACTTCAGCAGTATTGTCTTGTTAGTTACTTGTTGCACTAGACCCTCTGTGTGTTTAACTGGACTGTTAGGCAAACCCTTAGTTCCTCAGCTTAATCAGCATTTTCTCAGATAACGTTGTGAGTATTTCATTAATAAAGGTTTAGGTTCGCAATAGGAAGGTCCAGGCACTCACTGGCGAGTATCAATCAATCGTGTTAAGTACTAGGAGTGCACTGATTCTTCCCGTAACCGGCGGAGTGCTATTTTAAGGATGGGAACTCCAAAGAAGAAACCGTTAAAGAAACATTACACTCTATAATAAAACTTGGTACTCGATCTTTTTAACTTTTTAATTCCTTGAAAGTTCTAATCTGTTAAGTGGGTGTAATTTTATTTTGAGATAGTAAAAGCTTAATTTATCTTCTGCCTCATCAATATACTGAAAATTGAATACATCTAAACCTTGACTTAAGCATTCCCCTAGCATCTCCATAGTTAAAACATACTGAAAAAAGTTTATTATAATTGGGTCACCTGCAAAATGCCGACACAAAAACGTCTCAGTTAGCAATGCAATGTACTGGCAATTTCTAAAATAAAAAAATACTAACAATTATTAATATAAGTTTTTGTAATATATTTCTCAAATAAGAAGTTAAATTGTTATTAAGAGACTCCAGTGACGAGAAATGCTCAAAATGAATTTCAGGTAAACATACTCTGATAATCTTCATTTTTCATTGGAACAAATAATTTACGACTGGAATAACAATTACTAATGAAGATCCCCTGAGAATAAAATTCAATATTCATTACACAAATAGCTAGTTCTAGATTTCCTGGAAAGTTTTTATTATCTTAAAAAGTATTAGTTAAAGTCACTCCTCAGTAGTATCTGAACCGTAAAGATCTTGATGCAAAGAGGTTTAATAAGTTGGACAGTCTATTACTAAAATATTTATAGGTCGTATCTCTCTGATATTTATGTCATGATGAACAACTTTGTTTGAAGGGATAATAGGACTTCTGATAGTTCCCATTGTTGTGTTACAAAAGGCAAAACATAACGTTTCGAGGATTGTAAATCTATACTCTTCGTCAGGTGGGGGAGGTATTAATACACATTAAAGAACAGAAGAAGAACGATGTGATTATCGTGCTCTGAACTTGCATTCTGTGCAGTGACAACGTCTGGACTGGACTCCAAGCAGCTTTTGGGTATGTTTTTAACCATTTTATTTCCCTTCTATTCTACTTTCAGTTCTTTATTTTTGTTTGTATCAATACCCCCCCCCCTCACCTGACGAAGAGGACAGATTCCAATCCTAGTAATGATGTGTTACACCTTTTCTCACATATAGCGACGGCAAATGTTCGAAATCCTTACAAACCTCACATTGTCAATAATAAACTTAACGGACTCGGTTTAATGTTAACTAGTTTTTGTAAACAATACATTATAGGGTGATCTTTGTCATATATGTTAAGGTATGCTTCCAACAGTAAAACTATTTGAATTTATAGTACTTAAATTACTTTTCATCCCTCGAAATATGATTTCCTCCCCCCCCCCCAATTTTCAGACTCTCTTAACAACTTTGGAATACTCTTTGTTACACAGTGACAGCCAATACTAACATAACTATCAACACCGATACACACGTCATACTAATTCCTGGTTAAAGACGTAACAGTCGAGGTATAAGTAACAAACACGGTGACACAACCCCCCCCCCCCCCAAACGGCATAATGTAACCCGAGCGCGTCCCCAAATTGGGTTAGCCTGAGGCAGAGCCACGCTAACTTAACAAACCTGATTCTAAACTAATTCTGTGGCTTTTAATCTCTACTTGAGACCTACATCTTATCCCGACATTGCAAACAATCTTGTACGGGATATCAAATCAAATTATAGTGATAAAGTTAAAATTGTGTTTTATCATAACTTTTAATCTAATAGTTTTAACAAAGAAACCTGCACGATCACTATTACATCCTCTGGAAAACTGCGGTATAGTTGAGGTAGTATTGAGCATTTGTTTTACTTACTAAGTTCTTCTGGTAGCAATTTTGTGTTCATTACAAACTTCTCACTTCTCCAACGAAAAAATAAAAGTTTTGGTACATATACAAAAATTGACACTTAATAAAAACCCCAAGAAATAGTTTTCGGAAATCACGTTAAACGATGTTTCGAAAACATTTTGGCCTAAAAGTATTATGCTGATAATATTAATACATCGTCTTACCAAAGGCGTCCATAGCTAGTACCTTTGCCTTCTTTTTTATCACGACTAAATAAATTTCATAAATTATGTACAATAATGAGAGTATAATAGTTTGTCAAAACTAATAATTTGACAATATAAGAGTATGTATTGGATGGAATTTCTTCTCAAACAAGATATTATATGCCGCCTTTATCTACAATATTACGGAATGATACCATACCATTCGAACGTGTGTTACGAAACATTAAACAAATTGTAAGTTTTAACCTGTTTTAACTTTGAGAAAGTGAGCGGGTAACATAGACACAACATTTCATTTTCCACACCGCACTGGAACTTGGCGAAAAACATCACTGTTCTTGGAGACAGTTGGAGCTTAATGTATCGAGACCTTGCAACTCCATCGTACATACAATGTATTTATTTTTCGGACAACACATCCCGTTTTAAAAAACCAATAACTTTTTCTATGGAGAGTGGTTATTAAAAAGAGGAAATATTGAAAAAAATGTTATAAAAGAAGGGGGCCTTTTTAACTTTAGAATATATCCCAGAGATTACGTTGACCAGAATGTACTCTTGGAATTTTTCCTAAAGGAATACATCCTACAAGTTTGTACCACTATAATATATCTAAGATATTCTTTCACACGGAAGTACACTAGAAGTTTGTTCTACTAGAATATTTCATAGAACTTAACTTTATCCCATAAGAATATATCCTACAAATTTGTACCACTACAATACATCCTGACAATTTGTGCCACTAGAATGTATCCTGGAAGTTTGCACCACTGGAATATAGTCTAACCGTTCTCCTTCCACTACTATAAACCTAAATGATCGTCCCACTAGAATATATCCTATAATGTTTTCACCCCTAGGATATATCCTATAATGTTTGCATCACTAGGATATATCCTATAATGATTGCACAAATACGATATATCCTATAATGTTTGCACGCTTATGATATTAATTATTCTATAATGTTTGCACTACTAGGATATATCCTATAATGCTTGCACCATTAGGATATATCCTAGAAATTTGTTTTACTATAATACAGCCATATGAACATTCTCCTCCTACTACAATGTGCCAGATGTTTATTACATGAATGCGTATGCATCCTGTATACTTTCTGCATAGAAATTATACATTTTTATTGAAATACACTGATAACAGTACTAAACATATCTCAGTTCGGTACAGTCAAGTCTCCTCGCCACAATTAAGATATTCTGTGTGGGCGGTGCAGTGGCAGGGAGCAGGGCGTGTGTTACGGCATTGTCAGTCTGCCAGTGCCACGGGACACACACAGGAGCCGTGGCACAGTGCCACTTGCCCATTGTTACAGCGCGGCCTCAGCACGCCTAGGCGCTGTCCTGATAGCACGACACCGCCTTATCAATCCACGCACACTTCACAGCCCATTGTTGTCCCCCTCAGGCCTCTGTCGTCCTGTCGTGAGAGTAATTAGCAATTAACCTCCTCCACTATCATTGTCTAAATACATCACATTCACTTGACCTGTAGCGTTCACTGTAAGCGGGATGTGTGACGCAAACCTCGATGCACATTTTCCCTTGTAGGTTTTGAGGACGCATGAAATACACGACAATAAAGTATTAGTTATGAAATTTGAATGCTGTACCCTGCTCCAGTTCAGCTGGTTGTTCCAGGTAAGACCCCGATCGAGGATCAGTCCTAAGAACTTTGTGGGTTCTTTTTCTTCCATAGTGACCTCATCTATCATTACCGCGGGCAGAATATTAATCTTGCTTTGTTGTTAATAAACATTATTGTATGTAGATTTTTAAAAAGTAAAAAAAAGTAAAGAATGTCTTATTTTACCAGGCGAAGTTAGGGCTAAGAAGCCCTCTCTAACACTTAACCTGGGGACCAACGGCTTAAAGGTGACTTCCGAACCACCACCAATGGCCGGGCAGGCGGGCCGCTTGCAAGGACAGGATCGCTCAGCGGTCACCTGTCCAAGCAGCAGCCACGCTCGGCGTTGCTTGATCTGGTTATCTTGCGATAACCGCCGTACCCACTACACTGCGCCATTGGCATTTTTAACTATTTGTTCCAGGATTCATTTAAGAAAATCCTTGAATTAAAGCTCAAACCCACACAAGTTTTAATTTCAAGTCGCTCGTGTCATCTGAATACTGAATCTTCTTTCCATTCTGAATCAATGACTTGAATCAATATTATGTATGATAAAAACAAAACAGGCCCAAGAATTGATCCCTGGGGGACTCCATGTGTAATTTGTTACACATTTACTAGCGTACTAACGGCAACTTTACTAACTGCACTCTGCTAATGTTGTTCTTGATTTGTTATTAAAATTATTGATTTAAATTCGTGTAGGATTATGTAATCACATTTTTAACAAATATATAGAAAATGTCCGTACCTTTAAAACGCAACTACTCCCGAGTATTTGAAACGAGACATTAAAAGCACGCTTTTCAAGATGTAATTAAGGAATTAGAATATGCCGGTTTGCCTCTTTAAGAAGAGACTTATGAAGAAGATCAAAGTGACTCTGTATTATCTCCTCTTATAATACCGTCAAATGGTATTGTCTATTATAAAAGGAGACAAGGCATCGACTAGCATATTTGCAGCTACTGGATAACTGCTACTACAATATCAGTGCGGTTGGATTTAGTAGCAACAATTTCACTAGCAGCTACTAAGTAGCCTGTGTTACTTAGGCTTTATCCGTCACATTCTTAATACATATAGCATGCTGAACTCTTATTTAGCTTACTTCTTTTACTGAGATAGTAGCAGTGAGTATGTTTGTAAATATAATTGTAAATTTACTGTCATGAATCGTTAAGACGCTACAAACCTCAAAGGTAACTTAATTGTTCCTTTTCCTTCTTGACTATTATTACAATTAGTAACAAAATTTCCAAAATTATTCTTATTTTGAATGTAATGAATTATGTTCGTAAGTACGAGTACATTTTCAAAACACGATAGATATTTTAAACCTCCAATTAAACTTCGGTTGGATAAATTAAAAATTGTTTATCTCTCTTGATAATAAGTAAATCGGAAAAAATATATTCATTCTACAATCAAGAATATAATAATTTACAGTACGCATATAAGTGCAGGTTATGACATGATTTAACTTTATTCAAAAATTAATTTCAGCTATAGTTAATCCAAATCATAGTATAGTATATTTGTTTAATTCTCATTCATATTCATATATTATATTAAAACAAAACTCAAATGTGTATCTGTTTTTAATTAAGGACCTATTATGAAATCGTCCAATTTACCTATTTTAAATTAATATAATTCCTTGTGCAGTTGGAAAAATTGTTGTTTTGTATTTATTTCCTAAAGGGAGGATACAAAAATGGGCTGTAACTATCACATTTTTAAAATTAACCCTACTAAAATAAGATTGTAAAACGATACCCAAACGAAATTCCATATTAAATTTTTACTTGGCATGATGAAGCATGACATAAGGGCAGAGATGCCCTAAGACCTGTATCAGAGAATTGTTCTCAATACTACAAACGTTGTGGTAGAGCGAGCCTAATTAAGTGGTAAGCAATCAAGAGGCCTTGAACGTGGAATGCTGCTCGGTCCAGCGGAGGAGCGCGTGTCGCTAGAGATGTGTAGCAGCTAGACAACTGTTCTCAATACTACAAACGTTGTGGTAGAGCGAGCCTAATTAAGTGGTAAGCAATCAAGAGGCCTTGAACGTGGAATGCTGCTCGGTCCAGCGGAGGAGCGCGTGTCGCTAGAGATGTGTAGCAGCTAGACAACTGTTCTCAATACTACAAACGTTGTGGTAGAGCGAGCCTAATTAAGTGGTAAGCAATCAAGAGGCCTTGAACGTGGAATGCTGCTCGGTCCAGCGGAGGAGCGCGTGTCGCTAGAGATGTGTAGCAGCTAGACAACTGTTCTCAATACTACAAACGTTGTGGTAGAGCGAGCCTAATTAAGTGGTAAGCAATCAAGAGGCCTTGAACGTGGAATGCTGCTCGGTCCAGCGGAGGAGCGCGTGTCGCTAGAGATGTGTAGCAGCTAGACAACTGTTCTCAATACTACAAACGTTGTGGTAGAGCGAGCCTAATTAAGTGGTAAGCAATCAAGAGGCCTTGAACGTGGAATGCTGCTCGGTCCAGCTTGAGGACGCGTGTCGCTGGAGATGACAAGATGTGTAGTAATACTCAGTTGTTTGTGTTTTGGCCAAGGCTACCCGGTCTGTCCACACCTATTTTCCTCGAACAATTAACTTTTAGTAAATCTCAAATATACAATTCGTGTGAACTGACAATTTGTGTCCGTACATTTTAGATTGATAAGTTCAGGGCAAGTTAGGTTCACACTTAGACCGCGGTAACTTTGCACTCGGGAGATGCACTTCCCAAGTTGAGTGCTCTGTATCGGACCTCTACATGTAACTGAATAGCAAACTAACTTTGTTTTATATCCAAGAAACCGAACAGAATGGCAATGACATACGAGAACAAGCAGGGAAGTGCTTTACAAATGCCAGTTATTCCACTTTACAAAAGTAGTTTTAGAAATATAATACCAGTATTTTATCAGGTTCCATTCTTTGACCGGAAATAAAAGGTGAAATCACAAATCAACGATATGATATTGTTGTACTTTGATAGTGTACTTTTAAATTAGCTTCCCATAGTTTACAGAACCAGTTTTTTTACAATTATCCAGATTATTTTAAATGAAATACACTTGAGAGCAAATTATATTCCTGCAAATATTGATAATTTTACTAAGGGTTAAAAACAATTTTAAATTGTTCCCAAGACACTCTTCTATTAAAAATATTTATGGGTGGTTTCAAAGTATCAATTTCCAATCAGCAATATAGCCTCAATTTAATAACTGTTAATTATATATATACCCCGTCTTCAGGAAGTTTTAAATATACATTAATACATGATAACAAAATTATAAAACGTGAACAAGAATACAACAAACACAGTGCACAACATTTGATAAAGTTCAGCTGACGTTATATTTTTTTTAATAAATCGTGGTAGAAAAGTATATTTTTGTGAAGGATGGAATAATACTTTATCACTTTGATAAATTTTGAATCTATAAAAACTATTTAAAAAGTTATCTTAAATTTAGAGCAAATTGATTTTTTGTCATCGACATGATTGGATGAGCTTGTTTTATATATATTGCAAAATGTACTCGCTCCACAAACATAAATAAGTGTGAACTACATGTATGATATTTTTTCAATAACTGAAAACCTATGAGGAAATTAGTTACGCTGCGTCGAGTACGGCTGCGCCAAGGGCGTCTGAGTGGCGGCGACACGCCTGGAGGACTGATATGCGCATGCGTACAAAGGCTGGGAGGGGAGGGCGAGCTGCACGCATGCGCTCATGTGTATCGCGCCTTGACATCCGCTACGGCAGGTACCAAGAACGTAATTAGCGTGAGAACAAGGGATGCAGCCGGTGCGTGACGATCGCCGGATACCGCGGCACTCCTCCATATCCGGTCATCCGGTGAGAGATAGCGGGGATGGGTACTGACCTACCACCACAGTCACAAATCGCAGCCTCTAACTATGAAGATCTTGTAAAAATTAAATGTAATAGATGGCTCTTTAAAATAAAATCTGTCCAAAAATTATGTTTTTTAATTGTTTCAATCCTTTGATAAAAGATTTGTTATCATTAACTATGGAAGGTTTGACAGGATAACAGGATTTCGGACATTTACAACGTTATGGTTACAAACAGTATAACACAACGTTTCGAGGATCGGAATCTATCCTCTTCGTCAGGTGGATTTCACTTAATTTAATATTTTATGTATTTGTATAAATGGTTGTAGTTAATACTTATTTTTTAATTAGACTGTAATCCGTATTCTGAAAGTAATAAAGTAAAAATAGAAATAAAAAAATAAAACGCAAGATGTTTAGTGTAGGAAAGAATTTAACCGTCCCTTCTTAAAAATGTAGTACGATTCCTTCTGGACAACAAATTATTTACACTCCACATAGCATCAATCAGAACATTTCAAAGGAATTAAACAGGTTTTTATTTTTTGCTTTATCAAGTTTGAGACTAGACAGAGAAACTTGTTTCAATCAAATTTTGTGAAAAGATTTAAAGTCAGTGTCATAACTGTGTACCACTTATTATGACATAATCTTCATTCAGTGTACATTCTTAAGGTTTGTACATATGAGAAATCGCAAACAAAGGTAGCATAGAAAATCAATTACCGTTAGAAAAATTCAATAAAAGTCGCATAATATTTACATTCCTGAAAGTGTATTACTTCTTATTGATACAGCTTTATTTATTAAATATTCTTTTAAAAGTCCTCACTTTTAAAAGATAATGTATGATAACTCTAAAGATGGTTCATTATTTAAAGACGGGTCCATGGGAACCCCCGTGTCCCAAAAGGATCAGGATGGTGGATGTGGTGGCAGGATGGGTGGTAAGGGGAGCAGGATGCGGGCTGCGAGAAACTAGAGTCAAGTTACTGTTCCTCAACCTCGTATGTGAGTGAAGGGGGATCATTTATTGTTGCTCTGATCTTCAAAATATGAAAGACAATAAACTATATAAAATATGGCAGGTAATAGAAACAATTAGCGGGGAGTTTGGAACTGTCATTAAACTTCTGCATTCCACGGACCCACGATTCCACTCTGAGGCAGTTCAAAAACTAAGCATTTAGTTTTGATTGCCCTTCTATTTTTAATTTACCTTTCCAGATTGTAAAAGTTGTATTACAGACTTTAAATTTGTAGTAAAAGTTAGATAGTAACTTTGTCTTTTCTATCAACATTATACAACAAAGCACTGCATATTTAACTAAAATGTACAGTTTAAAGTGTATTCTTAATAAAACTTTCAATTTTTTTTAGTATATACTAAACATTTTAGTATATACTAGAAAATATTTTTTTTTAGTAACAAAACGTTTTATACTATATGTTACTAGCAAGCTTACTATATGATTTCAAAACTATAAATGAAAACAGATTAAAAATTGTGGTTAACTTAATTAAAAATATGTTTGTACTGTCATAAAACAATTACGCAGAAAAGTTAATTACATTTCACAGGCTCTAGGAGTAAATTTAACCAATGATCTATAAAAAAGCCTCACATTCCCAATCAGAAAATTGACATTTATTATCTTTTCAGTTAGGCAAAACTGCACATATCTACAAAATTTCATTGAAATTGATTCTGTCGTTTCATGTATGTTCGTTGATGTAAAAATATAAGGAAGTAAACCTATTAAGTTATTAAATAAAATTAAAATAAATAATCTTATTATAAGGTAAAATAGTTCAAATTAGTTCAATTAACTGTCCTTCAATTAGAAATCGAATAATATACTTATTCATGAAAAGTATAATTTAAGATTAGTGTAAACGAACATCGTAACACAATACTTTTATTTGTGAGCATATTAATTAATTTTTGAGTCGTTGGATTTGTGATAAAGTTAAAATAATGTTATTCTTCATTTGTTTTAGAACTACTGGTTAAACCGTTTTTGTGGTACCACCTTGGAAATACATATCGAAGGTAATGTCTTAATATTTTTTTTGTGATTGGCCTTGGTACCGTAAACATTTGACCAAAATTTACTAGAAATTAATATAATAATTTTTAAGAAATCTTTATAGCATCACACAGACATACAGACGAGAAAATAAGCACCAGAGACCCACGTTCATATCCTGAAATGTGTTTGTCTCGACTTGAGCAATAATGCTATACCTGTACACTGAACGATGGCAAATGTCCGGAAAATCCTGTTTCCTTCACAATCCTTTATCGTCAAAAGCAATCTTCAAACAAATAAATGTTATATACCCTTTCCCAGAGACTTATGGAACGCCCTGTATACATTTAGAGACAACGATTGTAACTACTCTATAAAAGTAAGTTATTTAAAATATTTGATCTTTTTGGTTTCTTTTTATAAAAATATAGTAGAATCTTATGTTTTATACCCATCACACGATACTCACAATAATTAATTACGTTAGTAAACGAAATTTCAGAAATAAATTTTCATTACAAAATAATATTAAAATGGAAGGAAGCCTTGACAACGAAACCGAAACAATGACAGTTTATTGACAGTTAATTACCTCTCGTAATGTTGGTGGTAATTGTAATAAAAGGGCTTCCATTTATTCAATCGTCACTTATTGTTTCTTAAGGCATTAATTAATTAATTGGCGTAATTAAACAAAGTCAGGCATCAGAAATACCAATTACGGCCAGAAGTTTTTCTGTGTAGATTCTCAATTATCGAACTTCGTCGAGGGTGGTATTTAATTGTTTGTTCACTTTATCGTATTTTTTATTTAATTTAAAGTTGTGTACTAGAAATACACAAAAATGTCTAAAGGTGTTTTTTGTTTCAAAATAATATGATAATACCAGCATTTTGTTTTATATATAACATTATTAAAACATAAATTTATTTCAGAATACAATGTAATAGATTAGGTTGCATGCAAAATTTTAAGCATTTCATTCCGATACCTGTGTAGATATGTTACATATTAAAATGTCACCTAATTGCACTCATATTGATTACTAATTCATTTATGTTCTCCTTGCCAACACGGGTTCCCCATAAAATCAATAGAAAATATGTTCCATCGTTGGCAAAATTCCCAAGGGCGCCGTGCAACTTCAACAAGCTGGATGTTGCCTTTATAAAAATCAAGGTTCATGAAAAACTTCAAACCTATAGGTAATTATCGTGCGAACAGACACACAGACATAAATATAAATTTACCAGCCCATCGAGCGATAGGCTTTGCTAACGCTCAGACAATAAGTAAAATTTAATAATCCCATATATTTCCGACTGTTTCGACTTATTTTAGAGGATAAAAATGAGGATAATATTATTATCTCTTTAATAACCGTTCCAAGTGCAAAGAGATGTAGCTCCCTTTAGAAACATGTTTGTAAATAAAACATTGAAAATTTTGAGGTAAATCGGCTGACTATGAAACACTATTGTGTTCAACTAAACACTATGGATCCGCTGACTTCACAGCTTTCAACATTTTGTCTCTTAGTTTTCTGGAAGGTAGTTTAATTTTACAAACCCTAATTGTAGATCTTTTATTGTTATTCAAAGGTATAAACCAATTCACAGAGTATTTTTAACCAACGGCGTAAAAAGCAAAATACAGAACATAGAGAGTGGCCTGAGTTATTTCAGGAATAAAAGCTTTTCCTGGAAATTCGCAGTTCAATGTGGAACTAAAACATGTGACGCAACTCCGTACCGATTCAGTTTTCAATCCGATTGGAAAAATGATAACAGCATTGAGCTAATCAAAGGATTGTAGTTTGATTTAGATTGACGACCGATGACCAATGAACCGACCCAATTAATTAGTTCCCTCGATAATTATCGATAACTGGCCGAGCTCTGTGAGAGCGTTCTGTCGCCGGGTCACGTGGACAGAGCGAGCCAATTACTGGGCAGATTTATTGTGTACAAGAACTATATCTCGTTATCCAACACAAAAAACATAGACAAAAATAATTACATACATTGCCAAGATTGGGAACACGTTAATAAATAAATTAGTGTAAGACAACTATTCTTATTGTTATAAACTTATAAAGCGTTTATATTTCTAATTGGGAACATTAATTTTTTACGTGTTTTCAAAAGTATACATATATTTAGGTGAGAGGATTTCTTTTATTATGTGTGGTTTGTTGCTGAATTAGTTAGGCTATGTGTGTTTTATTGTAACCTATAAGTTAACAATATTTTGTAACGTCCGCCACTGTTTTGAATGTACGTAGCTACTTTTGTTATTAGCCAAAAAACATCACAAGTAATAGTGTAATTTGACGGTTGTATAATTTATATCAGTATATAAATTTAAAAATCTAAAGCATTAGGCGATGGGATAATGGTTGGAGTTTTCTTTTTGAGTAAACAATTACTATTATTACTGTTAGGAACTGAAATGTTTATCTATGGAACCTATTTCCAGAAAGATTATAATAGAAGACGTTGATAGTGTATTACACTTAATTTCTAAGCAAAACTAAGTTCTATGATGGTGCATTTTCAACCATGGAATTTGGCTGAGCATCATTGACGCCTACCACTCAGTAGTCTGCCTAAATTTCCTTTTGTCTGTTAAGGGCATGTAAACATTCTTGTTTGTAGATTGTTCAAATTCAAAAAAAACTTTATTCAACAAAAACAATTTTTTTTAGATTTTATCATTCCCCATGTGCACTCGCACGTGCGGGGTTATTATAATTTAATTATTATACACTTTATTCTATATGGCTATATATGCTGTCTTTGTTGTACCACCATCTCCCTGTATTTTATATATATATTATATATATATATATATATATATATATATATATATATATATATATATATTTATAAAAAATATATTTTTATATTTTATTGTCTGTTTGTATACCTGTCCACAGAACATCTCAAGAATGAACATAGGTATGAGGGATGAAATTTTGCAGACATGAGCCAATGCAATGGTAGGAAAGTAACCTCCAGCTAGAAAGACACTCTGTCACAAATTTGACTAAACAAGTTATCACTGTGAAGTTGAAGAAAGCGTCTAGAAACCAAACAATAGGAGCCAAACTGTTGTAAACTTCTGTTTTCTTTGTTCCCACAACACCCGCATACAAATTAGTCTAACAAATCAGAAATAAGGGCGTTGTTCAGGTCTGCAGTACAGGATAAACTTTACTCTGTATAAAGTTATTGAATTAATTTCTTTGTGACAGTGAATGGAACTAATTAAACATCCTGAATCTTTCATAATCAAACACATAAGGTCACACTATCTGTAGAGTCTTCCACGACGGTAACCAGTATTTTTGTCAAGTTAATTTAATGTTTTGTCTATTCCAAATTAGAACGTATTAGATTAAGAAGAACACAAAAAGATGTCTTCAGGAAAATTTAAGTTAGGGAATAAATAAATTCTGAATTCTATCAAATATTTTATTTGAGATCAAATTTCCCCAGACAATTTTTTTCTAGTTAGGAGTAAACATTTTACTCAACAAAACAAAGTAAAAATTAATAATAATGAACATACCTTTCATAATTTTTAATGTTACAAATGTATAAAATAGATCAGTCGTAGATGGTTGGCCGATGAGTGCAGACCTACTGTGATCTGTATTCTGTTGATCACTTTTGATAATTAGTGTTATGTTTGGTTTTTTATTAAGTGCATGTTTTAGAGTTAGTGAAGTTGACACACAACATGGTGGTTGTGATTCCTGAGTTACGGGTGTCACAATGCTCTGGTATGATTTGTTTATTTTAACCTAGTTTGTAATTATGTCTTAGGTTAGTTATTTAGCTGAAGAAGAGGTCAGATTTCAGATCTCGAAACGTAGTGTTACTGATTTTTTTGTATCACTGAACGATAGCGAATGTCCGGAAAATCCTGTTTTCTTCACAATCCTTCCTTCGTCAAAAACAAACTTTAAACAAAAAATAAAATATCGCTTATAAACTTTTATTAAACATTTTTAAAACAAACAATTTTCTTCAGTAATGCTTATTTTAATACTAAACAATTTCCATTACTTTGAAGAATAAACTCATGTTGTTCAAAAATTTGCAGTATTCTATATATTTTTATGCGCTAGATGAACTTTTATACTTATAATAGTAATAGTTATAATATAATAGTTTATATTTATAACAGAATCACAATAATTTAAAATTTAATAAATTTAAGGTTTTTTAATATATTTCAAACACCAGAAATGTTCGGAAAGAAATATTGTATAAATTAACATATTTTACATCCCTGTCATTACAAACTGCCAAGTGCCAAGGCAACTTCTGCAGTAACAGAAGCTCAGACATACGCCTCAGGGACGTACTGACGTCGCGTGTTACAGACGCGTATTTCGCTTTAACTTACTTACAGCATCTTATTCCCCAGGATGTACGATAGCCTGAATGTTTCCCCTTCCCCAAGAGGAGAGGGGATCCTGGGAGACTTCTTAAAGGTCCGCTTTTAGATCAATTTTGTATTGCAAAATTATATAGAATTGTATTATTCTAATTGTTATTGTCTTCTCAAAATCGTGTTGTTTTCCGTACTTGTCCGTCTGTACAACTCTCGTTAGAACATTTCGAGGATCTTGAACAGACGATAGGTTACTCTTGATCCGAGGAAGAACTGAATTGATTTTGGAGTCGAACTGAAAAATGGCAGTCCGTCCGTTTTTCCATCTTCTGTGCTGTAACTCCTTTGATTAGTTTTGCCTGCTCCTTGGATACTCCTTCGATTAGTACTGGAAGCTCCTTGGATACTCATTTGATTAGTTCTGCAAGCTCCTTGGATACTCCTTTGATTAGTTTTGCCTGCTCCGTGGATACTCCTTTGATTAGTTTTGCCTGCTCCGTGGATACTCCTTTGATTAGTTTTGCCTGCTCCTTAGATACTCCTTCGATTAGTACGGGAAGCTCCTTAGATACTCATTTGATTAGTTCTGCAAGCTCCTTGGATACTCCTTTGATTAGTTTTGCCTGCTCGGTGGATACTCCTTTGATTAGTTCTGCAAGCTCCTTGGATACTCCTTTGATTAGTTTTGCCTGCTCGGTGGATACTCCTTTGATTAGTTCTGCAAGCTCCTTGGATACTCCTTTGATTAGTTTTGCCTGCTCCGTGGATACTCCTTTGATTAGTTTTGCCTGCTCCTTAGATACTCCTTCGATTAGTACGGGAAGCTCCTTGGATACTCATTTGATTAGTTCTGCAAGCTCCTTGGATACTCCTTTGATTAGTTTTGCCTGCTCTTTAGATACTCCTTCGATTAGTACTGGAAGCTCCTTAGATACTCATTTGATTAGTTCTGCAAGCTCCTTGGATACTCCTTTGATTAGTTTTGCCCGCTCCGTGGATACTCCTTTGATTAGTTCTGCAAGCTCCTTGGATACTCCTTTGATTAGTTTTGCCTGCTCCTTAGATACTCCTTTGATTAGTTTTGCCGGGAAGCTCCTTAGATACTCATTTCGATTAGTTCTGCGGGAAGCTCCTTGGATACTCATTTGATTAGTTCTGCAAGCTCCTTGGATACTCCTTTGATTAGTTTTGCAAGCTCCTTGGATACTCCTTTGATTAGTTCTGCAAGCTCCTTGGATACTCCTTTGATTAGTTTTGCAAGCTCCGTGGATACTCCTTTGATTAGTTTTGCCTGCTCCTTAGATACTCCTTCGATTAGTACGGGAAGCTCCTTGGATACTCATTTGATTAGTTCTGCAAGCTCCTTGGATACTCCTTTGATTAGTTTTGCCTGCTCCTTAGATACTCCTTCGATTAGTACTGGAAGCTCCTTAGATACTCATTTGATTAGTTCTGCAAGCTCCTTGGATACTCCTTTGATTAGTTTTGCCCGCTCCGTGGATACTCCTTTGATTAGTTCTGCAAGCTCCTTGGATACTCCTTTGATTAGTTTTGCCTGCTCCGTGGATACTCCTTTGATTAGTTTTGCCTGCTCCTTAGATACTCTTTCGATTAGTACGGGAAGCTCCTTGGATACTCATTTGATTAGTTCTGCAAGCTCCTTGGATACTCCTTTGATTAGTTTTGCCTGCTCCTTAGATACTCCTTTGATTAGTTCTGCAAGCTCCGTGGATACTCCTTTGATTAGTTTTGCCTGCTCCTTGGATACTCATTTGATTAGTTCTGCAAGCTCCGTGGATACTCCTTTGATTAGTTTTGCCTGCTCCGTGGATACTCCTTTGATTGGTTCTGTCAGCTCCGTGGATACTCCTTTGATTAGTTTTGCCTGCTCCTTGGATACTTCTTTGATTAGTTTTGCCTGCTCTATGGATATTCCTTTGATTGGTTCTGTCAGCTCCGTGGATACTCCTTTGATTAGTTTTGCCTGCTCCTTGGATACTCCTTTGATTAGTTTTGCCTGCTCCTTGGATACTCCTTTGATTAGTTTTGCCTACTCCTTGGATACTCCTTTGATTGGTTCTGTCAGCTCCGTGGATACTCGTTTATATCAGTTCACTTTTAAGTGGTGTTTAAGTAGTTATAATAAAAATTACAACAAACCGTAGTAGAACTGGGATAGAGAAAATAAAGTTTTTAGAAATATTGAATTTTGCTAAATTATTAATTTGTTAGTATATTTAATTATGCCAACACAATAATAATAATTATTATTTATTGCAATAAAACGATTTATAAATTGTATTGCAAACGACATTTCATAATATTGATTAAAAAATCTGTAATCTAAACCTATCCTACGTTATCATAGGCACAGTCAACTCCACATATCAATGTGTGAATCTAACAATATATTTTTATTTTGCATGTTTCGTATATCAGAAAAGCAGGAATAAATTGCTAATTTTCCATCGTAAACTCATCAACAGAGTAAAATGCCTTTGACAAAAATGTGTCTCAATAGAGATTCGATTTTTTTTGGTTCATTGATTCGTTTTAGATCTCCACGGAGCTTATTGATTATCTTGACACCCACTTGAGACGGCAAGTGTTCGAACATAGTCGTTCTATGCTGTTTAGTTCTAAAGTATAATTTGAAAACATCAAAACCTGCAAGAAAAAAGTTTGAGTCAAATTGGATTCTATAGAAAGACTGCCTGAGTACTGTGTAACATTCGTTAATAAAAGTTAATAATTCGTAGGTTTTACTGAAGCAGTGTAACATCACCTCCCCTAGTATTGTCCTGGAGTACAGAAGCTTCAATCTTTAGCCATGTGGCACTGCTTTCAAAGAGTGACAGGATTACATTGCGTATGTAAGATTTTTCGTTTTTTGTGTTTTGTTTTTTTCTCACTCTCTTATTACAAGAAGCTTACAAATTGCACCTAGTCTTAAAAGGACGTTTGTCCTGCAACCGGAGTGACAGGATAATTAAGATGAGTAAGGATAGGTTAGGGGTAGAGGCCGCTTTCTATCGAATCCACGAGAAAGAATTTAGAGAATTAATTTGTCATGTCCCGCCGGAATAAGAAGCCAGCTCTGAACCAGCGTCTACAGTCAAAGCAAGGGGTGACACGCCCTTATGTCTAGGTTAACAAGAACCTTTGACTCTGAGGGAGCCCCACCAACTCCAAATCATCTCCCGCAGTAGACTAGACCTATCGAACTGCCCTTGCTTCCTAGATTCTCAATATTTGTGGTTAGTGTTGAGCCGCTCCTGGACATCCATAAGGTTGCCCAGACTAAAATGACTCATCGATTATTGCTGTGCCCAGTGTGGGTTCAACTGGAAGGTATAAACCAGCCAAAAGTGAACCCTCCTGAGACGTGTTCCTATTTTTGATCTTATTTTTTACACTGGACTAAACATATCACAAATGCCCACTCACTCGCTGCACATATACTGATTGTTATACGGGTAACGACGGGTAGATATTACATTTGCGAATAAAGCTGTAATCCTAATTATATTACAGCTTTCCAATGTTCAACAATACATTGGCAGAGCGAGTTCAATAATAACGGGCTGTTGAGCGATTCTGATTAGGAGCCAATTCGTTATTATAGACCCGAGCCAATTATTGGCCGCCAATCCAATAAAGGATTGGTGTCACTCGCTGACGGGACAAGTCCTCCAATTATCCCGATTATTTGGATTTCCCGGACATGTTCTGTGACGTGCGACATGAAATAATTCTCTCTGCGTTGTGTCACTGGTACTGAGTTCTGACACACACCTTTTACCTCATATTTGTATTCACGAGCTCGGCAAGTACAGTATGTCCACAAAGTCATGTCACACTTTTAAATAGCTTTATTTATATAAGTATATACATCACAAGAATGAGATTAACATAGGATAAAGAGTACTTTAAACAGGTTTACGTCAGTGTATATGAGTCGCCCTGGAGACGTCCAGGCGAACTTGATCTCCTCCCATATTTTGATCAGGACTTCTGGGGTAACTGATTCAATCGTAACTTTAATTAGTTGCTTTAATTGTTAAATTTTTTAAGGAGAGACCGATCCTCTTTTAAACCTTATTCTGCCCGTCCTCATGGGCCACTGGCTTGTGGGAGGATCTTATCAAACAGAATAAGGGGGAGAGTCGATACAGTACAAGATCGATGGTACTGATAAAAAGTGCAGCGGTCACAGACAGGATGTGAACCTGCGCTATCTCTAACCCAGACTGAAAGTCCAACGACTTAGACCGCTCGGCCATCGGCACTCCCATATACGAACGTTATGACTTCCAGACGTGAAAGGGAGCCTCAACGCTAAAAACAATTATTTTTACAAAATGTTGATCCAATCTATTTTTATAAAGAATGACAATAGCAAATTGATACCTCTTTAATTTTTCATCTGGTTTCAAAGGACGGAGTAGTTTTTTCTTCAAAACTTGGAGAATTGTACACTTGAGACATTCAACTCATGCCCACGTTGCCGCACAGCCTTTTTTGGACTACAAAACGGTGTTAAATGTTTTAGACGGTTTAATCTCTAATAATTTATAACCTACCTTTCCTCGGATGTTTTGTCCAATAGGCTGTCAGTTCACCCTTAAACACCTTATCTCATTCATAAATACTGAGTCTGTCAGAGGGATTTTTATGAAACACGACTATACTCAAGCTGCACTGAAATCACAGTATAAAACTTTGTTAGTCACAAAATATACTGAACTTTTCTTTACAAAGTTGCTATTTTGTATGTTTTCATAAAACTTTTAGCCACAGATGAGAAGAGTAGGTAATTCAGCTAATTAAAACAAAACAATTTTAATTTACAGACCTGCAGTTAATAATAGAATATCTATAATCTATTAAAAGTGTGACATGATTTTGAGGACTCATTGCATTTTGCCAACAGCATACATTTACACTCTTTATTCTTTACACATTTTATTTCTTAATTAATAGAAATAGAATCACAAAACACAAAATAAGTCACATCATTATGAATAATCATAAAGCAGCTATGATGGTAAGGGTTTATTCAATTCAAATGTTCAGTCAGCGCAATTTCACCTTCCGCTTATTGCAGCGACTGAAATCAGATTGTGATCCAGATGAAGAGGTATTCTCATTGTCTCATCGTGTGCATAATTAAGTGCACTGCGATGTTCTAGATACGATCCCAACGTAAGGCGGAGCAATCGATTTTTGTATGTATAACGGTGGGAAGGGTTATAATTCACTGTATTACCCTTGGTTTTGTCCCATCGTGTGCATAATTAAGTGCACTGCGATGTTCTAGATACGATCCCAACGTAAGGCGGAGCAATCGATTTTTGTATGTATAACGGTGGGAAGGGTTATAATTCACTGTATTACCCTTGGTTTTGTCTCATCGTGTGCATAATTAAGTGCACTGCGATGTTCTAGATACGATCCCAACGCAAGGCGGAGCAATCGATTTTTGTATGTATAACGGTGGGAAGGGTTATAATTCACTGTATTACCCTTGGTTTTGTCTCATCGTGTGCATAATTAAGTGCACTGCGATGTTCTAGATACGATCCCAACGCAAGGCGGAGCAATCGATTTTTGTATGTATAACGGTGGGAAGGGTTATAATTCACTGTATTACCCTTGGTTTTGTCTCATCGTGTGCATAATTAAGTGCACTGCGATGTTCTAGATACGATCCCAACGCAAGGCGGAGCAATCGACTTTGTATGTATAACGGTGGGAAGGGTTATAATTCACTGTATTACCCTTGGTTTTGTCCCATCGTGTGCATAATTAAGTGCACTGCGATGTTCTAGATACGATCCCAACGCAAGGCGGAGCAATCGATTTTTGTATGTATAACGGTGGGAAGGGTTATAATTCACTGTATTACCCTTGGTTTTGTCTCATCGTGTGCATAATTAAGTGCACTGCGATGTTCTAGATACGATCCCAACGCAAGGCGGAGCAATCGATTTTTGTATGTATAACGGTGGGAAGGGTTATAATTCACTGTATTACCCTTGGTTTTGTCCCATCGTGTGCATAATTAAGTGCACTGCGATGTTCTAGATACGATCCCAACGCAAGGCGGAGCAATCGACTTTGTATGTATAACGGTGGGAAGGGTTATAATTCACTGTATTACCCTTGGTTTTGTCTCATCGTGTGCATAATTAAGTGCACTGCGATGTTCTAGATACGATCCCAACGCAAGGCGGAGCAATCGATTTTTGTATGTATAACGGTGGGAAGGGTTATAATTCACTGTATTACCCTTGGTTTTGTCCCATCGTGTGCATAATTAAGTGCACTGCGATGTTCTAGATACGATCCCAACGCAAGGCGGAGCAATCGACTTTGTATGTATAACGGTGGGAAGGGTTATAATTCACTGTATTACCCTTGGTTTTGTCTCATCGTGTGCATAATTAAGTGCACTGCGATGTTCTAGATACGATCCCAACGTAAGGCGGAGCAATCGACTTTGTATGTATAACGGTGGGAAGGGTTATAATTCACTGTATTACCCTTGGTTTTGTCCCATCGTGTGCATAATTAAGTGCACTGCGATGTTCTAGATACGATCCCAACGTAAGGCGGAGCAATCGACTTTGTATGTATAACGGTGGGAAGGGTTATAATTCACTGTATTACCCTTGGTTTTGTCCCATCGTGTGCATAATTAAGTGCACTGCGATGTTCTAGATACGATCCCAACGCAAGGCGGAGCAATCGACTTTGTATGTATAACGGTGGGAAGGGTTATAATTCACTGTATTACCCTTGGTTTTGTCCCATCGTGTGCATAATTAAGTGCACTGCGATGTTCTAGATACGATCCCAACGCAAGGCGGAGCAATCGACTTTGTATGTATAACGGTGGGAAGGGTTATAATTCACTGTATTACCCTTGGTTTTGTCCCATCGTGTGCATAATTAAGTGCACTGCGATGTTCTAGATACGATCCCAACGCAAGGCGGAGCAATCGATTTTTGTATGTATAACGGTGGGAAGGGTTATAATTCACTGTATTACCCTTGGTTTTGTCCCATCGTGTGCATAATTAAGTGCACTGCGATGTTCTAGATACGATCCCAACGCAAGGCGGAGCAATCGACTTTGTATGTATAACGGTGGGAAGGGTTATAATTCACTGTATTACCCTTGGTTTTGTCTCATCGTGTGCATAATTAAGTGCACTGCGATGTTCTAGATACGATCCCAACGCAAGGCGGAGCAATCGACTTTGTATGTATAACGGTGGGAAGGGTTATAATTCACTGTATTACCCTTGGTTTTGTCCCATCGTGTGCATAATTAAGTGCACTGCGATGTTCTAGATACGATCCCAACGCAAGGCGGAGCAATCGACTTTGTATGTATAACGGTGGGAAGGGTTATAATTCACTGTATTACCCTTGGTTTTGTCTCATCGTGTGCATAATTAAGTGCACTGCGATGTTCTAGATACGATCCCAACGCAAGGCGGAGCAATCGACTTTGTATGTATAACGGTGGGAAGGGTTATAATTCACTGTATTACCCTTGGTTTTGTCTCATCGTGTGCATAATTAAGTGCACTGCGATGTTCTAGATACGATCCCAACGCAAGGCGGAGCAATCGACTTTGTATGTATAACGGTGGGAAGGGTTATAATTCACTGTATTACCCTTGGTTTTGTCCCATCGTGTGCATAATTAAGTGCACTGCGATGTTCTAGATACGATCCCAACGTAAGGCGGAGCAATCGACTTTGTATGTATAACGGTGGGAAGGGTTATAATTCACTGTATTACCCTTGTTTTTGTACTCTAGGTGCCGTTGATGTTAAAACTATGCAAAGAGTTCTTCGTTGCCGACTTTTTTTCTCTTAAGACGGACAAGGATTCCAAGAGCCAAGTCTGTGACAGCGTCAGATTCCACAGGCTGCACTAAGAGGAAGGTGAACTGGAGCTAAACTCAATATTAGCATTGAGAATGGTTATTTAACTGTGTAATACTATTAAACCAAAGCGCAGATACTACAAATATACGGTGTCTATAAATATAGTCAGACTTCATTATCATTGTGCACGTAGTTGGATAGCACGAATAAACAATGTTATGGTTCACAGTGTCAAGAGCTATGGACAAATCAAAGGCTCTGACACGAGCATCAAAGCAATCTCTGACAAGAGAGTAAAGCAGCATTTGTAGTGCTCAGATTTGCACCAAAACCAAACTATCGAAATGAAAAATGCTGTTTCCTTCTGAACAGTGAATAAACCGCCGATAAGGCGATCGTTCCAAGGTCATCAATAATTCGGAGATCTTGTGAACAGAAATAACACATAGGATTGAACAGAGTAAAACTCTTCACCTATAACATTCTTAATACCTACAACTGTAGCTACTCAGGCAATGTGTCTGTCATTTATAATGTGGACTATATATTATTCTCGGCAAGTTTATCTGCTTCAATCTCTGCTCTGTAAATCCTTCATAGATTTCGATAGTACTATGTAGCAATGCATTTTGTCATTAAGAAGTACAAGTCGTCAAGTTCTTCTTTTAATTTATAAATACATCTCCGCACTATTTATTTTTATGTATATGGTGAAAAAAATTATTCCTGACATCTACCATAGGAAAGACCATATTTAGGCCCATAATAACACGTAAAAAATATTGCAATCAAAATTGTTGCTTACAATATCACACCAATAATTCTTAACACTACGTTTCGAGATCTGCAATCTGATCTCTTCTTCAGGTAAATAACTAACCTAATACATATTTACAAACTAGGTTAAAATAATTTGAATTAATAAATAAATTTAAATTATTTTAACCTAGTTTGTAATTATGTATTAGGTTAGTTATTTACCTGAAGAAGAGATCAGATTGCATATCTCGAAACGTAGTGTTACTGATTTCTTGTTTCACTGAACGATGGCAAATGTCCGGAAAAATCCTGTTTCCTCCACAATCCTTCCATCGTCAAAAATAACCTTCAAACAAAGAAATAATTCTTAAGTATTGACCATTGCGTACATATATTATAACTTATCCTTCTACATCCTCAAGTGCAATACTTAGTAACTTTCTCTGTGGTTAGTAATAAAAAGGCAAAATAGTTTCCTGAACTGTATCCGAATCTGTAATATCTGTGTAATAACCAAATCCGAACCCGTGTAATAAACAAGACATAAACCATTCAAACAATAAATTTCTGAAATTCGGTTACTACCACGCGAATATTAACTATTTGGAAACAATAAAAGTAAACATAAAATATTGAAACAGTTCGAACTGTTTGTGCCTGTAAACAGTACACTCATAACCTTTCCATTAGGGAACAATAATTCATACGCTATATGCAGTAAAATACACGACCACCGCCAATGAATATTATAGCAGTAATCTACTCCGGCTATTAGCTACTGGCTGTACGTAATTGCTAATTATATCGATATTCGTGATATTCATGACAGAAATCGTTGGCAATGAGTGATTGATTGTTTTGCAGTCGACAGGCGCTCTGATGGCTGAAACGCTCATTATAAAATAATCAGTTTTTCGTGTTAAATTTACGTTTGAATATCCCAAATTGAAAATTTATTGCACGCTTACTTTAGTTTTTCCCAGTTGCGACTCGGCAAAAATTGCAGAAACTGTTTTCATCAGCTCTCATTCAAATCAAGGCAACTTTAAAGTAACTATGTAAATTTATGTGGAGTGGTTGAAAGTTTACGGCGCAGAATAATTCGCCCTATTCCGTGAATTAATTCCCGCCGCTTTTAGAAATTATTTTTTCCAGTAAGTTTCTCACTTACCATTTACTCAACCCGAGCCGGTAGTAGTAATAAAGTTTAACTATATTACTTGTGTCAGGATTTGAAGTTTTAACTGTGATAGGGATACTGGTGGGGTTAGTTTATAAAGTTGAAATATCCTTAAAAAAAAGCGCGTCTGTTTTTGTGTGGCCTTATTCCTTACCGTATAGTCTCAGGATGACAGTTTTTCTTGTGTTTACATGAGGTTTGTTAAGGGATGGAACTTGTCGGAGGACAACTGAATCTCAGCTATTAATGGCTGAGCGTTAGCGAAGCCTGGACTCGAGGTGCCGGATGAAATGTTCTTCTGTCTGTCTGTTTGTCTGTCAACGAGAGCGAACTGACTTGAAAATTTATATCAAGTTTCACTTATGTATGAAGAACATGTACTCAATTATGATGCATGTCTCTATATGGGATTTGGCTGAGCGTCAGCAAAGCCTATTAGGATTGTGACAAAATTCCCGTTCTTTCTGTCTATTTTCCGCTGGGTATCTGAAGAACAAATTGAATTGCGGACTAGACATTTTGCATGTAACGTCATTTCTACTTAGGCAACGTCATCTCTGATGACAGACACGTCTCTCTATAGAAGTTGGCTGAGCCTTCATGTAGCATAACTATCTGGAGGTTTACCCTAGCACGATTTTATCTCTACTCTTTAAAATTTGCATTGAACTTTATTTCTACGCTTATATGAGTCCGTTCGGTGAAGGCGAATGACTATTAATGATTTAATAGGCTGGCATATTGTCTGTTTGTCTGCCTTTCGTAGAGCATCTTGAGAGTTAAATGAGTTATATATAAAAAGTTTTGCATGCAATTTCAACTGATAGCGTGACACCTGGTGTGGCGTATAATTCTATAAATACCTACCTTGTCAATACAGAGTAGACCAAGTCTGTCTATTCTCTTAATTATAGAATATTTTCTAGGGTCTGTTTGTTGCTGATAATTAATTAATGACAGTTCACAAGAAATCATTCTCAGCTAGCAACAGAACTCTTATCAATACATTACGGTCTTCACTCATGACTGAAAAGCTGAGGTCCTAATAGCCCACGTAATGAGACGATATGCATGTGTGTAGACCCTTTATCAATTAATTAATATTAGACTTCTAAAATACTTTTAACATAGACAAATTTTATACCAATTGCCGTTGTCAAGGAATCCACAAGAAAGGACATTTTAATAACATAAAACATTTTCACCCCACCCTGGAAAATTTTGAATAAAGAATTATGAAACAATCTTAAGAGAATAAATCACTCTAAAACTGTAATGAGAAGTCCTTAATTATAGAAAATATCTAATCCTTCGGATGAGACTATTTCTGACCTGCAACATTTTCTTATTTATCGTCCTAGTATGAGATAATAAACGTAAAATTATAACATTTGTTTAACTTTTACGTTATTTATAGCAATATTCAAATTTTTAATTTAAATAATTAAAATTAAAATTTTAAAATTTAAATATTTACGTTGAAGAAAAATACTGCTAAAAGCTAAACTTTCAATTCACGACGAATGCTGTTTGCGTTATTTTCAAATCTCTAAAGTTACAAATAAAATAGGTTACTGTGTCAGATTCTAAAACTCTGTAAATTCCGGAGTACGAGTATTTACTCCCGATATGTAAGTGCACTTAGCGTTCACAAGTAACATTAATACTACAAGTCGTGTGTTTATGAGGAGGAGCTTCCGCCTCTTACTGGTAATGAATTAATGAGGCGACACAGGGATAATGTAACCTGCCTGATAGTACCGATCTCGGCTCCAGCCTACACTTACTTTATAATGTTACAATAATATAAAATTTTACCTCTTTATCTGTTATGTACCGTCCTATATCAGTTTTATATACACTGCATCATGTGTGTTACAAGTCATTTCCAAATTTCGTCTTCGAAAAGGCATTACTTAATATACCGGTAACGTGTAATTATGTTATAATAAATAAAACAAACGCTACAGATACAAAAAACCAATATTATAGTTTAAAACATTTCTAACACAATACAATCTCATCATCTAGTCTTAGATCCGAGTTTCTTTGGTCCTAAGCAATGTGCACAGCACTAAGGGATTGTATTCACGTCCTACAATTGAGGGTGTTACAAAATATCCTGAAGTGCCATGTTGTATACAACATATAACACGACTCAAAAACATATACTTTTATTCAGTAATATTAAGTATGTTTAATATAACTTCACATCCATCCGAAAATTAAAACACTTTTTATATATAACTTAAATCCCTAAAATATCCAATATTCTAAGTCAACACATTCTAAAATAACTATAAAACTGTGTGCCATATGACATAATTTTATGAAACAGACCATACATTTTTTAGGGTCGGTACAAACACTACCCCAACTTAAAATAAAACATTTAGTACCATATGTTTGTGATCGAATAAAACAAGAAGAAACTGAATTTTTGTTTTCCATAAGAACTTAATTTATGAGGTGTTGCTCATTTGAAAGCAGTATAGAGACGTATTCACATTTTCTTTGCTTGTGACTATTTTATTAATAAAGTGTAAGCATCTTATAATTCCCATTATAAAAATAATTATCAATCAAAATTTTACAGTTTTAGAGATTTTAACGCGCAAACCATTTGCAAACTTTCACAAATTGAAGTAATTATCAACAAAAAATTGTAAAGTTTAGAGATTTAAATGCGTAACCCTTTCTGCCAAGTTACACGATTTGAAGTAATTATCAACCAAAATGTTCCAGTTTTAGAGATTTAAACGTTACACAAATTATAAGTGATAAGTTGAAATAATTATTCCGATAAACAAGAGGTAATCTAGATAGATGGGTAGACTACCACAAAACTGACGAGGAGACAAAAACAAATCTATGATTGTTTTATTTTTTAAGGTGCGTTACTTTATATATAATGCAGTTTTTAATAGTGTGCTGTATTTGTAATAAAAGTTTCGTTTGCTACTAATACTCATTCATTAAGGTTTTTATTTAAAACTAATATTGAACACGAATAAGTGACAATGAGCCTTTGTTTACATAGACCTGACGTGATAGCAGAATGGCAAGAGTATCAGTATAAAGGTATTCACAGGCGAGCCCTTTGTTACCCGCTGTTGTTTAGGCCCCCTTCTTCCATACTTCAGGTGCACAATCATAATTGAAAACTAGACTTTTAGTTTGAACCATCTTGAATATGAATAATTTTACCGTCCACAGTTTTAAAGCGAACGACTCTCTCCTGGTCCTGGATATTCTATAGTATAGTTCGTTTTATCTAATGTAGATGCTGATACTACTTTTACCGTCGAAATTGTTTTGAAACGTCAAAATGTAAGAGTATTTATTTACACTGTAGTCAACATAACGTAAGAAAATAATTAGTTTAGTTTTTCTTTGTAAACTTAACAATCTACAAATAAACGATAAATAATTTAAAATCCTTTAACATCGTAAAAAGTAAATTATAGTCATGTATTCTCTTATTATTGTCTAATAGGTTAGGCGACAGATATCATACAGAACAGAAATTTTATATACCGTCAGCAGATAACTGGAATGCGTTGAAATTAAACCTTGTCACTAACTATTAACATTGAATTTCACCTTATTCCTTTTAAAATTTTTATTGCGTGAATAATTTAAATGTTCTATTTTTAAGTTTGTTGTTGGCGATGGAAGGTTTGACAGGATAACAGGATTTCGGACAATTGCTAGAAGATGATTCTACATTTTTGTCTGTACTGATGCGTCCTCCACCTGACGAAGAGGGTAGATTCAAATCCTCGAAACGTTGTGTTATACCTTTTGTAACCGTAACGATGGCAAATGTCCGAAGTCCTGTCAATCTAAATGTGTTATGTCACGTGTTAAACTATCATATGATTGTATTCGGATTATTTACAAATTTATTGATTTATTCTGCTACTTTCTCATTGCCCCATCATGGTAACCTGTAAAGCCATTTTCGCTAACGCTCAGCAAATCCCACAATGCAACATTATCGAATCATCGTCATCGTAGGCAGACAGACAGACATACATTTTTCCAGCTCCACGAGTGATGGGCTTCGCTACCGTTCAGCCTGAAAAATTATTAAGCGAATTTCAGAACACGTATTTCACAAAGAGTAATGTAACAAAAGAGGGTTAATAAACTCACCGAAGCCGAGAGGACGGAAGATGTATTTCACAGTTCGGTGAATCAATTTTACTTAATGGAAGAAAGACCCTTTCTTGAATAAACTTTAATTTTGGTGTCATCTTCAGAAATGTGGACTTCGCGTCTTGTAACTCGGAATTAAAAGCTTAACTGTAACTTTGCTGTTACTCTGTAGTAAACTGAATAATAGCTTTTAACAGTTTACGAACAAAAAGGCTTCAAATTATTGATGAGTCTGTGAAACTGGCTTAGGGAATTGACTTGAGCTTCGTGAAAGGATTATCTATAATAAAGTCCGTCTGTGCGATAACTCTTAATGGAACTTGCCTAGAGACTTGAAACTTGGTACATAGGTTTCTATTGATTCTAGGTCTACAGCATTTCCAGTTCATCTTCTGTCTCCCTATCTAACCCTCTGTACAATAAGTCATTATATGAAGGTCCTAGAAACTTGGTATATATGTTCCTTTTATTCCAAAGAATAACCCTACTGATTTTTGGGCAAAATTTACAAGGGCAGGCTGTCCATAACACTTTATAGTCCTTGATATTTGAGGCTTGGTACAAACGTACCTATTTCTTTTCCTTTAGTGGTCTGTTTTATCGGCTTATTTATACCAAAATCAACTTTCCATCAGTTCTTTAAACCACCACTTCATACAGACCACACTCTACACAATGAAAGACCGAACCTAATTTAAAGCATAATAGGATTTCGGAAATTTGCCATCGTTACATGTTCCAAAACAATATAAAACCATCATGTGAAGATTAAAATCTAATCTAACGTCCAAAATCCTATTGTCCTTTCAAAAATTCCATCTGATGGTAGAAATCATTTAATATTGACAAATTTTAAACCGCCTAACTGCTTTTTTGACACGATACAATCATGTTTTCGCATAGAAATTTTATGAAACATATTACCCATAACATATTGACTCATGCACTAGAGTTAGCACATGCTTAGCATGAAGCATGTAGTTATTATCTTGTTACCTTGTTTTCAATTTGTCTTTGATGCACAAGTTGCATATACTTAGCATGTACATTATTATGTAATCATCTTGTTGACCATTGTTATCTCTTTTTGTATCTTGTCTTTGATGTTCTATTTTATTAACTTTAAATGTATATGTTCTGTAACCATGGCTAGTCCAGTAGTACTAATATCGCATGTAAGTGGCTATGCATGAAAAGTGTATTATCAATATTTCGAACACTATGTTGTAAACATTTTTGTGAAATGGCGATTGCCGTATGTATTAATAAATAAATAAATATTTAAATTTAAAATATTCATTCGTACTGTCTCTCTGAAAAGTTATAATTCTCGTGCGCCAAGTTAAGACTAAGATATAAGAGATGTTGCAAGTAAAAGATTTCTCTCCACAGAGAAGGAGGGGCGGGAGGGTCGGGGTTTATTTCTTCACACTGAATAAATTCCCCAGGAACGCGAGATCCTGACCTATCTTTTACTCGGATTTTACGTTCCGTCTGGAGCAGTACATTCTATGTTGTCTTTCCTTGTATTATTCGTTATTGAAGTTAGCAGGTTTTAAATTTAGTCATGCAAAAACCATATGTCAAGACAATTATATTGAGTCAATTAATGTTCAAGTCTTTGTATAAAACCACGTATACTATTAGCTTTAAATGGAACTTTAAACCAATAGTAGTAAAAATAATGAAATCCAGATTGTGCACATGTAACTGGACAACAATGCTTATGTAATATGCTTGGCTACTAATCTAGATTTTGGCCAGATCAACTTAAATTTTCCATGACAGAAGTACGCATAGCGTGGCTCGATGCTTCTTAACAGATTCGGAGTTGAAAAACTGCCCATCCTCCCGCATAGACCCGGCGGAAATTCTATGTGCCATCGATTTTGGTGACAAGCTTTTAACATCCTTCAGTGAATCAGCTAAGAAGTTAACTATTATAAAGGAGGCAGCGTCAAATAAAACGCTAACAGGCTGTGATCGCTGTCATTGGTGAAGCTTCAGCCAATCAGGAGAGAGCTCCGCCCCTTCAACTCACCTGTATGAGAGGATATGTGTTACTGGCAATTATTTTTAAAATTTAACTGTTTAAGCAATTTTTTACACGGAGAACCGTAAAACTTAATTGAAAGTCATGGCAAAGAACTGAGGTGTAAAATGCAATGCAAAACTGTTGTTAATGTACAAGGCTTTTGTTTATCTAAAGTGGAAAAGACAAAGGTTAAAGAATGTTTTATTTTACCAGTCGAAGTTAGGGCTAAGAAACCTTCTCAAACATTGAATCTGGGGACCAACGGCTTAAACGTGACTTTCAAACCACCACCAATGGCCGGGCAGGAGGGCTGCTTGCAAAGGACAGGATCGCTCAGCGGTCACCTATCCAAGCAGCAGCCACGCTCGACGTTGCTTGATTCGGTTATCTCGCGATAACCGCCGTACCTGCTACACTGCGAAGCCCACCGCTGGTCCAAGTGACTGGCAAGTGGTACAAATTAAACACCGCATGACTGCTGGCGCTGGAACAGTTGCGGAAGCCGCTTCCTGCAGCAAGGTTATTAATTTGCCAGACAAGAGCTGAGCGGAGCGTGAATTGACGAGTCAGCGAGTAGACCAAGTAGAGCACAGCAGGTCGGTCAGTAGACATCATCCAGTAGCTACTGAATCTGCTGTAGGTCAGTGTGGCACGGCAGCACAGATGGCTGGCCACTTATGGCTGGCCACTTGCACGTGGGTACAAGACGTGGGCACTGGGCATGTTGACCTTGACTCTAGGTTCATAGTGACTTACATCAACTCATTCCCAAACACTCTGCTTGCTTTGCAAGAACATTTAAGAAGCTTTCTGTCTTCCTAGTATTTCTACATTGGAAAGATGGGGGAATCTGATGAAGCTGAGTGAGAAGCAACATACACACACACAATTCACAGCACAAAGCACTCAGCACTCACGCACTTCAGCTTGTGCGTGGGTGTACAGCACTTCATTGGAAAGATGGGGGAATCTGATGAAGCTGAGTGAGAAGCAACATACACACACACAATTCACAGCACAAAGCACTCAGCACTCACGCACTTCAGCTTGTGCGTGGGTGTACAGCACTTCGTTGGAAAGATGGGGGAATCTGATGAAGCTGAGTGAGAAGCAACATACACACACACAATTCACAGCACAAAGCACTCAGCACTCACGCACTTCAGCTTGTGCGTGGGTGTACAGCACTTCGTTGGAAAGATGGGGGAATCTGATGAAGCTGAGTGAGAAGCAACATACACACACACAATTCACAGCACAAAGCACTCAGCACTCACGCACTTCAGCTTGTGCGTGGGTGTACAGCACTTCGTTGGAAAGATGGGGGAATCTGATGAAGCTGAGTGAGAAGCAACATACACACACACAATTCACAGCACAAAGCACTCAGCACTCACGCACTTCAGCTTGTGCGTGGGTGTACAGCACTTCATTGGAAAGATGGGGGAATCTGATGAAGCTGAGTGAGAAGCAACATACACACACACAATTCACAGCACAAAGCACTCAGCACTCACGCACTTCAGCTTGTGCGTGGGTGTACAGCACTTCGTTGGAAAGATGGGGGAATCTGATGAAGCTGAGTGAGAAGCAACATACACACACACAATTCACAGCACAAAGCACTCAGCACTCACGCACTTCAGCTTGTTGGGTGTAGCGCACTTCGTTGGAAAGATGGGAAGCACTTCGTTGGAAAGCTGAGTGAGAAGCAACATACAGCAACAATTCACACACACAACAATTCACAGCACAAAGCACTTAGCACTCACTTCAGCTTGTGCGTGGGTGTACAGCACTTCATTGGAAAGATGGGGGAATCTGATGAAGCTGAGTGAGAAGCAACATACACACACACAATTTCACAGCACAAAGCACTCAGCACTCACTCACGCACTTCAGCTTGTGCGTGGGTGTACAGCACTTCGTTGGAAAGATGGGGGAATCTGATGAAGCTGAGTGAGAAGCAACATACACACACACACAATTCACAGCACAAAGCACTCAGCACTCACGCACTTCAGCTTGTGCGTGGGTGTACAGCACTTCATTGGAAAGCAATCCGAATAGACTTTAATAAGCGGCCTACAATCGCGATACTACAATTGATTTAACTTTGCATATGGTTTGATCTTATTGGTTATAGTAGATTCAATGTAGACATTTAACAGCAAGAAGTAACTAATATTTTGAGATTTTTAAAATGGCGATGAATATGAGGATAATATGTGTGATTTTGTCAAAAATGACGAGATTTTTTTAAGTGGCTACAACATGTAGGTTTGGCTCCTGCTAACCCACGGGAAGAATTCTTTCCTCCATTTCATAAATGCGGTTAATCGTTAATATCAAGCTGGGCAAGTTATACATATAGTAGGGGTTCTCTGTTACTAAGTCTAGGCCATAGTTGGTTTTGTTGTTTTGTAAAGTTAGTGTCAATTTTCAGGGAAACAGACATTGTTATCACACTGTTGTTAGTTGAGCAAAAACTTCTAAAAACCTAAGATGATAATAATTAATATGTAGGCCTACTGTGTTATCTTAAAAATCAAAGCTAAACACTGTTACTTTGAAGCTTTTGTTGGTGTTTTTTTCTAAGGGCAAAATTTAATGAAAATAATTGCATAAATCTCAATAGAAAGCAAAAATACCATTTCCTCTTTTTTTTCTAACCGTGGAGTCTGGTTATACATTTTTTAACACATGCCATTTTATTAAAAAAATTATAAATATCCTATAACAGCTTTCATATAACACAATTTATATTGTATAATAACCCCACTCGTATTTCAGATAGAAATATAAGTTATCGTTGGAAACAAGTGATCAGTAAAGCTCCAAAGGCAAAGGAAAGATAACTTTCCTCACTTTAATCTAAGACATTAATCTACTTCTTTGAGAAAATGGAACTCCAATAATCCTCTATCAGAAAAATAACCCTTCCTTTCTCAGCTGGGATTCCTCTCAAAACGTATTCCAAAGTTGATTTTTAATGGACTAGTGTCGTTAACGATCTGGAAGCATGCTTCTCAAGGTTACCTGTTGCAGCTACTTTCATAAGATAAATCCGGAGTCAGTTCCGGAATATTTTACTAAAAGAATTAAAATTAAATTTTTATCTTATTCTTTCCGTAAGAGACTGAGTGTCGTGATATTTGATTCCTTGGCTGAGTTTTCGAAAAGTAGTTAGTATGTTGTTGCAAATACCAATCTACTAACACAATAACACCTACTGCAGTTTATAAACACACTGGTTCGTTGGGAAGAGTGAAGAAAAGAATTTAATTATCATTATATGAATTTTTATTTTACTTAATGTGTTTGAATTGTTAGGTCCTTTCTAATTTTATCCAAAGTTTGATAAAATTTAACTTTTCTCAAATAACTGTTTTTAATCTCTCATTCAAGAACACATTCAAGACACATCCATTTTGATCTATACTTTTATTTTTGTTCTTGGACTCCGAGAATCATAATATGCGTTTAATTTAATGTGAACTATTCCTGTATACAAAGTGCTGAACGACCTCACTTCAAGAACTTATCCGACAACGATGTGTTCAACTCACAATAAGACTAGCACTTGTAAATAAATTGACGAATGCTGAAAAAGCAAAATAATTTCAATTTGGACAGACAGTCACTTAATCTCAATTACCTTGTTAGACGTTTTGATAACATTATTCTTAACTCAAACCTTCCAGTGTTTATATTTACTGACTCTTATACAACAATAACGCTTTTGATAATCTAATTCATGACAAAACAGTGTAATTACTTTAGAATCTGTAAACGTTGATAATTTTTTTTAATACGACGAAGCTAGCGTACACAATTATGTTTTGCGGTAAATCAACCTAACTTTAAACTTAGACCTTTGTAAGCTTAATGGAATATTAGGGGTTAATATTTTATTAATTTCTAGCATTCGGCCATTTCAATGTACTCGCCCATAACAATTCATAAATAATATTGTAAAATTTGAGAAAATTTTCATTTAAAATGTGATCTGTATAACTATACATACATTATAGTAAGTATTTTTTTAATGAATGTTCTTCATTAGTGTCACACGCTAAAAAACACTGTCTTTCAACTAAAAAATAATCAGCCTAGGATCGTTCTAAATTTTATGCTCCCGGACCATGTTTGTACAATAATAGATAAAGTTCAAACAATATTGTTGTTTCCACTCGTAGGTCAAAATCACTTTCAGTATGAACTTAGTAGAGACAGAGCGCTCCAAATATAAATTGAAATAATTATCAGTGTGACATGAGAAGAAATTCCGGAAGCCACAATAATGTGTTGGTATTTGCTATTTATTATTCCTTTAGAGCGGAGGTAGTTCACCAAACCTGACTCCTGAAGTAGCCAGAGTCAGTGGCCATAAAATTGATACCGCAAGCAGCTTTCCTCCCCTCACCCCCCACCCACAACAAACTACCCACTCCGTATACCTCTCAGCAAGGTTAACAGCATTTTAGACAATGTTCAAATCGATCTTTATTCCATAGTTTATTGTTTCCTGCTACAATGTAATTATGTAAAATGTGATTTATAAAACTTTTTTTTAATTTTGTATTCGGATAATTTCAACAATTTTAGAATTCCTTGCTCCGTAAACGCTGATCGCTACAAAGGCCATATCAGATTTACTGCATCATTTGTTTGTATCTAAATATTGACTTTATGACAGCCTAATCTGCAGTGGATAAGGCCGCAACTTTCCTAGCCATGCCACAGAACTAATTTTGGGCAAGACTAACTCCCCGCTATGTTCCGTTTAGTCACTGCGGCTTTATTCAGTACAGACTGGACAATACTACGTGAACTAATGTTGTTCACGTCCAACTACTCCACGTCCTTTATCCGATCTGTAATAGATAAAGCGGCAGCGACCGGGCAACATATAACGTGGAGTTTGACTTGCTACGAATAATTTTTGTGGCTCAGTGAAATCTGTACACGGTGAAAACCACAACAACCGAACCGTATATAACACAAAGTTTGACCTGCTACAAATAAGTTTTGTGGTTCAGTTCCAATCTGTACTCGGCAAAACCACAGCAACCGAACCGTATATACAACGCGAAGTTTCACCTGCTACAAATAAGTTTTGTGGATCAGTCCAATCTGTTCTACATAAAACCACAGCAACCGAACCGTATATAACACAAAGTTTGACCTGCTACGAAGAAGTTTTGTGGCTCAGTCCAATCTGCACTAGAGATAACCACAGTAACCGAACCACACACAACACGGAGTTTGACCTTCTACAAATAAGTTTTGTAGCTTAGTCCAATCTGAACTCGGTAAATCCACAGCGACTGAACCAAACACAACACGAAGTTTGACCTGCTACAAATAAGTTTTGTGGCTTAGTCCAATCTGAACTCGGTAAATCCACAGCGACTGAACCAAACACAACACGAAGTTTGACCTGCTACAAATAAGTTTTGTGGCTTAGTCCAATCTGAACTCGGTAAATCCACAGCGACTGAACCAAACAAAACACGAAGTTTGACCTGCTACAAATAAGTTTTGTGGCTTAGTCCAATCTGCACTCGGTAAAACCACAGCGACTGAACCACATACATCACGAAGTTTGACCATGCCAACAGGTTCTGTTGGGACTTTGAACAAACTAGGGGGTTCATTCAACGAAAATTGCATTTGTAGTTCGTTGTTCCAAACATGTTTATGAGAAAACAATCCCAATATATTTGCAAGTAATTGTGGACTATCCCAAGAATCGAACCGGTGACTTCTGGTAAGGATTTATCCCTAGTAAAGTACAATAAAGCAGTATTAGTATTTTAATTTTACTTGCATTCAACCAGACTATAAGGAATTCATTATCCTCTGGTCTTTTTGGAGATTCTAACGCAATTCATGCTACAGCATGGGAGTCAGGTATAATATCGCATACTATCAGATCCTTTGATTCAGGTACCACATGAAGCAACTGACGTTAATTCAAACTCGGTAGTCCAAGGAAAACCCGTATTTCCATTCCGCAGAAAGAGTGGTATCCCAGTCCACTCACGGGTTGAAAAGTACCAGCCAAGGAATTTGCTTCTCCGCCCATAGCGAACCGTATACTGCTCTATTGACCAAGGACGACATGGATGTTGAGTTTAGCTCCAGTTCACCTTCCTCTTAGTGCAGCATCTGGAATCTCTGACGCTGTCACAGACTTGACTCCTGGAATCTGGAGTCATGTTCGTCTGGAGAGATCCATAAAGCATTCAGCGACGATGAAGCTCAAATTGAATTCTCTACATCGTTTTGACATCAGAGACACCCAGAATATAAAATATAGTGAAATATAGGTGAAGAGGTATTCTCATTGTATCATCAGGTGCACAATTGAGTGCACTATGATCTTTTAGGCACGATGTCTAAGTAAGGTGTAACCGAGTTTTCTACTTAACATAGCTATGGTAGAGAGGGTTGCATCAGACGCTGCTCTGTAAGGAAGGTGAACTGGAGCTAAACTCTACATTCACATTGACTATAATTAGCTAATGCAGTGCTGTTTGCTAAGAATCGAAGTAGAGTCAGTGAAACACATAGAACATATTTTCACTTTTGACTGTACTGGAATTGTCGAATCCACATGTCTAACAACGTATATGGGCGCCACACCCAGCAATGTTTGATCGTGGCAAGAGAAATCTTTGAGTTCAAACTACGAATGATGCGTTAAATTGAATAACTAAACAAATAATAATAATGCTTTCACTTCACGTTGCAATATTAATAACAGCGTATTCTGCATGTTTAACCAAACAGCAAAACTACTTTTACTTATAAAGCATATGGATAACTCCAACATACCTACTGACAAATAAACATTATTATGATAATATTTGTGATGTTTTCCTAATTATTCAACTAATCAAGGCCCCACTTGGTCTGCACGAGTGGACGCACGCACGCGAACATGCAAATCCAGCTCCCTCGCGTTATAATGGCTTGACACAAGGGGACTGGGGACCCGCGGCGCGGCGCCGTCTAATGAACGATACAATTACACAACAGCTCTGCTGGTAAGTTGCATTTATAAAACTGCAGGCGTTAGTTACGCGTCTCATTTCTACTTACGTCACCATTCGTTATTATTTTGTATTGTCCCAGTATTTTTATTAAATTTATTTACTTGGTACACGTATTCAACCATCATTAATAAACGGGGACTGCTACTGGTTAACGTATTGCATTCTAAACTTTTTAAATTTACTTTGCACGCTTATATATAACAATAGTTGTAACGTTTTAATTATGATTAATTATGCAACTGTATATGAGACATACAATTTCAGTCCGTATTGTGTGTAAATATAATGAATTCAACTACCTTAAGAAGTATGAGATTTAATATCTAAAGAGAAATTAATAATGATCAAATTAATTATCCTGTGTAGAACGAATATTTTCCTGTTTAAATAACAAAGCTTTAAATTGTATAATACATGTTATGTTGTAATAATACATTGTAACATAACAAAATGAAGCTTATCTAATAATTCAACCACCGGTAATTTTAAAAATGTGTCGGAATGACTATCTTATAATCGGAACCTATTGAACATATTTATGTGTTTAATCTGATCAGGTCAAAGCGGAGTTTGAAATTGCAGACAATCAAAGTATTATATTCATAAACGTGCAAACTTGTAATGCATAAAAGGTGTTATAAAATATTATTTAACAATTATCGCCCTCTATGCCATTGTCAGTTTTACTGCAAGTAACTACACGTTACAATTCAGTATAAAATGAATTCACTCGCAGAACAGATATGTTAATGTGTTCGCTAAATTTGCCTGTCAGCGATAATGAGATCCACTGATATTAATCAAATTTCCGAACTTGCTGTTCGCTGACAAATATCGGTGTTGGTACCTTCAAGCGATTCACATTAACCGCTTTTGATACGTGATTAAAAAAATAAAATAAAAAAACACATATGGACAAACACACTAAATAAAATTATAAACGTTCACATGTGAATTTTTGCTTTTATGTATCATATACTGAAATTGTGCCAACCTCTGCCAAAACACCCTGAATATACAGAGTTCCTGGACCAAAGGCAAAAATATCGTATTCAGACTTTTGAAAACAAATATAATTATTTACCATTTTGTGTTTACACTCCACTATTTTTAATATAAGAACAGCTAGTTATGATTAGTTCGTACAGTTTTGTAATGAAATATCTAACATAAAATATATTTTACAAGGGTTTTTAAGTAACAGCTTCATAATAATTGTACACGTAAATATCTTAAAAACTACATACGATAAATCGTTATAATTATCATATTTTACTTAAACATTTTAATTAAAAACCAAGTTTAAAAAAATCAGGTCATAAATAAAAAAGATAATTTGCTTATAAAACGCTGGGTATGTCATTTCTGCTTGAGACACATTTCAATCAGTTGTTTAATTTTAGCTGCTCTAATCATCAGATTATAATATTACATTTTTGGACTGTTGTATTGTGATCATAATAACTTTTCAATATCTTAGGATTTTTTTAGTTATAATAGTTTTATAATTTTTCGAAGTAGAGTGAACTGAAAGATCATACCGGACGCCTAAGGCTAAGAACGGAGGTTGTTTCTGTTGTTGATGTTTATAAAACCATCATCCATCAACAGCACAAGGAAAATTGCTTCTGCCTATACATGAAACATCAATCTACTTCTTTCTGGAAATTGATTTCCAATAAACGTCGGTCAAAAACAGCACTCCCATTTACCAGCTGAGTTGCACTCATTTATTGTATTGTAATAAAGGAATCTTTGTTAGAATGCCTACAATAAACGAGTAAACAGAACGTTTTGCTACAATTAACACTTAGTACGTAAATCTGTGAGTAAAAGAACAAATTTATTGTATTGTAATAAAGGAATCTTTGTTAGAATGCCTACAATAAACGAGTAAACAGAACGTTTTGCTACAATTAACACTTAGTACGTAAATCTGTGAGTAAAAGAACAAATTTATTGTATTGTAATAAAGGAATCTTTGTTAGAATGCCTACAATAAACGAGTAAACAGAACGTTTTGCTACAATTAACACTTAGTACGTAAATCTGTGAGTAAAAGAACAAATTTATTGTATTGTAATAAAGGAATCTTTGTTAGAATGCCTACAATAAACGAGTAAACAGAACGTTTTGCTACAATTAACACTTAGTACGTAAATCTGTGAGTAAAAGAACAAATTTCTTGTATTGTAATAAAGGAATCTTTGTTAGAATGCTTACAATAAACGAGTAAACAGAACGTTTTGCTACAATTAATACTTAGTACGTAAATCTGTGAGTAAAAGAACAAATTTATTGTATTGTAATAAAGGAATTTTTGTTAGAATGCCTACAATAAACGAGCAAACAGAAAGTTTTGCTACAATTAACACTTAGTACGTAAATCTGTGAGTAAAAGAACAAATTTATTGTATTGTAATAAAGGAATTTTTGTTAGAATGCCTACAATAAACGAGTAAACAGAACGTTTTGCTACAATTAACACTTAGTACGTAAATCTGTGAGTAAAAGAACAAATTTATTGTATTGTAATAAAGGAATTTTTGTTAGAATGCCTACAATAAACGAGCAAACAGAACGTTTTGCTACAATTAACACTTAGTACGTAAATCTGTGAGTAAAAGAACAAATTTATTGTATTGTAATAAAGGAATCTTTGTTAGAATGCCTACAATAAACGAGTAAACAGAACGTTTTGCTACAATTAACACTTAGTACGTAAATCTGTGAGTAAAAGAACAAATTTCTTGTATTGTAATAAAGGAATCTTTGTTAGAATGCCTACAATAAACGAGTAAACAGAACGTTTTGCTACAATTAACACTTAGTACGTAAATCTGTGAGTAAAAGAACAAATTTATTGTATTGTAATAAAGGAATTTTTGTTAGAATGCCTACAATAAACGAGCAAACAGAAAGTTTTGCTACAATTAACACTTAGTACGTAAATCTGTGAGTAAAAGAACAAATTTATTGTATTTTTCTCTGGGATCGAAGTAGACTACCTTGACGGATGAAAGAAATGAAAATAAAAACTTACTAAAAGTATATGTAAACATAGAGTGATTATTTTAATACCCCTTATTAATTACAAAACTATTTGTTTAGACGTTTTACAATTACAATATCTCATATTCTTCTCATAATGAAATATTTTGGGTTAAAAATTTGTCAGAATAAATATTAAAACAATATGATGTGGTTATGCTCTCAGTAAAAAGTGTTACTTTTACAAGCAATACATTCTCGTTAATTGTCCTATAAAATACCCTTTAGAGAGGAATCTATTCACCAAAACAGACTCAACTTCGAGTATCTAGATTCAGTGGCCATAAAATTGATACCACAAGCAGCTTACACCCCCCCCCCTCCCTTCACCCTTCATCGCCATAAACACCTTTCCTGAGTTCGGTCAACATCCCCTCAGTGTTACCGTTTACACTGCCTACTAAAGTTTGCTACTTTCTACATATTGTTTCTTACAGCAAATACATTGATTTGTCTCAGACAATTCATTAATTAATGTACTCTCCAATGTCTAAAACAGAAAGTTCTCAAACACTTGTTTTAATACCGACACAATTACGAGTATCTTCACTAAGTAACCAAGTTTTAATTAAGCCATCCATCAATCTAATGTATTTACTTTGTGTGAGGCTTCATAAAAACAAAGTTTAAATAGTAAAATTCTCTGTATAGAAATTTCCATCTTCAATCATTTAGTCTACAAATAACACTAATGTACATTAATTAATTATGAACACCAGAACCAAATATGATTTGTAGACGAGCTAACTATTTATGCCCCACTTCGTTCGCGTGAGGGCTTGCATGCAAACACCCCCCTCCCCCCCATATATTATGAAGGGTTGTAGAGAGGGTGCAAGAAAGCCCCGAGCGCCGTCTATTTACACAGATACAATCTCACTACAGATATGCTACTAAATTGCGTTTTTAATTCTGCAGGCGTTAATTACTCACTCTCAGTGTACACCATGTTGGTGGCATTAAGTTTATAGGTTTTTAATTGCCATATTTAACTATTTCTCTAACACAAAACATGTAAATGAGTAATTTAATTTAAAATAATATATTATTACGATAAAATTCGATTAATCGACCAATTTGAAAAGAAAGTTAACACATCTTAGGAAAGAACATATGTTAAAATTCCAAACGTTGCGTCGTTTTTAGGTTATGGATACTAAAATCAACTTACACCATTGTGAGCTAGCGTAGACCCTCTAGCTGATAAAAGTAATTCTTTCTCAAATTAACATTAATATAGAATAATCAAGCCTTCAATTCGAGTATGTCGGTTAGATCAGAATGATTGTGTACTATGTACTTAAGCTAGAATTTATTGTTATCTATATATTAAAGGCATTCGGAATGAATGTTAAAAATTTCGAATTCAAATTTTAGAAATTGTTGTTTAGAATAAATATTACTTATTTTTATATGCGTTATTATAACATCCATGTGTATAGATGATGAAGAGCGTAAACCTTGTACTTAATATCTTTGTTCATCCGACTGGCCGAGCAATACAGAACTATTTATTTATGACATTGTGTTATTGCTTCAATATCGATGATTGAAAGTGTTGTTATAAACCTTCCAGCCCTGCTTCTTGATCAAACCGTATTTTATACTAACACTATAGAGGCTAATATTTTTAGAAGTCCTTATTCTGTCCTATATTTAGAACTTTTATAAACATTTTCCGTTTATTGCAAAATTTGCTCTACAGTTCTCTTGAATTATATTCAGATTAGAAATTCTGCTCGAATTACACAAAGAACAGACTAACTGTTTTTTCTTACTAGAGTTCGAAGGAAAGAGCATATTAAGATGGAAATTGCTATAAAAAGGTGTATTAGGATTCTGAATATATACAATTTTAGATTTGGTAAAACATCCCATCAATTTTAGAATGTTATACATGAGTGTTACACTTGAGAAGTGTATGCATTTAAAGTGATCTCTTTCATTAGTGTAGTACGCGGTATCAGTCCTTGTAACGCCCCCAGAACCAAGCTATTAATTAAGAGGTTGGACGGGTTTCGGTGAGTTTTGAAAAAATAATTTTTTCCAGTGGTGCAATACTATTTTTCACAATTTCTTGACATTATCAAAAATTGTGACAAGAAATATTGTAAGTAGATGGTAGTTATAAATATATTTTTATAATTTTCACTTTATATTATCTACAAACCCTGTGTTGAGATAAAAGTGATTACACCATGATATTGAGGTTTTAAAGAGTAAAATTTCACATTTTAAATCGGAAATATAATGAGTAATATTTATTTCTGATTCTTCAAAATATCCAACGTTTCAGATGCGTTTTGCGAGATTCCACTAAACTAATTTCTAACGGCATCGTGCCTGTAATGCGGTTACAACTAATCCCAACGGCACCATAACTTTACTGCGGTTACAACTAATGCAACATGTAATACGGTTACAACTAATCCCAACGGCACCATAACTTTACTGCGGTTACAACTAATTTTAACTGCACTGTGTCAGTAATGCGGTTACAACTAATCTTAATTACACTGTGCCTGTAATACGGTTGCAACTAATCCCAACGGCACCATAACTTTACTGCGGTTACAACTAATTTTAACTGCACTGTGTCAGTAATGCGGTTACAACTAATCTTAATTACACTGTGCCTGTAATACGGTTGCAACTAATCCCAACGGCACCATAACTTTACTGCGGTTACAACTAATTTTAACTGCACTGTGTCAGTAATGCGGTTACAACTAATCTTAATTACACTGTGCCTGTAATACGGTTGCAACTAATCCCAACGTCACCATAACTTTACTGCGGTTACAACTAATTTTAACTGCACTGTGTCAGTAATGCGGTTACAACTAATCTTAATTACACTGTGCCTGTAATACGGTTGCAACTAATCCCAACGTCACCATAACTTTACTGCGGTTACAACTAATTTTAACTGCACTGTGTCAGTAATGCGGTTACAACTAATCTTAATTACACTGTGCCTGTAATGCGGTTACAACTAATCCCAACAGCACCGTACATGTAATACGGTTGCAACTAATCCCATCGGCACCATAACTTTACTGCGGTTACAACTAATTTTAACTGCTGCACTGTGTCAGTAATGCGGTTACAATCTTAATTACACTGTGCCTGTAATGCGGTTACAACTAATCCCAACAGCACCGTACATGTAATACGGTTGCAACTAATCCCAACGGCACCATAACTTTACTGCGGTTACAACTAATTTTAACTGCACTGTGTCAGTAATGCGGTTACAACTAATCTTAATTACACTGTGCCTGTAATACGGTTGCAACTAATCCCAACGTCACCATAACTTTACTGCGGTTACAACTAATTTTAACTGCACTGTGTCAGTAATGCGGTTACAACTAATCTTAATTACACTGTGCCTGTAATGCGGTTACAACTAATCCCAACAGCACCGTACATGTAATACGGTTGCAACTAATCCCAACGGCACCATAACTTTACTGCGGTTACAACTAATTTTAACTGCACTGTGTCAGTAATGCGGTTACAACTAATCTTAATTACACTGTGCCTGTAATACGGTTGCAACTAATCCCAACGGCACCATAACTTTACTGCGGTTACAACTAATTTTAACTGCACTGTGTCAGTAATGCGGTTACAACTAATCTTAATTACACTGTGCCTGTAATACGGTTGCAACTAATCCCAACGTCACCATAACTTTACTGCGGTTACAACTAATTTTAACTGCACTGTGTCAGTAATGCGGTTACAACTAATCTTAATTACACTGTGCCTGTAATACGGTTGCAACTAATCCCAACGTCACCATAACTTTACTGCGGTTACAACTAATTTTAACTGCACTGTGTCAGTAATGCGGTTACAACTAATTTTAACTGCACTGTGTCAGTAATGCGGTTACAACTAATCTTAATTACACTGTGCCTGTAATACGGTTGCAACTAATCCCAACGGCACCATAACTTTACTGCGGTTACAACTAATTTTAACTGCACTGTGTCAGTAATGCGGTTACAACTAATCTTAATTACACTGTGCCTGTAATACGGTTGCAACTAATCCCAACGTCACCATAACTTTACTGCGGTTACAACTAATTTTAACTGCACTGTGTCAGTAATGCGGTTACAAACTAATCTTAATTACACTGTGCCTGTAATGCGGTTACAACTAATCCCAACAGCACCGTACATGTAATACGGTTGCAACTAATCCCAACGGCACCATAACTTTACTGCGGTTACAACTAATTTTAACTGCACTGTGTCAGTAATGCGGTTACAACTAATCTTAATTACACTGTGCCTGTAATACGGTTGCAACTAATCCCAACGGCACCATAACTTTACTGCGGTTACAACTAATTTTAACTGCACTGTGTCAGTAATGCGGTTACAACTAATCTTAATTACACTGTGCCTGTAATACGGTTGCAACTAATCCCAACGTCACCATAACTTTACTGCGGTTACAACTAATTTTAACTGCACTGTGTCAGTAATGCGGTTACAACTAATCTTAATTACACTGTGCCTGTAATACGGTTGCAACTAATCCCAACGGTCACCATAACTTTACTGCGGTTACAACTAATTTCTAACGGCATCGTGCCTGTAATGCGGTTACAACTAATCCCAACAGCACCGTACATTTAATACGGTTGCAACTAATCCCAACGGCACCATAACTTTACTGCGGTTACAACTAATTTTAACTGCACTGTGTCAGTAATGCGGTTACACCTAATCTTAATTACACTGTGCCTGTAATACGGTTACAACTAATCCCAACGGCACCATAACTTTACTGCGGTTACAACTAATCCCAAATGCACTATGCCTGTAATGTGGTTATAACTAATCCTAAATGCACTGTGCCTGTAATACGGTTGCAACTAATCCCAACGGCACCACAAATTTACTGCGGTTACAACTATGATTGGACTGGCGTTTTTAAATACTGTTTTACGAAACTAAGGACTGTGCTGTTGATGACGTGATGCGAAGTACCAGAAGTGGAATGATATTATAATTGAACCAAAATTATTTCATTCGAGGGACTAGAAAAACGTCATTTATGTCTTTGTGTCTGTTTATCTGTATATCTATCCGCACGAACTCTCTAAAATAAAAAATATATATATATATATATATATATATATTTGTAACTAAAAGCTTAATTTTTATATGGACAACACTGAGTATTGGTGATGGTTCATGCCACTCCGAGTGTTAGCAAATCGGCAGAGCTTTAAAGTTATTTCAAGTATTTGCTGAGCGTTAGAAAATATTTTTACATGGATGTTATGGGTTAACATTATGTCAATGAGAAAATAATAAATAAATTTGTAAGCAAGCTGAGTACAACCTTATGGAATTTTATCATGTGACATATTAACAAATGTTGCTTATTCATAAAATTAAAAAAGAAATAATATTATGGAAATTCAATGTTGTAAGTCGGTAGGTAATAAAAGATTTTATTTCAGCGCACTCTTGCTTTGTATTACCCCCTCTCCTACTCACGGGAACTCAGATTATTTAAACACTGCTATGAAACCTACTTCAATGAACAAAGTGCTAATGTATGAATTGGCAAGATACCTCCAGAAAGGTTTCATATATAAACTATCATTGTGCATGAAACTCCATTTCTAGATAGGCAAGAATGAGTTACATGATGGTGTTTATCCAACCATGCAATTTGGATGAGCATCATTGAAGCTTATCATTCCGTGATCTGACACAATTTCTCTTTTGTCTCCCGGAAAAGTGTAAAGATTTCTTGTCTGCTTGATCGTGTATATTTTTCCATAGAACATCTTGAGAATTACATGAACTATAGACTTTTGCATAGAACTCCAGCGAAACCTGTTTCGTAATAGAGCGCAATAGTGGCGTACTCCTACACAATAGTGGCGTACTCCTACACAATAGTGGCGTACTCCTACACAATAGTGGCGTACTCCTACACAATAGTGGCGTACTCCTACACAATAGTGGCGTACTCCTACACAATAGTGGCGTACTCCTACACAATAGTGGCGTACTCCTACACAATAGTGGCGTACTCCTACACAATAGTGGCGTACTCCTACACAATAGTGGCGTACTCCTACACAATAGTGGCGTACTCCTACACAATAGTGGCGTACTCCTACACTCTGTCTATTACGAATTTACTCTTTCGCACTCTTCATGTACTTTGCCATGTTTCCCAAACAGAGGTACAAAACTAAGTGATCATTGCTATTTTTCCTTCCAAAAACGGTGTCAAACTGTACATCTCAGATTAATTCATTAAATGATAAAGAGACACTGAATTGACACTTAAAGGTACTTTAATGGGTTTCCTCTTGTATTTATGAAATATCAGAACTCGTTTGTTCCCTAAACCACTGACAAGGCCGGAGTTGGTGTCGAGGGAGTTGAGTTGAAAAACTCAATTACCTTCAACTTCAGTGACGGTAAATAAAGCCACTATTTTGAGAGGAAAAGCTCTGCCAGCCGCATTTAAAATAATTTACAAGCAATTTACATCCCATTATATCCCTCATCTCGTGGCTGTGGCTGATTTATTTTTAACGACGGGGCTTTTCGTTATTATATTTTTTTTCAGAAATACATTTAATTTTATAAAAATGACTTATTAATCGTAAATTTCGGCCTTATTATATGATAAGTACAGTTTATTTCAATGGAAATTGTGTTTTCGTTGGTATTTACGTTGACGTTTTATATACTTAGTGAACGTATAATATTGTACCACATGTTGATAATTTTTTGAATATTCTAAACCGACATACAGTTGTATGGAGTATTGTGGTGGAGAAGTTAATGGAAAATAAACTATTTTTTATATAATCTACGCAGAAAGACTAAATTAAGAGTAACCACTCTTAACCTATTAATAAAGTTATGGTGTCAATATTTTACCAATCGTCGTGTTTTATTAAGTGGAATGAAACTAGTCACTACTGATCCTCCAGGAAATGCTAGTTACGGAATATCGCAGCTTGAGCCAAGAACGTAGACATGAAAACAATTGGGGGTATAGAAAACTGATATTTTCCCGTAGTGGACAGAGAGTAAGGCCCAAATTTTGTTCCTTAAAAAGTTTTTGACCTGTTTCTTTAATGAGAACGATCTTCCAGCAGAACATGTCAGTAATAATGAATTATTTAAATAAACTAATCTTTTAGTACAAATTAATTGAAAAATTAAAAATTTTGGGGGGTCCAGACCCCTTGTATTCTCTCGCTGGCTACGTCCTTGGCTAAAACTGAGGGTGCAGTATTGCTTTTATTTTGTACTAAAAAAAATAACAAGCATAGAATGGGATTAGATACATCAATACTCTCTTCAAGAGAAGGTAAAATAGTCTGTTTTTAATAATTGTAAAGTTACTAGTAGGCCTATATTTTATTGGAATATGCCCCATTTTGTTTACAAAAACCCTGTCTTAAAAGTCTACTCAGCCTCTTAATACAGTCATACAGGATTGAATTATGACGAGGCTTCGTATCTGATTGCAATACATTATCTGAGTACGAGGTTAAATCCCGTACATTGAAGAGTTTTGGACTAAAGATTTAAAATACTGTCTATCCGCGCATCCTTGGAAGAAGGTAAAGGTTGAGGAAGGGAGTGAGCGGTGGCTGTGATGATGTGCGGGGGAGGGGTCCCCTATGTTGACGGACGGATATAGCTGGAGATGTATCGGATATTAGAAATGACTGCAGTAAGTGAGAAAACTGTAAATTTCCCCAGAGGAGGTGTTTACCCATCTGGGGAAATATTCCGGGCAGAATTTGCCTCGGAAGTATAGTGTATGAAAATGTATACGAAGCGATTGAACTAGAGATAAATACATTCAGAGCCAACACCGGGTTGTTGCAGCTGTTTTTGATGGATTCTTTTCAAGAACAATCTCGCACTGTATTTTTCAAATTAAAATGCTCTTTTTATTGCCCCTAACATGCATGACGTGTTATTTTTTAATGTTGTGGCGTCAATTGTTGTAGAGTACCGAGAGGATTTGACAATAAACACATAACAACGTCACACATTGCCTAACATTAACAAGAAAACTCGGCTTATTTATTGATGTGTTAGAATACTCACTACTACAAATACGAATATATATGAGCTTCAATTTATTTGAAAATATCTACTCCATAAAACATCGAGAATAAGGAGAAGAAGATAAATATTTTGTTCGAGATAGTTGTAAAGTTGGAACGGATTTAAATTCATCTGAAACCGAGTGGATTTAGGAAAGTGTTCGGCGAGCTGCGAATATTTCACTTCTGCTCTCTTCACACTTCATACAATTTGTCTCTTACAGTTTCAGAAATTCCAGTTTCATTTTTCAACACTTTTGCAGGTTGAGTCAGACCGCCCGAGTGGTATGTGTGTACAGAGATCATACCAAATAACTGCAACATCTTTTATTTCTCTTTGCCTCATTATTTACAAGTTTAGAAACTGTATAAATTATTTTTAACTTTGTAAAATGCCTCAAAATGCTCCAATTTGTGAGGGGTGAGAGTAATTTTCGAAATGTATTACACTAGGGTTCTGTTATGTGCCATTTTAAAAGGTGTTAAATTTCGAGAAAACGAAAGTTAATTACCATCAACCGTATCATGTACAAGGAGTTTTAAATTACGTACTTTGTTATTATTGCTATAATATTGGAGGGTAACACATTTTTTCGAGCTTATTATTGATGCATGCTGTTTTTAAGTGCTACTAAAAGGGTAAAATCAATGGTAAATCCGATCTTATAAAATCAATTATTTTTATTTTACGTATTTGACTACCTCTGCCTCTTATAAATGCAGCCTAAAACATTTTAAATTGTTAGATAACAATATTAAATAATTCTCATCCATCATAAATTAAAGGTTGATACAAAGCAAAAATTAACTGTGTTTTAACTGTACAATGTAATTTAATGTACAATATAACAGCAGTACAACTAAAGCACGCTGGGCCTGTAAGAAGTAACACACAGATTCGTTGAGTACAGTAAGAACATTAGCACAACTCTAGTGTTGTATTGCGATTATTTAAGAGAACTATAGTTTTTATCTGTTAAGATAACAATGATAACTACTATTAAAGTATTAAAGTACATTGTAAAGGAAAAGAAATATTGATTTTTGTTTTGGAAGAAATCTGTTTGAGAATCTGTTTCAATGAAGTCAATCTGCTGTAAGAATAGGAATTCTCAATGGAATGCACTCTCCCATTCATTTACATCAATCAAAGATTATTTACCTTCTTGAAGGTTTTATTCTCACAGTTTATATTTATTTAAAATAAACTAAAATAACTGCATATTGGTTACTTACTGTAATTTTCCTCGCATCCTGTAAAGAAAAAAAACAAGTTAGTAGACAATATAGACCGTGGGAACAGATGGCATTATTACTAACAACATTATAACATGATAACAACGTTATACCACACAATATACGCACAGGTAAGCTAGTGCTGATGTCTCACACTGGACAATTCTACATATAATATTTTGTCACTAGTGTTAAGATAACATAGATTCTTTTCTTGACTTGTTTCAAAAAGAGGTGTAATAATTTTATTTCCATATATACAAAGTATAATCAATAGATTGCCTTCCGATTGTGCATAGGCTTGTGAGATGCAAGTTTCAATTGGACAACTAACATTATTCTGTATAAAATAATAAACATGCATGCCGAAATATAACTCTTCCAGGTGTAAAATAAAACTGTAAGACGCGTTATTTTTCGCTATAAATATTACAATTCTGTATTTAAATACTGTAATCATTGTATTTAAGCACAATCTTATCACATATATACAGGGTCCCATAGTTACTGACCTAAATTGTACCAGTATATTCTGTATGTCAAGTTAAATACTCTTTGTCCTATAATCTATAGTCCCATTTTTTTACCTGTCTGTCTGTCTGGTTATCTGTACGTATGGGTTGATTAAAATAATTCACATCTCAATGACAGTTCCTCTGAAATTCGTAAGTTTCTCAGTAATTCCGCTGACAGTGTAATAAATTAAAACAACCCTTCTAGTGTTATTAAGATTTTAAATCTCGTAATTACTGGCATTATTACTGATGTTAACTATATAACTTAATACTTTTCTCTAAGATTTGTTTAAATTTAATGATCTATTGAACGTGCAAAGTTTCAGTCTGATACATCAAACCATCGCCGAGGTCTGTTATTTAAACAAAAAAACTCATACAGACAAACAAACAGAAAAATTAGCCAGATATAACTATACATTATGTAACAAAAGTTATTTGTTTTCGTTAACAGAAAATCCTGGTAATATTTTTCACAGTAATTTATATTTTATAATTTATCTGTTGCTGTTTTAGTCAGAGAGCTTGTCGGTTAGATGGTGAACAGAAGCTAAACTCAGCATTCACACTAAATCAAACCTTCCCACTATAGCTACGTTATGTGCAGAAAACTCGATTGTTCCACCGTGATGAAAGATCGTGTCTAAAACACCGTAATGCAGTCAATTGTGCACCTGAGAAATTGAGAACACCTATCCATCTAGATACCACTATGTATTATATTCTAGGAGTATCTGATGTTGAATCAAGAGTTATTCTGAGCTTCTACGTCACCGTCGTTTTTTGGATCTCTTCAGACGAACATGACTCCAGATTCCAGGAGTCAAGTCTGTGACAGCGTCAGATTCCAGAAGCTGTACTGAGAGGAAGGGGAACTGTAACTAAAGTCGACACTCACATTGAATCAACCCTTTTCACCATAACTTTTTTGGATGGCTGCCTACTTTAAAAAAGATTTTTTTTTAAGTTTATAGGTCCGTAACTAAATTTAATATAATATACTTTTTAAGGCAGAGCAAAAAATTGTATTTACAACGGAGGGGGAGGGGAAGGCGTTGATAAATTGAATCATATCGTCGGCTATTCACAAAGCACAGGCTCTATATCGCAGCCTAACTTAATCAAGGAGTGAGTCACCAAAGTTTATGTTGTGGTGCAGATCACATTCCGAGCTCAACTTGGCAACCAAGTTCATCTCAACTTAAGCTAATATCGTTATTCAGTTAGAGAGAGCCCCTAAGCACTTCGCTACATGGATTATGTTGACTTAACATAATCGACTCTCCCGGTGCTCCATCGACACGTAATCATCGATAATCGAGACTAATCATCGATTGTGCCGTGTTAGTGTACGTATTGTATTGGATGTTATCGTAGTTATTGACTATTTTAAATGTTATCCTATAGTTGTTTTATTAGACTAAATGTGTCGCTATGGCAACGGTAAAATGGCCATATGATTGTAATAAGATTGTAGTAATCAAACGACTAAAGTAAAACTATTCACGAACTCTCACCTCATGGAGTGAAATGCACCGATCTCAATACTGCTTTCATTGAAATGAAGTTCCATGCAAAACTTAATGTTTTTTCTGTTAGTTCTCGAGATATCGCGTGAACAGACAGACAGACAGACATATATAATTAAAAAATTTCCAGCCCCTTTAGTGATAGGCTTCACTAACGCTCAGCCAATGGGTTACCTTCAGCATTTTTTATTATCATATGGATTTGTACTCGAATGTTTAAAAAAGTGTGTGTATCGTTGGAAATTTAAAGAAAACTTCCCAAAAGTGGATGTTATAGAAGAAAGGAAGTTTTTACGACAAAAAGTAAAGTTATGATCAAGGAGCCTGGTAAAGTCGGCAGGACATAAAATGTTTCCTCTTTAGTGTCGATCTCGCCACAGAGAAGAAACAACCTTCAGCATGCGACGTCTCTTTCATCACTAATTGGACTATCTCCGCTCGAGTAATTAGTGTAAAAACACTCTTAGTTGGTTGTGGGTTGTTAGTGGAATACTCCAGTTAAAATGATTACCGTGGTGACGTCACAGAGAGCGGGCTTACGTCATACATACATTAAATACATAAATATGCTTCTTTGTTTAGGACATACGTACACACTTTTAAGAACCACTCACAAGGATTTGGTTGTCTTTAAACTTGAGTATCGATTAATTAACCAACACTGAGACCTCAGGAGGGTTCACTTCTGGTCTGTGTATTCCTACCAGTAGAACCCACACTGGGTACACCAAAAACCAATTTGAACATCCCATGGATGTCCAGAAACGACTCATCAATAACCACCGTACATGCAGTAAGAGCTGGGCGAAAGGTCTACTTCACTGCTGAGGATGACTGTTGGAATAGGTGAGGCTCCCCTAGGCCATAAATGTGTTTCTGGCTTTAAGGTCAGGTTAATCATGAGGGAATATTTCCCCCTGCTCTAAGAGGCAGAAAGGGGCAAACCTTTCCTTCTTTCAAGGTGCTATGACTGATGTAGCATCTGGTATCGGTGCTCATCCGATCTCGACAGAAGGTGGCCCAACCCAAACCTATCCAACGTTAATATCCTCTCACTCCAGAAGCAGCTCAAATTTCCTTTTAGGACCACGCAAAGAGACATTTCCTCACCTTTTGGTCCCAAGTGAACATACCACACTGACCTATATTGATTGTTAAAACAGTAAGACCAGCGTGAAAATTTCAAAGTTAGTCAACCATTTTTGAAAACTTTCAATGAGTTTTCCTTTATATAAGGGACACGTGTATTATTTAAGGATAAGAGTTACACACTTAGGACTGAAATATGATAGGATGTTCTTCCAAAATCTTGTTTTACTTTTCTAAAACTTAACCAACAGCCATGGCGTATTCTGCGTTGTGAGACCTTCCTAAACAACAGTCTGTCGCTCAAATATTGCAGTAGCATACGAGAAGCGATAGGACTTTGTGAACTATGTTGTACATCAGATTCCTGCAGTTGTTTTCCATCGTAAAAGCATTCACATAAGGCCCAAGTATCCAAATTGGTTAGAATGAAACATTTGTAGAATTTTAATCTCTGGATTTAAATTCAGGTCGCTCTACGAGAAGCTGTTGCCGTAACGATGTCAGGACTGCATGCACTACAGCTTGCCTAATTCCAAATGTAGGCTTCTATCCTGTATAGACCCACTGTCTGCCAAAGGAAACAGAGAAATTACGGGTAACGTGATCACATTCCTGCACCTTTATCCGTTAGTACTGTATCAGATTGCGTAGGACAACATCAATAACAGTGTGTAATGGCGTAAATTAAGCGTTTAAAACATGACAATCTTCCATTTATTAATACTATATACGTTTGGCATTATATAGACAATACTCAAACTATGGCAAGCTCGTAATTTGAAACTAAAAGTTAACTATCAGCATAAAAATAATCCTCAACATGTATAGGCTACACCTAGTAAAGTGAACAAATGTATAAGATAAAAATTAAGAACCCAAACATGTTCACTGAGGTATACCGTGCTGTTTAATGAGATAGTCAGACGCCTTACTCGCCATCGATGATGTTCTAGAACTTGGCTACTCTCAGTACAAATTAATTGTATTTTCACCAAAACTTTAAAATTGCATCTTTAGCTCAGCCAAATTTGCATCTTGATAGTTAGTAATGATGAACTAACTATCATTACTAACTATAGGTAAAATTTAAATGTAGAGTGCATATAGTTGAGATTATAAACAATTTTAAATTTTAATAAGTCTATAATATTAAATTATAATGTAAACGTAAGTAAGTTGCTATGAAAGTCACTGTATAAAGGCATCGCGTGTAAGAGAGGTTCGACAAGGCCGAAATACTTATTTCTCCGGCCTTTCTCTGGGCCATCAATCTATTTCTTTGAGGACATAAAACTGCAATAAACTTCCACCAGGAACAAAACATCCCTTTGTCAGCTGAAACTCTATTCAACATCTTCGACTACGGTCATTATAGACAGTTTTTGTTCAGTTTGAAACACACTTTATGTATTTTGAGTTTTTTTTAATGTATAGGAATAAAATATCAGAAATATAGACAGATTCTAATATGTGTTGATCAACATATTTTTGTATTTTATGTCTCAAAAGACTTTTCATACATTTTAACTGAATTGGCTTTGGAACTGAACTAAATAAAACAGTTTCCTCTTCTGTGCTAATTGAATTTTGAAGCGTCGCCCTTAGTCCTAGGTTTAACATCAATTATAACACACTTGTTTCATGTTACAATTAAACAATAATCCACCAAACTATTAAATAAAACACACAAGAGTCCTCGAGAGTCTGTGCGTTTTAGACACACTTTAGATATCCCAATTAATTAGGTTGGTCCTACAAACAGAACATTGTTACTGTAATACCACGTTTAAGAAAATCGGTTGGTAAATAATGGAGAAAATGCGCTTTTACAAAACAATATCCACTGCCATTATGTGACAGTAGTGTTTATGAGGCACAACAATCAGCTGTTATAATTTTAACTGCTCTAACCAGCTGATTATAACGGTAAAATATTGATCTGTGGTCATAATATCCCTACCTATTGCAGGATTTAGGTATCTTTTGATTTGTTTTATTCAAGAATAATTCCAGAAAATATTAGTACAGAGGTCTAGGACACCCTGTGTAGCAGGCATACTGTTGACATACATAATTGTTTTACTAATGTAAAATAAGAAACCCTTTCCGAAGATGAATGTAGATTAACAGTTTTATTATTTGCGTACCGTACGAAAACAGTAAGACATATGCAGCTGAAAGAAACTAAAAGTGATGTGAAGACAAAAGAAACTAAAAGTATTCCAAAGCACATTTTGGCTCGGGAAGTATCTGCAGAAGCTCTGACAGCGGCCATAAAATTGATACTTTAATCGGCCTCAGCCAGCAGTAAATCGTGCAGAAGCGATTTACGTAAATCCTACCGCGGCCACTTGTACTTCTTGCAGCGATATGTTGCCGACAATGTACATTTATATTTCACCGCTGCACCAAAGCCGCTCTTGTACTTCTTGCAGCGATATGTTGCCGACAATGTACATTTATATTTCACCGCTGCACCAAAGCCGCTATTGTATTTCTTGCAGCGATATGTTGCCGACAATGTACATTTATATTTCACCGCTGCACCAAAGCCGCTATTGTACTCAGCCGTGTATTTAGTGCCGTCCCTTTCACAGCAGCACTGGTAATTAGTTCTGAAAGGCAGGTTTGATTCGTTGAATAGTTTGTATACATTATACCTCATGGTGTGATTACATCCTAAAAAACCATCGTGCAAATCACTTTGAATTAAAAAACGTTTGAAATGGTAAACTCGTATTTTAAAATATTTACAAGGTTTGATACTGATTTACAAGCAGAATAAATTGAGAATACACACGAACTAATGGGTTACTTAGGCACTCCGAAGTTGCCCGCTTGAATTCAATAAGGTATTCAAGTCCGCCATTTAAGAAAAGGAGGGGCGTACCGTGATTCGCTGATGCTAAACCATTCAGAGTTCAATACAGCCATATCAATATGGCTACCGTCAGCCAATCACGGTTTTTTGGCAACAGAAACAATTTGTACGTCAAGAACAGGCAGATACCTGTAGGTCCAGACTGGTGGGAGTGAGCTCAAAAAATGATACAACACACACACACACACACACACACACACACACACACACACACACACACACACACAAAAACACACCACAACACAACACGCAACACGTTCGCACGCATCATATAAATTGAAAAACTTGTGTAAAAACTTAGTATTAAACATACATAATGATGGAAAATGTCCAAAATCCTACTGTCCTTTCAAATCATCCATCGACAGTTATTAGATTAAATTCACTAGTAAATTATACTCCAATCATTCCAATCTATATGTTATTTTCTGCGACGCCTTTCAGAATCGAGGATTACATCATAAGAATACTTCACACAAAAATAAAATTTTATATTCTTGCAATGTTTTACAAACTTTTAAACATGCAAATAAATTGTCTCGTTAAATTTTTGCACATGATCAATGTTGGTACGAGATTTTGATTTTGAAAGTTCGATTTCAACAATGCACCAAGAAGTATTGTGAATTTCAATGTTTTAAGCTCATTTAATTCTAAATTGGTCCGTGAACTCCCCAACACGAGTGGACTGCTATGACGAGTACTGCCATCGACAACGTCATTACCAAACATTCCTAACGTCACGGTCTCTGTTTTGAATACGGCTGTCTCCGATCACTTTGCGCAGGAGGTTGTGATACATGGATGTAAAATAGAAACTCAAAAATCATCTTTTTAAAATTAAAAAGAGCCTTTCAATTTCAAAAACATTTCCAATTTGAACAATTTAATTAAAAAAACGTAACCTGAAGCTTTTTGAACAGCTTTGAGAATGTCAATGACATGTATCAAGCTTTCAATGACCGTTTCATTTATTATTCAGACGTCTCGTGTCCTTTTAAAAAAACCAAAAACAATTTCAAAACCCAAAAATAATTCCTGGTTAACTAAAGGGATTCTCATTTCCAGAGATAAACACAAATTTTTTCACTCAATATTTGTCCAAATACAAAACGAAAAATTTTTAAAAACATTTTACAGATCATATTGAAGGATCTATAGAAAAGTCATTCAAGCTTGCTAAAGCTCATGACGTCAATAGAGCCCTGAGAAATTGTGAAAACTTTTCTAAAACTGCATGGAAAATGGAAAATAATCAATGAATCGGCACAAAAATCAAACTTGGACCGAAACCTTGAGTCTATATCAATCAAAATTAATGAACGCGTAATTGATGATCAGTTGCAGGTTGCCAACGAATTTAATAATTATTGTTCTTCTGTGGCCTCAACTGATTCGTCAATTTCAGAACCCCGATATCATGAAATTGGTGTTAGGGAACCGGTTGCATCCTTGGCTCTGGCCCTTGTGTGTGTGGAGGAATTAGCTCGTGTCGTACAGGGGTTGAATTCAAAGAAATCGTGTGACGCTAACGGGATGTCAGTTTGGTTACTCAAACGTTGCTTTAGGTACATTTGAGGCCACTCACAAAATTGATAAATTTTTCATTTGAATCTGCAACTTTTTCCATGTCTACTGAAAACAGCCAAAGTTAGACCGATTTTTAAAAAAGACGATCCTTGCAAAACCAGCAATTATCGTCCAATTTCAATTCTTTCCAGTTTTCAGCAAAAATGTTTGAAAAGGTTTTCTTTGAAAGACTTGAAAGCTTTCTAGAAAGCAATGAAAATTCTAAATCCTGAACAATTTGGCTTCAGGAAAAAAAGATCAACAATTGACGCTGTAAACAGTCTTTTGAACAATGTTGTTGATGGCTTGGAAAGGCGAGAACAAGTGCTCAGCATATTTCTTGACCTATCCAAAGCATTTGACTGTGTGCATCATGAAACACACTGTTGCACCAGTTACAAAAAATGTGGCGTTCGGGGTCTGCCAAACGCGTGGCTTGCTTCTTATCTTAAGAATCGAGATCAATGCGTGCAGATTTGCGAATTTCATCTCTAGTAAAATTAAAATAGCCCACGGTGTCCCTCAGGGTTCTATTCTTGGGCCTATTATTTTTTTTAGTTTACGTCTGTAGACTTAACTCCGATGATCCAGCATGGTGATCTGATTCAGTATGCCGACGGACACGACTCTTTGCTTCAAAGGAAAAACTACACAAGATTTGGAAATCACATCATTTGTGGGAACTGACTTCATACATTCAATATTTTACTGACAGGAATTTGAAAAATGAACCAATCAAAATCAAATGTCATCAATTTATGCCTAAGACCAAAGGGAATTTTTGCAAGGCAACTGCTTGCTGTATTTGTGGACGATGTCCTTTTAGAGGAAACTGGATCCACGAAATTCCTGGGGATGTACATTGATCAAGGTCTGACCTGGGACGACCACGTTAACAATATATGTGCTAGAATTACTTCTGGCATATTTTGCCTTGCGAAGCCTAGCTAAATACTGTTCCCCTGAAGTCTTAATGACGGCATATTTCGGTCTCATATATCCGCACTTTGCGTATGGCTTGAGACTGTGGGGGGGCTGTGCCAAACACAAGATGGAACGCGTTTTCAGGCTTCAAAAAAAGGCAATTAGAATTATTGCAAAGTTGAATTACAGAGAGTCGTGTAGGGACTCTTTTAGGGAGCTAGGTTTGCTGACATTGCCCTGTCTCTATATGTTTCATGTGATCCTGTACTGTCAATCGAAGTGGACTTTAGTCCGGGGCAGGGACTTTCATCAGTATGAAACTAGAGCCAGGGACAACTTTAGAGTCCATAGTCATAGACTGGCGGTATCTCAGCATTTATTTACCGCATCAGGTTGGCGTCGACTTAATCAACAAGCTCCCTGAAAGTGTAAAAAATGCAACTAATCAAAACCAATTCAAAACTCGTCTCAAATGCCTGTTGGTGTCAAAAGCATTTTATTCGCTAGAGGAGTTTATGAGTCGCTAAAAATATCTTAAATTACCAAAATTTAAAATCTGGATCCAAAGATAGTGTGAATTAGTGTGAATGAGTGAAATGTAAGTCTGACTGTGTGTGAGTGTGTAGAGTATTTGCTGTTTGAATAATATATGACGACTGCTATACAATGCTATATATTGTCTAAAAGCAATAAAGAAATGATTTGATTTGATTGATTTGAATTATATTATTGAATTTTAAAAATGCTATACAACTTTATAAACATAAATTATCCAATTTACCTTATAACTTATAAAACTTAACAATCATGTTTTGAAATTAACAACGAGCTTTGTAAACTCGCTAATATCTTTGTCTCCAGTTAATTGTGAAGGCGAGCGCTGTTTTGTTTGAACCAAGGGAAAAACTCAATTACGTTCAACTTTTTGCTAAAGGATAATAAAAGCACCACATTAAAAGCGAAAGCGGCTGCTAACGCATTTTACATTATTTGCGAGCATTTACATACTTCCATGCGTTTCAAACGCTTGATTGAAACAGCATGAAGGAATTCCTCTGACGTTTTATTGATTTTATTTTATCTTCACGGGAAATTAATAATGTTTGTTTCACCGTTACACAACATTACATGTGTATGTATTACATGGTCAACATGAGTAGTGCACTGAATATTTAGTAAATTGTTTTATTTACATGGTGTTGTTCAAAACTGTAACAATTGTTCTTAGCCAACACATATCAAGTTCAAAGTATTTAGTCCTACAAAATCAGTAAAGCTACTCAATTAGTAGGCCTACATACAATGTAGATATTTTACGTACAATTACAATTTTGTTTACTAGTTTTAAAAACTTATTAAAAAGGGCATATTGCAAGGTTTACCCTATTCTAAATAGGATTACTTTTTAAGGGATAAACGATTACTTGTGTCTTGTGTAATGAGCATGAATTAAAACCGATTGTTTAGGGCAAAATACATCAAAATTTTGTGTTTTGTTATTCTAAAGTAGAAATTTTTATGTTTTCATAAAGAGCCAACTTTATTGACGGATATCTTGATCTTAGTTTTAAACTTCAATCACTAATAACAATGTTTCGTCATGTCACTATGGGAGAGGACTCATTATAAAGGTACGATTTATGTTTATCGAAACGGCTATTAGATTTTTTAGGTATTTGTATTGATTATTCACAGAACCTTAAATTTTACTGTGCTCAGTCGTTTAAAAGGTTCAAAAAGATACACTTTCAAGAAAAGACTTCGTAATGTCATATCTATAAAATGAGACCCTTCACACAATCTTTGGCCTAAATTAACGGCGTAAGAGTGTTTTGGAAGTTTACAATTATTCTTGTTGGGTAAATGTAAAGATTGCTTGACTACAGTTAGCTCTGAAATGGCGTTCTAATTCCTATTGGAAATGTAAAAATATTGCTAATAAATTCTTAAATAACTGTTAATAATGGTCAGGGTTTGATTGTATTTAGGGCAGCACTATAAGCCTCTATTCAATAATTCCAAACACGTACAGACAGCGGTATACAGCTATTAGAGTACTGAGTAGTGACTGTGACCCAGCTGGGGTGAAATGCCCTGCGATAAGTACCACGTCGTAGAAGTCTCAGTATATTGTGATAACCAGTGGGTGGCTCCACTGAGGGCCTGGCAGAGAAAAAAAAAATAAAACTAATCAATTCGTGAGTGCTTGATGTAGTAGTCATGGTGCACAGACTCGGAGGTTGCCTTAGGCGTAGTCTCAGGCGTTTTGGCGCAGATCTCAGGCGGCTAGACGCTGGTCTCAGGCGGCTATACGCGGGTCTCAGGCGGCTAGACACGGACCTCATGCGTATAGACGCGGGTCTCGGGCGGCTAAACACGGGCCTCAGGCATAAAGACGCGGGTCTCAGGCATAAAGACGCGGATCTCAGGCGGCTAGACGCGGTCCTCAGGCGGCTAGACAAGGGCCTCATACGTGTAGACGCGGGTCTCAGGCGGCTAGACGCGGGACTCAGGCATAAAAACGCGGGCCTCAGGCATAAAGACGCGGGCCTCAGGCATAAAGACGCGGATCTCAGGCGGCTAGACACGGGCCTCATGCGTATAGACGCGGGTCTCAGGCGGCTAGACACGAGCCTCATGCGTATAGACGCGGGTCTCGGGCGGCTAAACGCGGGCCTCAGGCATAAAGACGCGGGTCTCAGGCATAAAGACGCGGATCTCAGGCGGCTAGACGCGGTCCTCAGGCGGCTAGACGCGGTCCTCAGGCGGCTAGACAAGGGCCTCATGCGTATAGACGCGGGTCTCAGGCGGCTAGACGCGGGACTCAGGCATAAAAACGCGGGCCTCAGGCGGCTAGACGCGGGACTTAGGCATAAAAACGCGGGCCTCAGGCATAAAGACGCGGGCCTCAGGCATAAAGACGCGGATCTCAGGCGGCTAGACACGGGCCTCATGCGTATAGACGCGGGTCTCAGGCGGCTAGACACGGGCCTCATGCGTATAGACGCGGATCTCAGGCGGCTAGACGCGGGCCTCAAGCGGCTAGACACGGGAGTCAGGCATAAAAACGCGGGTCTCAGGCATAAAGACGCGGGTCTCAGGCTTCTAGACGCGGATCTCAGGCGTCGCGTAGATTCCATACAACAATTACGACTAAGTACTTGCAATAAACATTACAAGCTCTAGTAAGTAGATAAATGTTGCTGTGGGTGCTGCTCGGTGTTTAGGCTATCTCAATGTTTGAAATTGTTGAATTAAAAATGATCACTGTCACAGAACACCGTTTTTACCGTAATCAATTGTTTACTTAGTTCCATAATATTTCCTCTTCTGTTCTGTTTGTGTCAAGTTACGGGCAAACATCTTGCAAAATCTGTTGACGTATTTTGATTTAGCGCTCAATACAAATGCATTAACAAAACTGATTACACAACTTCTTGGAGTGACACATTTGTGTGATGTACAAAAGATAAGTGACATATATCCCTGCAAAATAAAAGACAAAGGATCTTGTTATCGATATACTTTGTCGAATTACATTTCCTTTACTGCTGCTGATCAAAGGGAGCTGGGAAATTGGAAAGCGGAACCTTGAGCAGCAGACCTAGCTTGTTATTGAGCTTATCCGATCTAGGTTGACATATTGTATTCCCCATCCTTAAATGTGATAACAGTTATTCCGAACTCTATTACTCGTTTGACAGAAGTGTTTTTAAATATTGAATCCAACACGTATTAACTGAAGCGTATAAGAACTGGAGCAAACTTACTACGCCTTCGTTGAAATTAAAGTTTAATACTCCAGTATTAATAATTGGTAAATGCAAAATAAAGTTTAACATTTTTAAAATATTAGTTTTTGAACGTTTCTCTGATGTTGAAACGATGCAGCACGATAGAAGCCATCGTTTTTAATACTGGAATAATGGCAAGTACTAAGTAGTACTGCCAAAGTCTTGCTGGATCCAGTTATTCCAGGAATCAAGTCTGTGACAGTCTCAGATCCCAGACGCTGTACAAAGCAGAAGTAGAAATGGAGCTAAATTCAACATCCGCATTAATTATTTAAGTTTACCAGAATAAAGTAAACAACTTGTGGAAAACGAATATATGTAATTTGGATTTCTTCGACTATATGAAATACATAGGCTAATAATAGATCATTTTATCATAACAAGGAAAAGGGCAATTAATAGTACAGAACTTTCCTACTTTTCATATTATTAGAGAAAGTTGTATTATAATTTGAACAAGACTGTTGTTGTAAGTCCATCGTCCTATATCGTTATAGATCAAAATGGTAGATTCCGACAAAACTATACTTAGTTAAAATTTTAGATACAATATAAATTAGATTTAAAAGGTGTTATAAGCTAATAGTTACTAAACTTACATCACATTCAGTTGTCAGAAGCGTTTATATCGTAGATCTGAACTTAAAAATATACAAAGAATTAGAATTCATCAAAATGATTTATTATTATAACAGGCTTCGCTAAAGATAAATAAGACACGTTAGATAAAGAGATATGCTCCATCATAAAACGTTCATACAAAAGTTTAAATCTATAGCCCAATTGTTCTCAAGATATCCTGCTGGGAGACAGACAGACAGAATAGCAATTTTGCAGTTCCCTAGGTGATATGCATCGCTAACGCTCAGACTATTACGTTCCAATCAATTACAACATTACAACACTGTAATCGAAAACAAGCCATCAAACGCTGCGCACTTTGTAGTGATCGCTTCATATATACTGTCTCCAAACTCAGTTAGCGGACATCCACCAATGCGGAAATTGTAATATTATTGTCTTTTACATACAATACACAGTTTCAATTTTAAAACTACCACATCTGGTGATGTTCAATAAATTGGAATCTACGTTTTTTTATTTTGAACGGAATTCTAAATGATCCATAACTCTTTCCATTCCATTACGGTGCCCCCGTCTCAACTAGTATACGCGTATATAGCTGTAACAAAGGTACTGCTTGTGATTAAGACTCTTACTACATAGATAGTATTAGTAGGGGAAGCTCCACCGTATTTTTTAAAGAAAATGAAAAGTCGTTAATAACATATTAAGGTTCTGATCATGGATAGCAATGCATTTTACAAATACATAGAAAACATTAAAAAAACATGCATAATTAAAAACAATTTGATGGCCTATAATTACATCCCTTGATTGGAAGTAAACATGTATTAAACTGTCAGAAATCATTACACAATTATTAGATTTTTTATTTAAATGTTCGCTACGTAATTATTTTCTTTTCTTTTATAACAAGAAGCTGACAAACCTCTGATTGCACTTAGTCCTAAACCCTTGCATTTGCTTCCTGATTGATAGGATATTCAGGATAAAGAAAGTTGGAGGTAGAGGCCGCCTCCTGTCGAGACCCCTGAGGAAGGATTGCGCGCATAATTTTTCAGCCACGTCTCTTTGGAAGAAGGGAAAGCCCCCAGCTCTGTTAAAGCCTCTCTAGCCAAAGCTAGCAAGGATGGCACGCCCTAACCTATGTCTAAGCTAGCAAATGCCTTTCACTTTTCTGGAGCCATACCAACTCCAACAGTCATTCCTCGCAGTAGACCTATCAACTATCCTTGCACCACAATATCTCGACTGTGGTTAGTGATGTGGCGCTCCTGGATATCTGAGGAGTTCCCCAGATGTAAATGACACATCGGTATTGTTGCACCCTAAGATCATTTGGAAGATATTAACCAGCCAGAAGAAACCCCTGAAGTAGGTGCTGACAAGAGAATCTATACTGCAGGCAGGCGCATGTTTTTTTTCTATTTATTATTTTAAAATGAATCAATTTAATTTGGAATTAAATCTTATTTTATTGCTTGAGCGTATGTGCAATTATTTTAACCACATTTGAATATATTTTAGTACCTTATATTTGCCACACAATATATTTATAACATTACTTATTAAAAATGACGTTTTGATTACAGTGTTACAATATCAGTAGATATTTCTAGACAAAGATATCTAGTTAACAATAAAAATATTGTTGTTAATAATTAATTTCTAATTCGATATATGAAATTAATTATTCAATACTCTAATATATGAAATCACCCTCTAATACTATTCAAAGCTCAAATACAAGAATAAATTTATAGCGAAATGTACAAAACATTGGACCATAGCTAAAGTTTATGCATATATCATATCAAGATTTTAAAATCCAAAAATATTTAACACATTCTTAACACAATAATGTGAAAGAAACTAATAATAATAAATATAAATTTCATAAGGAATTAGAGCTGAAAAAGTCTTATAACAGTAGGCTATTAAATAATTAAGGTCACCTAAAGAAATAATACTATAAGTACGACAAAGAGTGTGGACAGCGCTTCTACTGAAGAAGCCCGGTCAAACTAAGCGCTCGTTTGTAAACACTTTAGTTTTTTATACTCTCTGCCAATATTTTAGATTGATGACTAGCGAATCAAATCCATCAAACTCAAAATATCTCGCCACTACCGACACTTTGGTAATAAAAAGATCAGACCAAGATAACATTTATCATCCACTGGATAGAAGTAACCGTGAAATAGAATTCGTTCAAAATGAATGATCGAATTTTGTTATTGAACTGAATTACCGGTTTTGACAAATTCATTCGAATTGCAAGATTTTTTTGTAAATATCTAATAGCTGTATTTTCGTGCTTTTAAGCTATGTGTGGCGATGTGGCTTCGGAGGAAAGTTTCACTATTAAAACATACATTTTTCAAAATATCAAAGTTTTGTAATATGCAAATACTTAAAGGTTTTTAACTAATATTACAATATAACAGCATTTAAAATGTTTAAGTATTTTTTTAATTAATTTATTCGTACTTAACTGTAATTGCAAAAAGGTAAAATATATGTTAAATGAGAAACTTTATATCAAACGAAATATTGAGTTTTAAGCTAATTTTAATTTAAACATAATCATTGCTAGAACTCAAAGTCTATAACAAAATGACATCTTCCGTTATTTAAGCACTATGCCTATGATCAAACTTAACTCTGAAAATTATGTGAAAAGTGTAAAGACTTCGTTAAAATGTTGACGACTTATTATTTTGGACAGGAAAAGGAGCGATCTCTGGTACTCACCATTCTTTAAGGTGAAAAGTGTAAAGACTTCGTTAAAATGTTGACGACTTATTATTTTGGACAGGAAAAGGAGCGATCTCTGGTACTCGCCATTCTTTAAGGTGAAAAGTGTAAAGACTTCGTTAAAATGTTGACGACTTATTATTTTGGACAGGAAAAGGAGCGATCTCTGGTACTCACCATTCTTTAAGGTGAAAAGTGTAAAGACTTCGTTAAAATGTTGACGACTTATTATTTTGGACAGGAAAAGGAGCGATCTCTGGTACTCACCATTCTTTAAGGTGAAAAGTGTAAAGACTTCGTTAAAATGTTGACGACTTATTATTTTGGACAGGAAAAGGAGCGATCTCTGGTACTCACCATTCTTTAAGGTGAAAAGTGTAAAGACTTCGTTAAAATGTTGACGACTTATTATTTTGGACAGGAAAAGGAGCGATCTCTGGTACTCACCATTCTTTAAGGTGAAAAGTGTAAAGACTTCGTTAAAATGTTGACGACTTATTATTTTGGACAGGAAAAGGAGCGATCTCTGGTACTCACCATTCTTTAAGGTGAAAAGTGTAAAGACTTCGTTAAAATGTTGACGACTTATTATTTTGGACAGGAAAAGGAGCGATCTCTGGTACTCACCATTCTTTAAGGTGAAAAGTGTAAAGACTTCGTTAAAATGTTGACGACTTATTATTTTGGACAGGAAAAGGAGCGATCTCTGGTACTCACCATTCTTTAAGGTGAAAAGTGTAAAGACTTCGTTAAAATGTTGACGACTTATTATTTTGGACAGGAAAAGGAGCGATCTCTGGTACTCACCATTCTTTAAGGTGAAAAGTGTAAAGACTTCGTTAAAATGTTGACGACTTATTATTTTGGACAGGAAAAGGAGCGATCTCTGGTACTCACCATTCTTTAAGGTGAAAAGTGTAAAGACTTCGTTAAAATGTTGACGACTTATTATTTTGGACAGGAAAAGGAGCGATCTCTGGTACTCACCATTCTTTAAGGTGAAAAGTGTAAAGACTTCGTTAAAATGTTGACGACTTATTATTTTGGACAGGAAAAGGAGCGATCTCTGGTACTCACCATTCTTTAAGGTGAAAAGTGTAAAGACTTCGTTAAAATGTTGATGACTTATTATTTTGGACAGGAAAAGGAGCGATCTCTGGTACTCACCATTCTTTAAGGTGAAAAGTGTAAAGACTTCGTTAAAATGTTGACGACTTATTATTTTGGACAGGAAAAGGAGCTCTGGTACTCACCATTCTTTAAGGTGAAAAGTGTAAAGACTTCGTTAAAATGTTGACGACTTATTATTTTGGACAGGAAAAGGAGCGATCTCTGGTACTCACCATTCTTTAAGGTGAAAAGTGTAAAGACTTCGTTAAAATGTTGACGACTTATTATTTTGGACAGGAAAAGGAGCGATCTCTGGTACTCACCATTCTTTAAGGTGAAAAGTGTAAAGACTTCGTTAAAATGTTGACGACTTATTATTTTGGACAGGAAAAGGAGCGATCTCTGGTACTCACCATTCTTTAAGGTGAAAAGTGTAAAGACTTCGTTAAAATGTTGACGACTTATTATTTTGGACAGGAAAAGGAGCGATCTCTGGTACTCACCATTCTTTAAGGTGAAAAGTGTAAAGACTTCGTTAAAATGTTGACGACTTATTATTTTGGACAGGAAAAGGAGCGATCTCTGGTACTCACCATTCTTTAAGGTGAAAAGTGTAAAGACTTCGTTAAAATGTTGACGACTTATTATTTTGGACAGGAAAAGGAGCGATCTCTGGTACTCACCATTCTTTAAGGTGAAAAGTGTAAAGACTTCGTTAAAATGTTGATGACTTATTATTTTGGACAGGAAAAGGAGCGATCTCTGGTACTCACCATTCTTTAAGGTGAAAAGTGTAAAGACTTCGTTAAAATGTTGACGACTTATTATTTTGGACAGGAAAAGGAGCGATCTCTGGTACTCACCATTCTTTAAGGTGAAAAGTGTAAAGACTTCGTTAAAATGTTGACGACTTATTATTTTGGACAGGAAAAGGAGCGATCTCTGGTACTCACCATTCTTTAAGGTGAAAAGTGTAAAGACTTCGTTAAAATGTTGACGACTTATTATTTTGGACAGGAAAAGGAGCGATCTCTGGTACTCACCATTCTTTAAGGTGAAAAGTGTAAAGACTTCGTTAAAATGTTGACGACTTATTATTTTGGACAGGAAAAGGAGCGATCTCTGGTACTCACCATTCTTTAAGGTGAAAAGTGTAAAGACTTCGTTAAAATGTTGACGACTTATTATTTTGGACAGGAAAAGGAGCGATCTCTGGTACTCACCATTCTTTAAGGTGAAAAGTGTAAAGACTTCGTTAAAATGTTGACGACTTATTATTTTGGATAGGAAAAGGAGCTCTGGTACTCACCATTCTTTAAGGTGAAAAGTGTAAAGACTTCGTTAAAATGTTGACGACTTATTATTTTGGACAGGAAAAGGAGCTCTGGTACTCACCATTCTTTAAGGTGAAAAGTGTAAAGACTTCGTTAAAATGTTGACGACTTATTATTTTGGATAGGAAAAGGAGCGATCTCTGGTACTCACCATTCTTTAAGGGTTTTGTTCTTCAAAATTGAAGTCACTTGAGAGGGACACATACATTTAAAACATTTGAGTTACGGGAATGCGTAATTTTTGGAGGACAAAAATATTTGAAATTGTCAAATTAAACTACCTTTCTATATTGCACCACTCCCAAAGGATATCTCACTATACAAACTTTAGAACAAAACAAAGGGGATCTTGACTTTTGATTCACCCTGCAGATTATGGGAGCACCTTAATTTATATTAATTATTTCATCAAATCATTGTGGACTAAGTAAGAGGTAGAACTTTCTATTAGATTGCGTCTTGTATAGTTTATGATGCAGTAAGTACGAAAAGAAGCAAACTAGATTATCACAAATTGGTTGGCTGAACACTTTCAGCTTTCCGCCATGTTTAGATTGGTTCTCCGGGGAGATGAATTCAATTTACTCGTTTGCTTCGTTTGGTTCTATACTTTATCTCTTAATACTTTATTACACTTATTTGGTGTTGTAGACATAACACAAGTATAATATTTGCAAATCTGTTTCTTGTACAGTAATACGATATTATACTAATATTGTTATATATGTGGACACACATAGGTTACATGTGTAACGAACAACGGTTGGTACCAGTACCAATACAAGTTACAAGTTATATACGTTAATAAATTATGTGTACATAACTTTATAATTATGGTGGTTACAAATTCATTACAAAACTATTTCTGTACTACTGCCAGTAAACATATCTTATACATAAGAGATAAAAACGTGTATGTCCTGTTTATGGCCTCCGATGGCAGTAAACTGTCCGCCATAAACAGTCGGAGATGATAGCAGCAGCTGTAGAGCGAGGGTGTACAGAACATATTTGTAATAGCGATACAAAACTATTTCTGTACTACTGCCAGTAAACATATCTAATACATAAGAGATAAAAACGTGTATGTCCTGTTTATGGCCTCCGATGGCAGTATACTGTCCGCCATAAACAGTCGGAGATGACAGCAGCAGCTGTAGAGCGAGGGTGTACAGAACATATTTGTAATAGCGATACAAAACTATTTCTGTACTACTGCCAGTAAACATATCTTATACGTAAGAGATAAAAACGTGTATGTCCTGTTTATGGCCTCCGATGGCAGTAAACTGTCCGCCATAAACAGTCGGAGATGACAGCAGCAGCTGTAGAGCGAGGGTGTACAGAACATATTTGTAATAGCGATACAAAACTATTTCTGTACTACTGCCAGTAAACATATCTTATACGTAAGAGATAAAAACGTGTATGTCCTGTTTATGGCCTCCGATGGCAGTAAACTGTCCGCCATAAACAGTCGGAGATGATAGCAGCAGCTGTAGAGCGAGGGTGTACAGAACATATTTGTAATAGCGATACAAAACTATTTCTGTACTACTGCCAGTAAACATATCTTATACGTAAGAGATAAAAACGTGTATGTCCTGTTTATGGCCTCCGATGGCAGTAAACTGTCCGCCATAAACAGTCGGAGATGACAGCAGCAGCTGTAGAGCGAGGGTGTACAGAACATATTTGTAATAGCGATACAAAACTATTTCTGTACTACTGCCAGTAAACATATCTTATACGTAAGAGATAAAAACGTGTATGTCCTGTTTATGGCCTCCGATGGCAGTAAACTGTCCGCCATAAACAGTCGGAGATGACAGCAGCAGCTGTAGAGCGAGGGTGTACAGAACATATTTGTAATAGCGATACAAAACTATTTCTGTACTACTGCCAGTAAACATATCTTATACGTAAGAGATAAAAACGTGTATGTCCTGTTTATGGCCTCCGATGGCAGTAAACTGTCCGCCATAAACAGTCGGAGATGATAGCAGCAGCTGTAGAGCGAGGGTGTACAGAACATATTTGTAATAGCGATACAAAACTATTTCTGTACTACTGCCAGTAAACATATCTAATACATAAGAGATAAAAACGTGTATGTCCTGTTTATGGCCTCCGATGGCAGTAAACTGTCCGCCATAAACAGTCGGAGACGACAGTAGCAGCTGTAGAGCGAAGGTGTACAGAACATATTTGTAATAGCGATACAAAACTATTTCTGTACTACTGCCAGTAAACATATCTTATACGTAAGAGATAAAAACGTGTATGTCCTGTTTATGGCCTCCGATGGCAGTAAACTGTCCGCCATAAACAGTCGGAGATGACAGCAGCAGCTGTAGAGCGAGGGTGTACAGAACATATTTGTAATAGCGATACAAAACTATTTCTGTACTACTGCCAGTAAACATATCTAATACATAAGAGATAAAAACGTGTATGTCCTGTTTATGGCCTCCGATGGCAGTAAACTGTCCGCCATAAACAGTCGGAGACGACAGTAGCAGCTGTAGAGCGAGGGTGTACAGAACATATTTGTAATAGCGATACAAAACTATTTCTGTACTACTGCCAGTAAACATATCTTATAGATAAGAGATAAAAACATGTATGTCCTGTTTTATGGCCTCCGATGGCAGTAAACTGTCCGCCATAAACAGTCGGAGATGACAGCAGCAGCTGTAGAGCGAGGGTGTACAGAACATATTTGTAATAGCGATACAAAACTATTTCTGTACTACTGCCAGTAAACATATCTTATAGATAAGAGATAAAAACATGTATGTCCTGTTTATGGCCTCCGATGGCAGTAAACTGTCCGCCATAAACAGTCGGAGATGATAGCAGCAGCTGTAGAGCGAGGGTGTACAGAACATATTTGTAATAGCGATACAAAACTATTTCTGTACTACTGCCAGTAAACATATCCTATAGATAAGAGATAAAAACATGTATGTCCTCTTTATGGCCTCCGATGGCAGTAAACTGTCCGCCATAAACAGTCGGAGATGATAGCAGCAGCTGTAGAGCGAGGGTGTACAGAACATATTTGTAATAGCGATACAAAACTATTTCTGTACTACTGCCAGTAAACATATCTTATAGATAAGAGATAAAAACATGTATGTCCTGTTTATGGCCTCCGATGGCAGTAAACTGTTCGCCATAAACAGTCGGAGATGACAGCAGCACCTGTAGAGCGAGGGTTCCCGCGTTGCTGTGTTATTGCGATTGATTGGATGTTTCACGTGTTATTTTTGTGTGTTTTGTTTATCGTCCACCCACTTTCGGAACAGTTTTCAATTGTTTTTAGGGCTCTGTAAAGAATTGCGTGTTTTTCTACGGTTAGAAAATACTGCATTCACAAGTAACTGTGTCGTACGTGTAAAGCATTATGTTTATTATTTATTTGATTTCCAACAGTTTTATAATAACTTAGGCCACCTACCTGTCGCAATGCTATTTAAATGGAGCATTTCATGTTAGGTTAGGTACACTGTTCTCAAAAACTATTTAAGTAAATATCACCAAATTTTCACCAAGTCATCTAGATGGGTTAAGAGTCATAAACCACTAATAAAATTATTATATAAAGAAAAAAATTATAAAAAAATAATGTTTTCACAATATTTTAAAAATATAAATTTATTTAAAAAAAGTTATAAACAACATATTTATACATTTTTTAGTGCTTTGTGTAGCCCTACATGTAGATAATAATCACTGAAAGTTTCAAGTCTTTATCTTGATTATTTTAGGAGATAATGGTACCTAAGCGCAAACAAACTAAACTTTCGGAAAACACAATATAAAGAAAACTAACCTTTGATGGTATCAGACCCTCCTGGACAGTACTCTTGCTCATCGTTATCCTCCAATTTCCTCTTCAACAGCCTTCTCCTAACTCTCTTCTTCTTGTTACCTTCTTCAGCCTCTTTATTAGCCTTCATAATCCGTACACGGTCAATAGATTTCAAAGTTTGAATTGTGTACATGCCAGGTTTAATTCCAATCCTTTCCAAAACATTTACTTTGGCGATTGATCCCTCATTAAAAGCAACAACTGCATCTGAGACTCCTAGCCTAAGTGTTTGTAGACCTACAAATCCAGTTTTTTTATTCTTTGCCATACACAGCTATTGAAGCTCTCATTAGGATTTTGAGTCTTACCGTGAAGACAGCGTTTCAACAATTCATCTTTAGTCAGGTCTTTGTAAATAGGCTTTATGGCCAACATAATAGCCTCTGGTAAAGAATTCCTATGTTTGTAAGTAGTTTTTAATTCCTGGGCTTTATTATAACCACACCAGGAGTCCTTTCCTTGTGGACAGAGTGAATGTTGTGGTTTATCATCCGTCGATAACGTATGAAAATAGCTAGCCCAAATTGCCCTTCGCATATCGTCTACACTGGTAGCATTATTACGAATGGCTAAGCCATAATATCTCTGCAAGTTGTCAATTTTGTCGTCAGTCAACCTGCCTTTGCCCCCTACACCTTTTCCATCACTCAGTTTTTCCTTTTTTATCTTCTTTAGCTTTCGAAGCCGTGTGCCGAGCCTTTTTTGAACATGCCCGACACATTCCAGCTTTTCAATATCTACATCTTTGCCATGAGGTTGGCTTTCTAAAACTGCCTCAAAACCTTTGGAGTCACCATCTCCAAGGTATTTTGTATATTTTACTTCCAATTTGTTATATGACCGTGCACAAAGGTTTTTTGCACCCACCACCTCCATTCCACCACTAGCTCCTTGATAGTTTGCATTACACTTGATTTTGTGTGAGTTAATCTTCTCCGGGTTGTTTAAATTTGCCTTATTTACACAGCCTATACAAAATTTTGACAAACAGTCATAATCTAGCACTTTACCTGTATCAAATGATGTAACTGTGACAACACCATTCAAAGAGGTATGGCCGCGCTTCTGCCACGTGCCATCAAACGCAGCTGCGATTTTCTTTTATAGCCACAAGCGCAGCATTACGCATGGATGCCTCACTTACTTCTACAGTTCCATTCATTATTCTTTTTGTATAGGTCAGTATTTGGGGGTGCAAGATTCATAATTGCTGTGAACATTTTACCTGTAGATATACCACAACCAATCGACCGAGGGCTATAAATGAACCTTGTATTAATTTCGGAAAGATTTCGTATAAAGTCAGAGGTCAATCCAGTATGAAATTCTTTACAGACTGTACATTTAATTATAATTTTGTGAACAAGACCATTTTTGTAACCTTTATCCATCTCCATAGTAACACACTTTTCATTGTTACAGAACTTGCATTTTGTAAAAGATTTTACTATTCCAGCCAAGAGTTCTAGATTGATAATATTGTTTACATTACTTTCATCATATTTCATTTCATTTCTTTATTTCCACGGCAATCGCCACTTTTACAATACCATTACATACATGTACATGAAATAATCAATAAACTATAAAATACAACAACAATATCGAACAATTTAAATGCAAAGACTATAATATATAACAAAGTACTACTAAAAAAGGCGAGTAAAAACAGAAAAAAAGGTATAGTTGAAACAGAATTATAGAGTGCCATATACTAATTTGATGATTTCTTCTCGAAATCTAGCAGGGCTGGTGGCGAAGAAGTCAACAAGATGTCCCATCTCATTTCCGCTGCGTAGAAGTCGAGGTATCGTACTCTGTTGTTGGTAGGTCGTTGAGTAGTACAGTCTTGCAAAGGTGTCTCGCAGTCTCGTATGCCCAGGAACATGGAAGTAGATTTTGTTGAGTAGTTGCGGGCAATCAATGCTTCCGATGATGATCTTGTGGAGAAAGATAAGATCATGTATCTTTCTACGAGCCTCAAGAGGAGCAAGGCCATGCTGTAGTTGATAACCAGCAATTGGAACATTCATGTAGTGGTGGCCATCTCTGAACCCAGCTGTTCTGACAAGACGATGCTGAACTCTTTCAAGTTGTGTTTTGAGTCCTTCTTGGGAAGGTGACCAGATGGAAGAGTTGTATTCCAGGAGAGGACGAACAAGTGCTTTGTAGAGGATCAGCAGGGCGTCTACTGAAAGATTACGAGTAGAGCGGAAGATAAATCCAAGAGTTGAGTTTGCTCTATTACAGATGTATTGGATGTGCTCAGCAGGGTGAAGAGTTGGTGTTGTGATGACGCCAAGGTCCTTTATTTTATCTACTCGATGAAGAACGGTGTTGTAAAGAGAGTAGTTGAAGAGACAGGGTGTAAAAGATCTTGAAAAGGTCATCACAGCGCATTTAGATATATTAAGGTCCATAGCGTTCATAAGGCACCATTTTTCGATATGGAAAAGTGCTGATTGAAGCAGTTGGTGATCAGTAAAAGAGTTTATTTCTATGAAAATCTTTGCATCATATTGCAAATTATAGGGCAATTTTGACTCAGATAGTTTTTTAGAACTAGAAGACTGTTTAGGTTTAGGCCTACTAGTACTAGAGGTAGATTCATTATTGGTAGAACTAGGCCTAGGTAGGCTGGCTGCAATAGTTTGATTTGTAGGTTCAATTTCTGATGTAGGCCTAACCTTAGCATACCTGTTGCCAAAGAATTTGTGAGACTTGTTGAACTTCTTTATTCTGGGCATTATTATAAGATATGATCTAAACAGTTTGTATTAACACATTCCAAGAAACTTCTAAAACACCAAAAATCTGAAAAATTACGATTTGTATTTGTTTACTCACTGAACTAAAGTTTAGGAAAATAAACAAAAACACATAAACAAATCAAAATCAACACAACTGACAGCTGACTGTTAACTTCAAGCACAGTCAATGAGTAGAACCAGTGACTATTGCCAACACAACAAAAATGAAAGTCTTATGAATCATGAAAACATGTATATGGAAAAAACTTCCGTACTATTCACTTTCCACAATGACATAACTCTCGATTTTATTTTTATACCCATTAATATAATAGATAAATATAATAAACTATACATTTTCTTAATCAGGAAAACATGAAGAATTTTTAGGTGCAATAAAAAAATCGATTTTTTGAAGATTTAAGTGGCAGTCTCCCCTTAATATGGCAAACAGTAGTGTCAAATAATTATTAATGTAGTATAAGTGAAATTATAATAATTATGTAACGTAATATTACAATAAAAATAATAAATAACACTGGCATAACAAATATATAACTAAACGTATAACAAAAACAATATAACAAAGTGAACCATAACAATAATAATTTTATACATAGCTAATTGTAATAAAAATAAATCTTAAGGTAAATGACAATGAGAACAATGGGATGAACTGCATACAAATACCGTAACAGGACTCAACAAGCTCAATCAAACTCAAAAGTACTAAACCTCAAAAAAGGAAATCAAAAAACTTATATAATTATGTGATGGGACTGAATCTAATTAAGATTCTATGAAAGCACAGTCCCAGTTAAATGTGGATGTTTGATGTTTTATTTAAATTAAGATTTGTAACTGTGAGGAAATGGACACTCTGTATACGAATAAACATACTGTACGTTGCTTTACAACTAAAATGTTAACAAAATTAAATTTTATAGATGATGTGATTAAGGTATTAGTGCCTTAATATATATATAAAAAAATGTTTCAAAATTATATATATATATATATATATATGTATAATTTTGAAACATTTTCCTTATTTTAGTGCTGTGATTTGAGGTATCTAACTTATGCTATGTAAATATTTAGTATTAATCGAAACCTAGAACGTAAACTTTGCTGTATAAGGTTTAGAGGTATAAAAACTTTCTAAGAACGAATACCAAAATGAAACCAAAGGCAGCGGCTCGTTCCCTAGGCTAGGACCTAACCTACCTAACCAAACCTAGAAATACTCTTATAGGTTATGTTAGGTTGCGAAGCAGGTAAATGCATCCTATTAAAGGATAACAAACATTTGTTGTTGTGTGTTTGTTTTGGTGTTTGCAATTGTGTAAAACAAAGCTAATGTCCAACCATGTTTAAATTTTGCATTAACACTGAAATAATGCGTGCTTCAAATATGCTTATACCAGTTTCAAAAATATCTTGGGGCTCAATTGTATTATTACACCATAATATGTTTTCTTATTAGCAAGCTGCAGATACAAACTTGAACATTTCTCCACATCAGCCTAAAGTAGTTCAGGTGATCATGAAATTATTGGATCAAATATTACAATTTCAATACAATATTATGGAATTCTGCATGCAAATTCCAGTTTTTATGTAAAACTCCAAATTCTGAGCCCCGCAAATTTATCAGGAGATTAGAATATCTGCCAGTGATCATTACTTATTAATGTTTGATATGCAATACATAAAGTGTATGTTTTCTGTTGTTCGGCATGAAATTGCGTATGAGGCCCGCGGGAAGCTACCAGGATTTGAATAAACAAGAATACAATTAAATAAATATTCACTTTTAAACACTAGGTTTTATAAATGTGATTTTTTCATACTAAGGGAAATAAGTGATACTACGTATGAAGTAAGATGATTTAAGAGTCATCATATTTTTACATGAGGACAATTAACAATCAGGCTTATGAACGAAATGTACGGTCTCTTTAAACACGCAGTGTAAGCGGTAAGGTAATTAGCTAAGCCATCAAAACCTGCTGTTAATGTTAAATACCGCAGCAGATGACAGCGTTGTAAACCCATTTATCGGCCGTCTTGTTTGATGGCTGGCCGTCCCACCATGAGTACTTAAAAGCTTAAACGAAAGATCCTAAATGAACCATTTTTCTTATGAATGGCTCCATCTGGATAGTATTCTATACACAGGACCCACTGAGATAACTGAAATTGTTAATAGCTTTACCTTTCTGTACCGATGTTAATTATGAAAAGTGAATTATGACACCTTAATTGATAAATAAACACCAGTTTTGTGTTTTTAGTTACAACTTCACCACTGCAAATTAGTTTAATGTCTTGTTTTACAATACGTAAACGTCAAAATTTTAAATAAACCGTACAGTGTATCATTGTCAAATGGTCATTTATCTATACTATTACGCTGAACAATATTCGAGTACATGATCAGTTTCAGTAGAAACAATAATCGACGATCAAACGGTCTCAAGAACACCACTTATTGAAACACGCTAAACGTATTGAAAATCCTTCATCACAAACATCAGTTAACAGCGTCGATGTTGAGTGAATTAACAAATTTGCGGAATGTCAGAGGCTTTGTGTTGCTGTTAGGTTTCGATAACAATTATATTTAGAATCATTGTAACAAGAAACTTAAATTTTAGGATTTTATATAAACAAATAGTAATAGCTATAAACTATAGTAGTCACATTACGTATAAAACTCGGTTGCTGCATCATGCTCTGATATCGTGTCTTCAAACATCGTAGAACACTTAATTGTGCACCTGATGAGACAATGAGAACTCCTCTCATCTAGAACACAGTGAGTTTCTGCTGGGTACATAAGAACCAGTATATACATATATATATATATATACAGGGTGTATATTATGTCTGGAAACACCCAAATATATCCTTTAATAATTTAAATATAAATTTGAAACCTCTTACAATCGTGATAGAGATTGGGCATCTACTTTTTGGAACAATGTTTTGTTATGTCACACCAACGGGGGACGTCCTGCCGAGGGTATCGTGAATATTCTTAATGGAAGCCTATACCTTGTGATACATAATTTTAAAGGTAATAGCTTACTGAATTGAATGCCACAAACCGCATCTCAAAGGAATTATTCTATCAGAAAATAGAGCATTTTTAGTATTGAAAATTTACTGATGTTCAACAATGTAATTTTAACATGGTTCTTGCCACAAAATGTGTTACACTAATTTTTTAGCATTTTTTTTAAATGTTCAATTAAATAAAACAAAAATTTCATTTTAAGCTGGTTCTATTAGCACAAATTTGCCAGTTTTTATTACAGTACAATTATGGAAATACTTATGTTATTGATTTCTTATTACAAATAAAAATAATGTATGCTGTTAGAAAAGTCTTACAACAAACGTTTTACCTGCATTTGGTGTCAAAGCAATTGTTCGAACTGTGTTCCTTCTACGGTTTGACAATGAGCCAATCTTGTGTAAAATGATTCGACAGAGTTGCCTAACATTTCTTCAGTTATCAAAGCAATCTCCTCTATAATCCTGTTTCTTAGGTCTTCCAAATTATGAGGCTTTCTTCTATAAACATTGGATTTTAAATTACCCCATAGGAAATAATCGATTGGTGACAAATCCGGAGATCTTGGAGGCCATTCGATTTCTCCTCTTAGGCCAATCCATTTATGAGGAAACCTTAAATCCAAATACTCTCTTACCTGTCTCCCATAATGGGGTGGAGCACCATCCTGCTGAAACCATACATTATCAAAGTATTCTCCTGATGCAATTTGAATAGCTGGGATTATTTCATTTTGGAGCATATTGTAGTAAAGTTCGGCATTTAAATTTCCATTGATGAAAAAGGGTCCAACAATTTTGTTACCTAAAATTCCACACCATACGTTCAGTTTTTGTGGTTGCTGTGAATGGGACTCAGTAATACAATGTGGGTTTTCACTAGCCCAGTAACGGCAATTGTGCCTGTTAACATTGCCATTTAGGAAAAAATTTGCCTCATCAGAAAATAGTATGGTGGTCAGAAAATCTCTATTGTCATCACATTTGCGCATCACAAGTTCACAAAACTCAACTCTTCTGTCGTAATCATCCTCACTTAACTGTTGGACTAAATGAACTTTAAATGGTTTGTATTTATTAATTTTCAAAATCTTACTCACAGACATAGGGTGCATATCATGTTGCTGTGCAGCTTTTCTGAGCGATGTATGTGGGTCTTCAATAAATGTTTGCAAAACATCTAGTGCATGTTCTTCATCTGTTGCAGATTGTATCCTACCCGACTTTGGCCGATTACGTACACTCCCTGTCATTTCAAAACGCTCAATAGCTTTTGATATTGTTGAAACACTTATGGGATTCCTTTCTGGGAAAGTGTCATTAAACAAATTACAAACTTCCCGATAAGATCTTTGACGATCGCCATATCCTCGCATCATCAACAGAGTAATTCGTTCTCTTTCAGACAATTCCATTAAAATGCCAAATAAAAACTGAACTACTGTAATTAGATAACTTGTTGACAGCAATGCTTCAGAGACACTGATTAACTCGACAGGAATGATATGACCTTTGTCCATTTGTAATTCCCAAGCTTAGACCTGTCTAGTGAAAGCTCCATGCTCAACAAACTGAAACCTGTAGACCAGATGATTAATAACACAATAATGTTTCTCATAGGCTAGTGACCTTTGTCTCTTTAAACCTTCCTGCTAACTGGAAAACACCAAGTACAGATTCATAAGTAATCAGAGAAAGTGACTCATAAGTTTTATTCATTGTAATAAAAACTGGTAAATTTGTACTAATGAAACCAGCTTAAAAATAAATTGTTTATTTTATTTTAATTGAACATTTAAAAAATGCTAAAAAATTAGTGTAACACATTTTGTGGCAAGAACCATGTTAAAATTACATTGTTGAACATCAGTAAATTTTCAATACTAAAAATGCTCTATTTTCTGATAGAATAATTCCTTTGAGATGCGGTTTGTGGCATTCAATTCAGTAAGCTATTACCTTTAAAATTATGTATCACAAGGTATAGGCTTCCATTAAGAATATTCACGATACCCTCGGCAGGACGTCCCCCGTTGGTGTGACATAACAAAACATTGTTCCAAAAAGTAGATGCCCAATCTCTATCACGATTGTAAGAGGTTTCAAATTTATATTTAAATTATTAAAGGATATATTTGGGTGTTTCCAGACATAATATACACTCTGTATATATGTGTGATGTTAAAACTATGCAAAGAGTGTGTTTTGACCTTCTTCTTCACCGACATTTTTAGATCTCTTCGCACGGATTTTACAAGAGTAACTCTGAGACAGTGTCAGATTTCAGACGCTAAGCTAAAAGAGACATGGATCTAAACTTAACATTCGCAAATTATAAATGAAACCCAGAGATAATGTAAATTGCGTGTGCTTTGGTAAACCCTCCGGCTCAGATGGTTGAAAAACGTGTGCTTTAAGTATTCCAAGAAAAGTTTAAGATTTAGTATTTTGAATTCAGAATTAAAGTCTCTTAAGAAATATGTAATGATCCCTTAAATGAAAGCAAACAAATGTTAAGTTAAACTTAAATTTACAATATTGTTAAAGCAGTGATGATTTATTTTTAAATTCTAATTATTCATTTCTCCATATCCCGGAGCAAAAAATACAAATACTGAAAGTGCACAGAAAAAATTTCAGATATTTGCAATGTATTGATTTAAAAAAAATTAAAGACTCATGGAAGTGTTGATCACGCGTTTTCCTTTTGAAAGCGTGAATTCATATACAACATTTTAGTAACAAAAATTATGCTTAAAGTAAGCAACTACTGAAGTAATCAAACTTGTAATACACTGATTTTCATATTATTGAGGGGAAAATTCATTAAATCAGGAAACAAGAAGAGTGGCTATTGTAATAAAACATTGCAAAGTATAATAACTGCTTTATGCTGTCATATATTTAAAAAACCCTATGCATATTTAATACAAGTGAAACAAACCTGTGATATGGGAGAGAATATAAGTTGATTTTAAAAATGTAGTTCAAAATAAGTTCAAAAATTTAAAAGTAAGTTTTGAACAAACACTATCATTATCAATTTCAATGTACTAATCATGAATTAACTAAGTGCGTTTTGGGACTGCAATAATTCACTCGTAACGTTCTTCGCCATTTTGTAACAACTTCAGAATTTCCGTTGATTGACACACAATTAATATCTGACAACTCTGGCTGGACTGGAGCGAGTCAAAACTTGCGAACTTTGTCCCAGTTTACATTAAATTGGCTCTTTGACTGTGCATTACTTTAACAAGAAGCTTTCTCTCCATTCCAGACAATAAACTACTTCTTGCGAATGAGCCCGTATAAATTACGTTTATGTCGTTTAAATTAACTTTTGATTGTTCTTCGTGATGAATGTTCTTATAGCACCGAAGAAAGACAAAATAAGTTATACAAGGTTTCATATATTACTAAAAAACGTGGTTTTTTGTTTGTTTCTTGGTTCGTTTTTTTTTTTTGTAGATCCCTTTTTATGCCTTATTCTGCCCGTCCTCATGGGCCACTGGCCTGTGCGAGGATCTTATCAAACAGAATAAGGGTGAGAGTCGATACAGTACAAGGTCGATGGTACTGATAAGAATGCAACGGTCATGGACAGGATTTGAACCTGCACTCTCTAACTCAGACTCAACGTCTTAGACTGCTCGCCCATCGGCACTCACATCTTATATACTCCCATGTTATTAACAGACAACAATATGCGCACACCCATAACACACATAAAATACACATTCCTCATAAAATACAGTTTCTTTAACGATTGTTTCTGTGAGTTACTTATAAGTCAACCAAGTATGAATGAAATTCAAATCATTAACAAAAGCCTTATAAGAATGTCATGAAATAGTATAATAAGGGGATAACAGATTGGCTTACTCGGGGATTAGACCTGCTGGCACTGTCGGCTCACAATAAACTGGAGTAACACCAAGAACACATCAGCAGCTGAGTCCTGATTAGACTGGTGCTGAGCCAGAATTGCTGAGCCACATGTCGCCGAGTTCTAGCTGACTCTTAAACACAACTTCATTAACATATCACAATTCCACCAAATCTTGCTTTCGTGAATTGAATTTCAACTGTTGTCGGTATGGTTTAAATATTACTATGCAGAAGGACTTACTACGTATTAGCGATTCACTGTTTGTTGTATGCTAAAACTTAATTTTCTCATATTTAATTACTAATCCACATTACTTTTATGTACTTATTATATTACTTAAAGCATTTATCCATAAAACTAAAGCTCCATTAAAGTGACGTTTATATTACACTTTAATATCCTGAAAATAGAAAGGAAAGGTTAGACTACTTTTCTAAAATAAATATGGAATTTCACAATCACATGGATTTTATATCATGGATATTATTGACCCTACATATTATATTTTTGCGTAATTAGCCTATAACTTTTGCCAGAGTATGTTGAAGGTTGCATTGATATCTCAATCCGTTTGGAATATATCCAGGCGTATCAGGACTTAATTTACTCCCTGTATATAATATAAATTGTCCCTTAAATGTGATTATATAGATAACTACAAATACAATATATTACTCTCTGAGTGAAAAAATCCCTCTTTTTAATTTTTACTCTTTAATTTCTCATTTAAATATACAAAAACACATTGCTCCCATAGCGTAGCTATGGTGGGAGACGTTGTTCAATGCGAAAGGTGGGTAACGTTGTTCAGTGCGAACGGTGGGTAACGTTGTTCAGTGCGAACGGTGGGTTTAGCTAAAGTTTACCTTGCGAACGGTGGGTAACGTTGTTCAATGCGAACGGTGGGTAACGTTGTTCAATGCGAACGGTGGGTAACGTTGTTCAGTGCGAACGATGGGTAACGTTGTTCAATGCGAACGGTGGGTAACGTTGTTCAATGCGAACGGTGGGTAACGTTGTTCAGTGCGAACGGTGGGTAACGTTGTTCAATGCGAACGGTGGGTAACGTTGTTCAATGCGAACGGTGGGTAACGTTGTTCAGTGCGAACGGTGGGAAACGTTGTTCAGTGCGAACGGTGGGTTTAGCTACAGTTTACCTTCCTCTTTAGAGCAGCGCCTCAAATCTGACGCTGTCACAGACTTGACTCCTGGAATCTGGAGTCTGACGCTGTCACAGACTTGACTCCTGGAATCTGGAGTCTGACGCTGTCACAGACTTAACTCCTGGAATCTGGAGTCTGACGCTGTCACAGACTTGACTCCTGGAATCTGGAGTCTGACGCTGTCACAGACTTGACTCCTGGAATCTGGAGTCAAGAGATACTAAGACGTTGGTGGCGAAAAAGCTCAAAACGATCTCTTTGCATCTTTTCGACTCTAGATATACCTAGACTACAGGATATAGGTTAATTAAGGTGAAGAGGTATTGTCATTGTCTCATTACGATGTTCTAGACACGATATCCAAACAACCGGTCGAGTCTTTTCTCGTACACATTCATAAAACTGGCAAAAAATAATAAATTTTAAGATATTTACGTTATATGAGGCACAATTTTCTTTCCATACCAAACAATTTTTACCTGTAACAAAAAACAAAATAGCTATAAGGATTTGCAGCTTACGAAACCACTTAAAAGTATACAACACTAGTGATATGCATACAAATGTTAAAAAAGTGTAAATAATAATTACATTATCTGTGTGGAGTATACCGTTACACCGGGTAAATGGGTACACGCTCTCGGAAAATGGAGTAAAGGATATTCAGGTAATGGGCGCCTACTGCATTAAAAGTGTAGATAATAATTACATTATCTGTGTGGAGTATACCGTTACACCGGGTAAATTGGTACATGCTCTCGGAAAATGGAGTAAAGGATATTCAGGTAATGGGCGCCTACTGCATTTAAAGTGTAGATAATAATTACATTAACTGAGTGGAGTATACCGTTACACCGGGTAAATTGGTACACGCTCTCGGAAAATGGAGTAAAGGATATTCAGGTAATGGGCGCCTACTGCATTTAAAGTGTAGATAATAATTACATTAACTGAGTGGAGTATACCGTTACACCGGGTAAATTGGTACACGATCTCGGAAAATGGAGTAAAGGATATTCAGGTAATGGGCGCCTACTGCATTAAAAGTGTAGATAATAATTAAATTATCTGTGTGGAGTATACCGTTACACCGGGTAAATTGGTACATGCTCTCGGAAAATGGAGTAAAGGATATTCAGGTAATGGGCGCCTACTGCATTTAAAGTGTAGATAATAATTACATTAACTGAGTGGAGTATACCGTTACACCGGGTAAATTGGTACACGCTCTCGGAAAATGGAGTAAAGGATATTCAGGTAATGGGCGCCTACTGCATTTAAAGTGTAGATAATAATTACATTAACTGAGTGGAGTATACCGTTACACCGGGTAAATTGGTACACGATCTCGGAAAATGGAGTAAAGGATATTCAGGTAATGGGCGCCTACTGCATTAAAAGTGTAGATAATAATTACATTATCTGTGTGGAGTATACCGTTACACCGGGTAAATGGGTACATGCTCTCGGAAAATGGTGTAAAGGATATTCAAGTAATGGGCGCCTACTGCATTAAAAGTGTAGATAATGATTACATTATCTGGGTGGAGTATACCGTTACACCGGGTAAATGGGTACATGCTCTCGGAAAATGGAGTAAAGGATATTCAGGTAATGGGCGCCTACTGCATTAAAAGTGTAGATAATAATTACATTAACTGTGTGGAGTATACCGTTACACCGGGTAAATGGGTACACGCTCTCGGAAAATGGAGTAAAGGATATTCAGGTAATGGGCGCCTACTGCATTTAAAGTGTAGATAATAATTACATTAACTGAGTGGAGTATACCGTTACACCGGGTAAATTGGTACACGCTCTCGGAAAATGGAGTAAAGGATATTCAGGTAATGGGCGCCTACTGCATTAAAAGTGTAGATAATAATTAGTCTACATTACCTGTGTGGAGTATACCGTTACACCGGGTAAATGGGTACGCGATCTCGGAAAATGGAGTAAAGGATATTCAGGTAATGGGCACCTACTGCATTAAAAGTGTAGATAATAATTACATTAACTGTGTGGAGTTTACTGTTACACCGGGTAAATGGGTACACGCTCTCGGAAAATGGAGTCAAGGATATTCAGGTAATGAGCGCCTACTGCATTTAGTGCATTAAAAGTGTAGATAATAATTACATTAACTGTGTGGAGTATACCGTTACACCGGGTAAATGGGTACACGATCTCGGAAAATGGAGTAAAGGATATACAGGTAATGGGCGCCTACTGCATTAAAAGTGTAGATAATAATTACATTAACTGTGTGGAGTATACCGTTACACCGGGTAAATGGGTAAACGATCTCAGAAAATGGAGTAAAGGATATACAGGTAATGGGCACCTACTACATTTAGTGCATTAAAAGTGTAGATAATAATTACATTAACTGTGTGGAGTATACCGTTACACCGGGTAAATGGGTACACGATCTCGGAAAATGGAGTAAAGGATATTCAGGTAATGGGCACCTACTACATTTAGTGCATTAAAAGTGTAGATAATAATTACATTAACTGTGTGGAGTATACCGTTACACCGGGTAAATGGGTACACGATCTCGGAAAATGGAGTAAAGGATATTCAGGTAATGGGCACCTACTGCATTTAGTGCATTAAAAGTGTAGATAATAATTATATTAACTGGGTGGAGTATACCGTTACACCGGGTAAATTGGTACACGCTCTCGGAAAATGGAGTAAAGGATATTCAGGTAATGGGCGCCTACTGCATTTAAAGTGTAGATAATAATTAGTCCACATTACCTGTGTGGAGTATACCGTTACACCGGGTAAATGGGTACGCGATCTCGGAAAATGGAGTAAAGGATATTCAGGTAATGGGCACCTACTGCATTAAAAGTGTAGATAATAATTACATTAACTGTGTGGAGTTTACTGTTACACCGGGTAAATGGGTACACGCTCTCGGAAAATGGAGTAAAGGATATTCAGGTAATGGGCGCCTACTGCATTTAAAGTGTAGATAATAATTACATTAACTGAGTGGAGTATACCGTTACACCGGGTAAATTGGTACACGCTCTCGGAAAATGGAGTAAAGGATATTCAGGTAATGGGCGCCTACTGCATTAAAAGTGTAGATAATAATTAGTCTACATTACCTGTGTGGAGTATACCGTTACACCGGGTAAATGGGTACGCGATCTCGGAAAATGGAGTAAAGGATATTCAGGTAATGGGCACCTACTGCATTAAAAGTGTAGATAATAATTACATTAACTGTGTGGAGTATACCGTTACACCGGGTAAATGGGTACACGCTCTCGGAAAATGGAGTAAAGGATATTCAGGTAATGGGCGCGTACTGCATTAAAAGCTTTTAAACAATACACCATCAGATTCTAAAACGGTTTTGATTCCACAAAATGTAATAAGAATACTGTATATTACATTTGCATTACGTTCAACATATCATTAGTAAGATAGTAAGATTAATTATAACTTTGTGAATTATACTATATTAATTATACTATATTTTCTACGGGATCCAAACTTTACTGACAAAGATGTGCCAGTGTTATTGTATTAACTGTATCACCAACAAAAACAGAAATGGGACAGAGTAAGAATGTATTTTGAAAAGTAATGCTAGCCTTTAAAGTAAGGAAAATGATCACCATTTTAAATTAATTAATCTAAAACATACATTTTAAGATTTCCACTGTAGCTATCAATGTAGCCAAATAAGACAATTACAATGCTGTGTTATTACATATAGTAACTTACAGAAACATACGTGCAGTAAAATACAGAAAAGCGATATATATGTTTGTAAGAAATATTTTTTTAACTTTGATAAAATAATAAATAATAATAGGTAAACATTAATATATTACTCTCTGAGTGTAAAATCCTACTTTATTATTCTTAATCTATAATTTCTCATTTTAAAATACAACAACATATAGCTGTTTTATTACAAATTGAGTTGGGATTCTGTTGAATTTTACAGAGTATTTGAGTTTAAACAGAAAAAACAAATAATTTTCTTAATAAAATTATTTTATTTAATGCATATTTTAGGCAGCAAAGATTTTATAAATTACTAATATTTTAAATCTATAATAGTTTGTTTTACATCTCATAATATCAACCGCTCATGCCTAAGTTAAGTAAATAAACACGTTTAATACGGTAATCCAAAGGGCATGAAAGGCTTCTTTGTTTTTGAAAAGCACAAGGAACAAATTAATAAATGATATTAACGTCTTAATCCGATAGTGAGCCATCGCGCTGTAAGGCCTTGCTTTGATACAAAGGATTTTGATTAAGGACTTTAAAGAGGCCACAACGTGCTTTAATAACAGGCATTTAAGTGGCGAATTATGTCAATTTAATAACATTTCTATTAACTCGCACAACTAATTTGTTTCTCTCTATAGAATACTTCTAATGTGCTGTCAAGTAAATTATATTCTTCGTGGTGATTGTGTACAATAACATTACATAAGTAATATATTGCATTATGCCTGCTTGTATATAACATAGGCAATGATTGTTCTAAAGCATCCGATCAGGGAAAGCATGACTCTAGAACGAATATTTCTCAACGGTACTATATATTTGAATGTTGAATTTAGCTCCAGTTCACCTTCGTACAATTGCAGAGTCTGGAATCTAACACAGTTCTGAGTCTTAACTCCTGGATTCTGGAGTCATGTTTGTCTGACGAGACAAAAGAAATGTCAGGGAGTCTCTGATTTGGGGTTCGTTTGAACGTCTTCGTCCTTCGTCACCCATCTTTGGATCCCTTTAGACGAACATGACTCCAGATTTCGGGAGTAAGACTGCAATAGCATCAGATTTCAGATGCTGCACATAAGAGGGAGGTGAACTAGAGTTAAACTCAACATTAGCATTGATCAGCCCTTCCCACCACAGCTGCGTTATGTGTTTAATTTAGCTATAAGTAGGAGATGTGGAATCTCATTGTCTCGTCAGGTATCATTTTATAGGTGTCTCTGATATCAAAACGATGTCAAGATTCGTTTTCAGCTTCTTTGTCGCCGATCTTCTTTGATCTCTTCAGACGAGCATGTCTTCGTATTCCAGAAATCTCAGACTTCAATAAACAGAAGGTGAACTAGACCTATATTCAAAATTCATCTTGAATTAACCCTTTTCAACCATAGCTATGTTTTAGGGTTCTAAATGTGTTTAAACCTGGTGTTACTATCTCAAAAAAGTCCAAAACAAGAGAAAATCGGACGAATTTACCATTTAATTAACTATTTTTTATTTTATCTGTTATTGTTTTAAAACTAGACATAAAACTAGAGCCACATTAGAATGTACTGTAAAAGTCAATTTCGTGATCCTATATAAACGAAACTGCTGTAGTTGGAGCTTATATTGGTTACTGATAACTTACATTAAAACATAAAACCAATATTTAATATTTTTGTGATGTATCTGCAGAAGATATCCTTGATATCGAAAGGCGTCACACAAAAATAAAAGTATTAAATATTGGTTTTATGTTTTAATGTAAGTAAGTTAAACGAAACTGAATGATTTTAACAATTACAATATACGAGTACTAGTATTTATGGTAAATGGGTAAGGTGATTAAGTAAAATAAAAAACATACCACATTAAAAAAAATGTAGTTACAGCTATCTAGTATTTGATTTTGATTTTTTTCAATTTTCAAAATGGCAAACGATGGTTTTGGGTTTAACACTTCAAAAATATAACAGAATCGAGAAGAAACCTCTTTATTTTTATTAATGATGCACATTTTAAAATATAACTTTTAGAACGAAAACAAACTATCAAGAAAAAACAAGTTAAGATATAATTTTTTATTTGAGAAATTAAAGAATTTAAATCGATGCCATATAAAATATAAAATGATACCAAATTTATATATATTGCGCAAACATATATAACTTTACACTTATTGAGCTTCTTTCAATATATATTATGTCCACAATATGTAAATATAATTATTATGTATGTTTAATCCTCAAGAGTAAAATCAAAAATGCCACGTGGTTTACAACGTTACACCATAATAAATGCGGACGCATTAGATAAATATCTATAATTACGTTATAAAGGTTATAATGAACATTTATTGCATATTAGCCACTACATCATGAATAGCATTATACTACATACGCTTTAATTTTACTAAAGTAATAGATGACACATCCACACTCAAATATTTAACTAATACCATGTGACCATGTGTTCATATGCAAATCCTGCTCCATTATATTTTGGTCAGTGAAATGGAATTACTCGTGTCATAGGTTTTTTTTTTCAAAACTTTAAAAGTCCACAGATATTGATGGCACCGTATGTGGCTTAGTAAACCACGATTAAGATACATTGCTAAGCCTTACAGAACCACTTACAAAAACATAATTTAAAAAATTCTCAACCGTCTCTTGAAAATTTCGCACCAATATTAAAAAGTGATATCAATTGAATGCATCAAATTAAGACCCAATTTCTGTTTTATATACATTTAGCAAAGCCTCTGAAAAATTCTTCACCATGCGTTTAATGAGTTATCTTGAAAAAAGGTGAATTAAAAAATATTTGTCAAAATTCTTACATGATTTAAAATAATTGTGCTCAACAATTGACCATGTGGATAGTGTATATATATATATATATATATATATATATACACTATCAGGGGAACATTTTGAACACTTACTTTGATCACAGGTACTTAAAAATTGGTGTTTACTTGTAATACTTAATAATTTACATTGTTCAATTGTTTTAAAATTGAAATAGTTATAACTACTGAATGAATCCACCTTTTTAAGTCCGGTTTGCGGCATTGTACTTTGCTAAGTAAGGCCTTTAATTTGATACCAAACTTGACCTATGCTGCTATTTAAGAATTTTGTCTGACTCCTTGTGGACCGTCCCACAAAGGGATTATCCGGTCGGTAATTGGGCAGATGTGTGCATTACTATCACCAGTAAGCACGTGTGAACTTTGGTATTTCTTTCTATTATGGTTCAAAAATTAAAAAAGAGGTTCCAGACTTAATTGACACCCTGTATATATATATATATATATATATATATATATATATATATATATATATATATATATATAAGTAGATATAAACATGCCGATTCTGGCGCACTTTTGGGACAGTCAGAAAATCAACGTAAAATACTGTTTAAAGGACAATAAACGAATCTGTAACTCACGAATGGAAAATAACCGAATCTATAGCTGTTTGCTTCTACTTTCTTAAGCTCTAAAAATCTTCGAAATCTTTACTCTACAAAGTTAATTGTAACATAGTCTTCTACTTTCTTAAGCTCTAAAATCTGCTACAAATCTTCGAAATCTTTACTCTACAAAGTTAATTGTAACACAGTCTTTATCTTTAATAGTCTTCTTTCCAGTAACAACCAAGTGTAATTTTTCATTTTTGTTCAATTCTTTAATCTTTTTTTCATCCAAAACAGTCAAAAATCTGTTTGGCAAGTGTACTTTACAATCTTCCAACTCGGCAATTATTGTAAACCCGAATTTATCTTTTATTTTCTCCAAATTCAAAATTTTGTATTTCTTATTTTCTTCTAATTCTATTAATCTCTTGTATTCTTTGAACTTTAAATCACCAACCTTATTCAACTCTTGTAACAGCGCCATTTACATATAAAAAAATTAATACTTCTACACTTTTAAGGTGAAAAATCAAAACTATACTTCCAAAATACACAAAAAACCGGGGTTTTGACCCTAAAAACACGGTTTTTTAGGGTCAAAACCACAGCTCTTAAGGTGCATATATACTAGAGTTTTTTTGAAAAATCCTGAAAATCTACTGAATTTCTCTAATTATTGAGAATTTTTAGCTTTAAAGTTGATAATGTGAACGATATTTCTCGAAAAATCACTACAAAATTGAAATTTAAAAAATCTCTAAATAAAATTTTTTTCTATATAAATAGAAGAATCAAAGGCTGTTTAACCATAAATTGTGCTGATTTGTATCAAATTTTAGTAAAAATCTGTACTTTTCAAAGTGTTAGTTAAACAAATTTTTCTTCTTTAAATAGAAGAATCAAAGGCTGTTCAACCATAAATTGTGCTGATTTTTATCAAATTTTGATAAAAATCCTTAGAAATCTACTGAATTATTGCTATTTTTCAGCTTAATAAAAAGATATTTTACTAAAAAGTAAAACTTGGCAGATTCAAATTTTCCCTATTTAAATGGAGAGGAAAAAGATATCCTGCCCGTACTGCAAAAAAGATGTTTTCGAACATCATTTTACCCGACATTATAAGTCGAAAAATCATTTGAAGAACAAAGAAATTTATAATAAAGAACTAAATTATTTGAGGACTTGGGCTAAAGAGAATCAAATCGATGGTCACGAGAAGATGTACAATATAGAAAAATTGCGTGAACTAAAGAAAAATTTTAAGGAAAGTAAAAAAGATCTCAATCTATTTAAAGATGAAAAAATTCAATCAATCGCTGAGAAATTGTCCATTGAAACAAACAAACGATAAAACTAAGTCTGAAATGATCGAAGAAATTGACAAAACTCTTAATGAGAAACCTGAAAATATCATTGATGTAGAAGTTTTATCCTCAATACACGGTCTTTTCAAGCAATACATTTTAACAAATTTAAACGATAATTCCATGTCAATTTACAAATATCTATCAATTATGAGGCCAGAAATTAAGAGTTTAATCGAGAAATTTCAAGAAAATGTTAAAAATATGAAGGGTTATCTCTCTTTGGAATGCGAATATGAAAGAACTTTAGTAAACGGTGAACGACAAACTTGCCCAATGTACTTTACTATAAAAGCAGACGAAATCTTCGACGTAAACGACTTTATTACTAAGCAATTTAATAAATTAACACATCGTGAACAAACAAATCATCCAAATAAGAGTTCTGGATGGACATTTAAAAGGTGTAAACAACTAGTTTTGAGCATTAATAAACACGAAATGATGAACGCAGGATCATATATCGATTTGCCAAAGAAAATCAAAGATAAAAAAGCTTGTATAAATATCAAAAATAAAGATGATTATTGCTTTATTTACTCAATTAGATGTGCAATTGAAAAACCCGAAAGAGACTGCGAAAGATCAAAACAATATGAAAAATTTGTAAATGACGAGATATTTTCAGGTTTCGAGTATCCAATGTCCTTAAAAGATATACAATTATTTGAGAAACGAAGTTACAATTCCAAGTACAAATATCCAAAAATGTCTATCAATGTCTACAGTTTTGATGAAAGTATTAAGGTTGTTCCGTTACAAATTTCTGAAAAATATGATGCAGAGTTAAACATTGATTTATTGTATTTTAAACAAGAAGACAAATCTCATTTTGTTTTGATAACCGATTTAAGTAGGTTAGTGAGTTCTCAAACATCCAAACATGGACATAAAAATTTTCTATGTAGAAGATGTTTAAGCCATTTCTACAAATCTGGAGATTTAACAGACCATTTAGAAATTTGTAAAAATCACGAAGTTTGTAAGCCAATTATGCCGTTTCCAGGTCAAACAACAACATTTATTAATTATCAAAAGAAATTTTCTCATCCTTACGTTATTTATATGGATTTTGAGAGCATATTAGAAAAAATTCCGACATGCAAGAACAATCGACAAAGATCGATTACAACCAAGATTCAGAAGCACATTCCTTATGGTTTTACTCTATATTTAGTGTCAAATGTGACAAATCGCATGTACAAACCTATATGTTATAGAGCAAAAAATGAAGAAGATTTGCCAAATGTTCCTGCAAAATTGTTTGAAGAACTCAATAAAATATCAAAATACATAGCTACAAAATATAATTCTAAGAACAAAAAACCTATGAAATTGACTGAAGAAGAAGAAATTTCATACCAAAATGCAAACGTTTGTCATATTTGCGAATGGTCTGCTTATGATGTTGAGTCAATTCAGTATGGTTTTACTCCTGATAGTTGGAAAGATAAGAGTTATAATAAAGTAAGAGATCATTGTCATTTGACTGGAAAGTTTCGAGGAGCAGCTCATAGAATTTGTAATCTAAATTTGAAATTTCCTCAGAATATTCCCGTTTTCTGCCACAATATGTCAAATTACGATACTCATTTGTACATAAAAGAATTGGCTAAACAATATGGAAATGTTGATTTGATCGCAAACACCGATGAAAAATATATAAATTATTCAGTAAATTCAGGATATGGGTATGCGTTTGAAGATGATAAACCAAGAAAGTTCATAAAGTTTTCTTTCGTAGATACGTTCAGATTTATGGCATCGTCTATTGAAAAGTTAGCTAAAAACCTCAAAAAAGATGATTTCAAGCATACAAATCATTTTATACAAGATGGTCTGAACGCAATTCTAGATAGACAACCAAATGACGAAGAAGAAATCTTTAAAATTCTATCTGGAAAAGGCATATTTCCTTACGAATTTATCGATAGTATTGAAAAACTTGATTACACAGAAGAATTGAGAATTCAAGATTTCTATTCACTTTTGACAGACGAGAGCATATCTGAGAAAGATTTTCAACACTACTTAAATGTATGGAACAAATTAAAAGTAAAAAATCTAGGAAATTACTCCGATCTCTATAACATTCAAGATGTTCTATTGCTCGCTGATATCTTTGAAAATTTTAGGAATATTTGTTTGAATTGCTATAAACTTGATCCAGCACACTATCTAACAGCTCCCAGTCTTGCATGGGATGCTATGTTAAAATTAACGAAGATAGAATTACAATTAATTAGTGATTATAATATGTATTTGATGATCGAAAAAGGTATTCGCGGAGGCATTTCTCAGTGTATTAAACGATATGTGAAAGCAAATAACAAATATTTAAAAGATTTTGATAACACAAAGCCCGAAAACTATTTGTTGTACGTCGATGCAAACAACCTTTATGGGTATGGACTTATGCAAAAACTGCCGTATAGTGATATCAAGTGGATGGATCCTAAAACGTATACAAAAGAAGAGTGGCAAGAAACAATTTTAGAACTTACAGGAGAAGAAGATTATGGATATATTTTAGAAGTTGATCTTGAATATCCAACAAATTTGCATGAACATCACAAAGATTTACCTCTTGCTCCAGAACATTATAACAACAAACTTTGCACAACTCTTTTAAACAAAACAGAATATGTTGTTCATTCTAGAAATTTGAAATTCTATCTAGAACAAGGTATGATTTTAAAACATGTGAATAGGGTTATCGCATTCGATCAGAAGCCTTTCATGAAAGAATATATCGATTTTAATACTAGTATGAGAACCAAGGCTATAAGTGACTTTGAGAAGGACTTTTATAAGCTTATGAACAACTCGGTTTTTGGAAAATCGATGGAAAATGTAAGAAATAGATGTGATATTGAACTAGGAAACGAAGAATTTTCAATGAAACAAGCTAAGAAAACGAATTTCAAATGTTTCAATATCTTTGACGACAACTGTATAGCGAGTCACATGTACAAACAAAAGGTTAAATTTAACAAACCGATTTACATAGGATTTTCAGTTCTCGACCTCTCAAAATTGCTAATGTACGAGTTTTATTACAACAAATTAAAGAAGTTTGATCCAGATTTGAATCTGTGTTACATGGATACAGACAGTTATTTCCTAGAATTGAAACGAGATCCCTTTAAAATTATTAAAGAAAATATAGATGATTTCGATACGAGCGACTATCCAAAAGATCACGAATGTTTCACTACTAAAAATAAGAAAGTCATAGGAAAATTCAAAGACGAACTAAATAGCGAAGTTTTAGAAGAATTTTGTGGTTTGAGGTCGAAAATGTACTCGTACAAATATCTAGACAAACATCCAGTGAGGTGTAAAGGAATTAAGAGAAGCGTTGTAAATAAAACAATAAATATCGAAAACTTGAAGAGATGTTTGTTCGAAGATAAAGAAGAATTTAGGGAGATGACTGTAATAAAAAGCTATAAACATGAATTGTATACCATCACCATAAACAAACTGGCACTGAACGCTAAAGATGATAAGAGAATTGTCCTAGAAAATAAGATCGATACAGTACCTTATGGCTATAAAAATGAAGCGAAATCTGATATATTAGACGAATTAAATAAACTTGGAAACTTTGAAAATTGAGAAATAACCGGAAGTGTTTACGAATATGAATTGAGTAAGTCAAAGCTGTAATTTTTTCTATATAAATGGAGGCCCAAAAGAAGTGTACAAAGTGTCAAGAATTTAAAGATTTTGAAGAATTTTATAAGAATAAGCAAAGAAAATATGGATTTGAATATAATTGTAAAGACTGTCATAATAAATATCATAAAGAATTATACGATAAAATGGAAAAATTAACTTTAGAAGAGAAAGAGTGCACACGGTGTAAAAAGGTTAAGAATATTTCAGAATTTTATAATCTCCATTATAGTAAAGACAACAAACAAGCATATTGTAAAGATTGTGCTAAACAAATCTTTGCTAGACCAGTTCTTTGCGTATGCGGAAGAGAAATTCAACATTTCTATAGTCTTAAAAGACATTTACAAACAAAATATCATAATTCGAATGTTTAGTAAAATTTAGAAACATTTTCATCGTGTAATTTAGATATTCTATAAATCAGTCGAGATTCTGCCATATTTGTAGTAAAATGATTTCCGTTGTATAAAATATTCAAAGATTCTTTCATTTGGTTGTAGAGATTTATACTATTTGGATCTCCATGTCTTAATAAAATTTCCATTTCTGGGTAATCAATTTCAAGTTCTTTCAATCTTTTCGGTATTTCTCTCTTTTGAGCTCTGATAACGTAATAAGGATATTCCCACATGTGATTCTTCTTAATTAACACAAAAACATGGTGTTTTTTCTTATCAAAATCTTTACAAACAAGGTCTGGTTTCATCAAGTCAATTTTTACACTTTGTTTTGCGATTATTTCCGTTTTGATTTCATCTTTAATTTACAAGTGTTTTACTTCATCTTTTAACTGCTTATTTTCGTTTTTGAGTTTGTACTCACCAAATTTACGAATACTTGGCAAAACTTCTTTTGTAACCCAATTTTTAAACAATTTCGCTTCTGATTTATGCGATCTCAAAATTAAAGAATAAAGTCCAGATTCATTAACGAAAACAGTGTTGTTTTGAAAGTTTGAAGGTAAGCTATTCAATAGCTCCCCTTGATTCATGTCTTTAAACGTCAATTTATCATCTTCGTCAACGTTTAATCTGATCGTTTGCATAGTATTTTCATATTCTAGAATTTTTGCAACATCTTTAGCCTTAAACCAGATCATATTGTTTTCGTCTACAATCGTTAAGATATTTGTGTTATTGAATCTGAGTTGATTATTGAGTAGGCCTACAAGTGACTCCATTTAGATAGAAAAAATTTTTAACTAGTAATTTTTATTTCAGTATAGAGACTAGATTCACTAACGAAAATAGTATTTTTTTGAAAGTTAGAAGGTAGGGCAATCGAATGACCCACCTTATTTATTTCAGAATATGATAATTTATCATCATTATCAACATGCTCTCTAACTGCTTGTTTCGTATTTTCATATTCTAGAATTTCTGCAACATCTTTAGCTTTAAACCAAAATTCGTTATTTTTATCCACAATCGTAAAAATATGTTTGTTTTCAAATCTAAGTTGATTATTGAGCAGGTCTACAACTGATTCCATTTAGATAGAAAAGAAATTTAACTATTAATTTTTATTTAGAGAATAAAGGCCAGATTCATTGATAAAAACAGTGTCAGGATGAAGATTGTTAAGGGGCCATTCGAATAGCCCCTTGTTTCTCGGGGTCTATGGGATAGACTCCTGTAATTTATACATTCAAAAGTTGTTTTTATCATCATTATCGACATTATTTATGATAGCTTGCCTCGTGTTTTCATATTCTAAAATTTCTGCAACATCTTTTAAAAGCGTGAACACGAAACGTAAAACATGAACGCGGAACGTGAACGTGAACGTGGAACATGAACGTGAACATGAACGTGGAACGTGAACATGAACGTGAACGTGAACGTAGAACGTGAAACACGAACACGTAAAACATGAACGTGTTCGTGTTCCACGTTCTACGTTCACGTTCACGTTCATGTTCACGTTCCACGTTCGTGTTTCACGTTCATGTTCACGTTCCACGTTCACGTTCACGTTCCGCGTTCATGTTTTACGTTTCGTGTTCACGCTTTTAAAAGATGTTGCAGAAATTTTAGAATATGAAAACACGAGGCAAGCTATCATAAATAATGTCGATAATGATGATAAAAACAACTTTTGAATGTATAAATTACAGGAGTCTATCCCATAGACCCCGAGAAACAAGGGGCTATTCGAATGGCCCCTTAACAATCTTCATCCTGACACTGTTTTTATCAATGAATCTGGCCTTTATTCTCTAAATAAAAATTAATAGTTAAATTTCTTTTCTATCTAAATGGAATCAGTTGTAGACCTGCTCAATAATCAACTTAGATTTGAAAACAAACATATTTTTACGATTGTGGATAAAAATAACGAATTTTGGTTTAAAGCTAAAGATGTTGCAGAAATTCTAGAATATGAAAATACGAAACAAGCAGTTAGAGAGCATGTTGATAATGATGATAAATTATCATATTCTGAAATAAATAAGGTGGGTCATTCGATTGCCCTACCTTCTAACTTTCAAAAAAATACTATTTTCGTTAGTGAATCTAGTCTCTATACTGAAATAAAAATTACTAGTTAAAAATTTTTTCTATCTAAATGGAGTCACTTGTAGGCCTACTCAATAATCAACTCAGATTCAATAACACAAATATCTTAACGATTGTAGACGAAAACAATATGATCTGGTTTAAGGCTAAAGATGTTGCAAAAATTCTAGAATATGAAAATACTATGCAAACGATCAGATTAAACGTTGACGAAGATGATAAATTGACGTTTAAAGACATGAATCAAGGGGAGCTATTGAATAGCTTACCTTCAAACTTTCAAAACAACACTGTTTTCGTTAATGAATCTGGACTTTATTCTTTAATTTTGAGATCGCATAAATCAGAAGCGAAATTGTTTAAAAATTGGGTTACAAAAGAAGTTTTGCCAAGTATTCGTAAATTTGGTGAGTACAAACTCAAAAACGAAAATAAGCAGTTAAAAGATGAAGTAAAACACTTGCAAATTAAAGATGAAATCAAAACGGAAATAATCGCAAAACAAAGTGTAAAAATTGACTTGATGAAACCAGACCTTGTTTGTAAAGATTTTGATAAGAAAAAACACCATGTTTTTGTGTTAATTAAGAAGAATCACATGTGGGAATATCCTTATTACGTTATCAGAGCTCAAAAGAGAGAAATACCGAAAAGATTGAAAGAACTTGAAATTGATTACCCAGAAATGGAAATTTTATTAAGACATGGAGATCCAAATAGTATAAATCTCTACAACCAAATGAAAGAATCTTTGAATATTTTATACAACGGAAATCATTTTACTACAAATATGGCAGAATCTCGACTGATTTATAGAATATCTAAATTACACGATGAAAATGTTTCTAAATTTTACTAAACATTCGAATTATGATATTTTGTTTGTAAATGTCTTTTAAGACTATAGAAATGTTGAATTTCTCTTCCGCATACGCAAAGAACTGGTCTAGCAAAGATTTGTTTAGCACAATCTTTACAATATGCTTGTTTGTTGTCTTTACTATAATGGAGATTATAAAATTCTGAAATATTCTTAACCTTTTTACACCGTGTGCACTCTTTCTCTTCTAAAGTTAATTTTTCCATTTTATCGTATAATTCTTTATGATATTTATTATGACAGTCTTTACAATTATATTCAAATCCATATTTTCTTTGCTTATTCTTATAAAATTCTTCAAAATCTTTAAATTCTTGACACTTTGTACACTTCTTTTGGGCCTCCATTTATATAGAAAAAATTACAGCTTTGACTTACTCAATTCATATTCGTAAACACTTCCGGTTATTTCTCAATTTTCAAAGTTTCCAAGTTTATTTAATTCGTCTAATATATCAGATTTCGCTTCATTTTTATAGCCATAAGGTACTGTATCGATCTTATTTTCTAGGACAATTCTCTTATCATCTTTAGCGTTCAGTGCCAGTTTGTTTATGGTGATGGTATACAATTCATGTTTATAGCTTTTTATTACAGTCATCTCCCTAAATTCTTCTTTATCTTCGAACAAACATCTCTTCAAGTTTTCGATATTTATTGTTTTATTTACAACGCTTCTCTTAATTCCTTTACACCTCACTGGATGTTTGTCTAGATATTTGTACGAGTACATTTTCGACCTCAAACCACAAAATTCTTCTAAAACTTCGCTATTTAGTTCGTCTTTGAATTTTCCTATGACTTTCTTATTTTTAGTAGTGAAACATTCGTGATCTTTTGGATAATCGCTCGTATCAAAGTCATTCAAATTTTCTTTAATAATTTTGTAAGGATCACGTTTTAATTCTAGAAAATAACTGTCTGTATCCATGTAACACAGATTCAAATCTGGATCATAGTTCTTTAATTTGTTGTAATAAAACTCGTACATTAGCAATTTTGAGAGGTCGAGAACTGAAAATCCTATGTAGATTGGCTTGTTAAATTTTACTTTCTGTTTGTACATGTGACTCGCTATACAGTTGTCGTCAAAGATACTAAAGCATTTGAAATTTGTTTTCTTAGCTTGTTTCATTGAAAATTCTTCATTTCCTAGTCTAATATCACATCTATTTCGCACATTTTCCATAGATTTTCCAAAAACTGAGTTGTTCATTAACTTGTAAAAGTCCTTTTCGAAGTCGCTTGTAGCTTTGGTTCTCATGTTTGTGTTAAAATCAATGTAATCTTTCATAAAAGGCTTCTGATCGAATGCGATAACTCTATTCACATGTTTTAACACCATTCCTTGTTCCAGATAGAATTTCAAATTTCTCGAATGAACAACGTATTCAGTTTTATCTAATAGAGTGGTGCACAACTTATTTTTATAATGTTCTGGAGCAAGAGGTAAATCCTTGTGATGTTCGTGTAAATTTGTTGGATATTCTAGATCGACTTCAAGAATATATCCATAATCTTCGTCGCCAGTGAGTTCCAAAATTGATTCTTTCCACTCTTCTTTTGTATACGTTTTAGGATCCATCCACTTGATATCGCCATATGGTAAACTTTGCATTAGGCCATACCCATAAAGGTTATTAGCATCGACGTACAACAGATAGTTTTCGGGCTTTGTCTTATCAAAATCTTCCAAATATTTGTTATTTGCTTTAACATATCGTTTAATACATTGAGAAATGCCTCCGCGAATACCTTTTTCAATCATCAAATACATATTATAATCACTAATTAACTGTAATTCTATCTTCGTTAATTTTAACATAGCGTCCCATGCAAGACTGGGAGCTGTTAGATAGTGTGCCGGATCGAGTTTATAACATTTTAAGCAAATGTTTCTGAAATTTTCGAATATATCAGCAAGCAATAAAACATCTTGGATGTTATAGAGATCAGAGTAATTTCCTAGATTTTTCTCTTTTAATTTGTTCCATACATTTAAGTAGTGTTGAAAATCTTTCTCAGATATGCTCTCGTCTGTCAAAAGTGAATAGAAATCTTGAATTCTCAATTCTTCTGTGTAATCAAGTTTTTCAATACTATCGATAAATTCGTAAGGAAATATGCCTTTTCCAGATAGAATTTTAAAGATTTCTTCTTCGTCATTTGGTTGTCTATCTAGAATTGCGTTCAGACCATCTTGTATAAAATGATTTGTATGCTTGAAATCATCTTTTTTGAGGTTTTTAGCTAACTTTTCAATAGACGATGCCATAAATCTGAACGTATCTACGAAAGAAAACTTTATGAACTTTCTTGGTTTATCATCTTCAAACTCATACCCATATCCTGAATTTACTGAATAATTTATATATTTTTCATCGGTGTTTGCGATCAAATCAACATTTCCATATTGTTTAGCCAATTCTTTTATGTACAAATGAGTATCGTAATTTGACATATTGTGGCAGAAAACGGGAATATTCTGAGGAAATTTCAAATTTAGATTACAAATTCTATGAGCTGCTCCTCGAAACTTTCCAGTCAAATGACAATGATCTCTTACTTTATTATAACTCTTATCTTTCCAACTATCAGGAGTAAAACCATACTGAATTGACTCAACATCATAAGCAGACCATTCGCAAATATGACAAACGTTTGCATTTTGGTATGAAATTTCTTCTTCTTCAGTCAATTTCATAGGTTTTTTGTTCTTAGAATTATATTTTGTAGCTATGTATTTTGATATTTTATTGAGTTCTTCAAACAATTTTGCAGGAACATTTGGCAAATCTTCTTCATTTTTTGCTCTATAACATATAGGTTTGTACATGCGATTTGTCACATTTGACACTAAATATAGAGTAAAACCATAAGGAATGTGCTTCTGAATCTTGGTTGTAATCGATCTTTGTCGATTGTTCTTGCATGTCGGAATTTTTTCTAATATGCTCTCAAAATCCATATAAATAACGTAAGGATGAGAAAATTTCTTTTGATAATTAATAAATGTTGTTGTTTGACCTGGAAACGGCATAATTGGCTTACAAACTTCGTGATTTTTACAAATTTCTAAATGGTCTGTTAAATCTCCAGATTTGTAGAAATGGCTTAAACATCTTCTACATAGAAAATTTTTATGTCCATGTTTGGATGTTTGAGAACTCACTAACCTACTTAAATCGGTTATCAAAACAAAATGAGATTTGTCTTCTTGTTTAAAATACAATAAATCAATGTTTAACTCTGCATCATATTTTTCAGAAATTTGTAACGGAACAACCTTAATACTTTCATCAAAACTGTAGACATTGATAGACATTTTTGGATATTTGTACTTGGAATTGTAACTTCGTTTCTCAAATAATTGTATATCTTTTAAGGACATTGGATACTCGAAACCTGAAAATATCTCGTCATTTACAAATTTTTCATATTGTTTTGATCTTTCGCAGTCTCTTTCGGGTTTTTCAATTGCACATCTAATTGAGTAAATAAAGCAATAATCATCTTTATTTTTGATATTTATACAAGCTTTTTTATCTTTGATTTTCTTTGGCAAATCGATATATGATCCTGCGTTCATCATTTCGTGTTTATTAATGCTCAAAACTAGTTGTTTACACCTTTTAAATGTCCATCCAGAACCCTTATTTGGATGATTTGTTTGTTCACGATGTGTTAATTTATTAAATTGCTTAGTAATAAAGTCGTTTACGTCGAAGATTTCGTCTGCTTTTATAGTAAAGTACATTGGGCAAGTTTGTCGTTCACCGTTTACTAAAGTTCTTTCATATTCGCATTCCAAAGAGAGATAACCCTTCATATTTTTAACATTTTCTTGAAATTTCTCGATTAAACTCTTAATTTCTGGCCTCATAATTGATAGATATTTGTAAATTGACATGGAATTATCGTTTAAATTTGTTAAAATGTATTGCTTGAAAAGACCGTGTATTGAGGATAAAACTTCTACATCAATGATATTTTCAGGTTTCTCATTAAGAGTTTTGTCAATTTCTTCGATCATTTCAGACTTAGTTTTATCGTTTGTTTGTTTCAATGGACAATTTCTCAGCGATTGATTGAATTTTTTCATCTTTAAATAGATTGAGATCTTTTTTACTTTCCTTAAAATTTTTCTTTAGTTCACGCAATTTTTCTATATTGTACATCTTCTCGTGACCATCGATTTGATTCTCTTTAGCCCAAGTCCTCAAATAATTTAGTTCTTTATTATAAATTTCTTTGTTCTTCAAATGATTTTTCGACTTATAATGTCGGGTAAAATGATGTTCGAAAACATCTTTTTTGCAGTACGGGCAGGATATCTTTTTCCTCTCCATTTAAATAGGGAAAATTTGAATCTGCCAAGTTTTACTTTTTAGTAAAATATCTTTTTATTAAGCTGAAAAATAGCAATAATTCAGTAGATTTCTAAGGATTTTTATCAAAATTTGATAAAAATCAGCACAATTTATGGTTGAACAGCCTTTGATTCTTCTATTTAAAGAAGAAAAATTTGTTTAACTAACACTTTGAAAAGTACAGATTTTTACTAAAATTTGATACAAATCAGCACAATTTATGGTTAAACAGCCTTTGATTCTTCTATTTATATAGAAAAAATTTTATTTAGAGATTTTTTAAATTTCAATTTTGTAGTGATTTTTCGAGAAATATCGTTCACATTATCAACTTTAAAGCTAAAAATTCGCAATAATTAGAGAAATTCAGTAGATTTTCAGGATTTTTCAAAAAAACTCTAGTATATATGCACCTTAAGAGCTGTGGTTTTGACCCTAAAAAACCGTGTTTTTAGGGTCAAAACCCCGGTTTTTTGTGTATTTTGGAAGTATAGTTTTGATTTTTCACCTTAAAAGTGTAGAAGTATTAATTTTTTTATATGTAAATGGCACTGTTACAAGAGTTGAATAAGGTTGGTGATTTAAAGTTCAAAGAATACAAGAGATTAATAGAATTAGAAGAAAATAAGAAATACAAAATTTTGAATTTGGAGAAAATAAAAGATAAATTCGGGTTTACAATAATTGCCGAGTTGGAAGATTGTAAAGTACACTTGCCAAACAGATTTTTGACTGTTTTGGATGAAAAAAAGATTAAAGAATTGAACAAAAATGAAAAATTACACTTGGTTGTTACTGGAAAGAAGACTATTAAAGATAAAGACTGTGTTACAATTAACTTTGTAGAGTAAAGATTTCGAAGATTTGTAGCAGATTTTAGAGCTTAAGAAAGTAGAAGACTATGTTACAATTAACTTTGTAGAGTAAAGATTTCGAAGATTTTTAGAGCTTAAGAAAGTAGAAGCAAACAGCTATAGATTCGGTTATTTTCCATTCGTGAGTTACAGATTCGTTTATTGTCCTTTAAACAGTATTTTACGTTGATTTTCTGACTGTCCCAAAAGTGCGCCAGAATCGGCATGTTTATATCTACTTATATATATATATATATATATATATATATATATATATATATATATATATATATATATATATATATATATATAATATATATATATATAATATATATATATATATATATATATGCTCCCTGTGTGATATGCTTCTATAACGGTCCGACAATTGTAGGATGACAGCTAGTATATCTAAGACGCTTATAGCGATCTTGGAGTTTTGAAAACCTACAACTAGTAATAAAGTCAATTAACGATCTGTTATTGAATTCTTTAACTCCGCATGGTGGAAGAGCATCAACAATACGGCCGATAAATATATTTATAGCCTTGTCATCTGCTAGAGTATTTAGCATTTAACAGCAAATTTTGATAGCTTAGTTGATTTCCTAACAGCGTACACCGTGCGTTTAAAGAGCTCGTATATTTTGTTCATCTGGGACGCCTATTAAAATGATTGTTAAACGTATAAATGTCAAAAGCATTATTGAGGGTACTCTTCACTCTCAGCCTTACACTACGGGAGTTATGACACATCCAGTTATACAGGAGAGGGGTGCTGTGTCCTGATTGGCTGAGCCTGAACCAATCATCAGCGCGCAATGTTAAAATTCAGCAATTAGTGTTAATTTACTTATCATAGATTGCCAACCTTTCGATAATTTATTCTGGCCCTGTTAGTTATATTCATTCATAATTATTTAAATAATCAAGACAAATGTTGTGAAAAGGTCATAGTGAATGGTGATTGGTTGAACTACGTTTGACTACGCTGCCCCGATGATTCACTCTTACGTCTAAGCGGGCGTGTGCCAGTGGCTCTGCCAGCTTCAGAATAAAACTTTTGGCTGAAAGTGAAACTCTACAGCGAGGCAGAAATATTTCTTTGCTCAGATAAATTGTTTTTAATGTTTATGCACAATAATTGCCGTAATATTTAAAATGTACGTTAATTTTCCAATTTCTATAAATTTAAGTACAATTGATGAAAATTATAAATTTTAAATATTACGGCAATTATTGTGCATAATCATTAAAAACAATTTATCTGAGCAAAGAAATATAACGTCATGTTTAATTATTATAAACATCCTTTTATAATACTATTTTCAAATATAATTTCATTACTTTTCCTCATAGGACTGGTTAGGAAACAATGAGGGCGTATTATATTATAGTTATGGGCACTATCATTAGTATTAAATATGAATCATTTGGTCTACTGTAATAATAAAACGTTCACTTACTGTATTAATATATCAATGATCAATAACATTCATTAGTGTGTATTCCAATTATTGCCATGTTAGAAATAATAAAATCTAAAAATGTTCATCTAAATAATTGTAATCTAAAAGAAAAGAAAATGAATCCTTTCACATTTTTCTGATTGGTACAATATTCCACGTACAACCGTTTGTTGAAACTAATTTACGTGTGTTCATACATGATTTTTTACGAATTCCAAATAGTAGCTGCTTTGTTAATAATTACAAAGTACAAAAATGATTTTGGTTTGAAACATTGAAACTTTAGCTCTCAGATTCACCGGCTCAATAAGCGAGTTTGCTGCTAGTTTTCTACTATTAAACCGGAAGCTGGTCTCTGCGCAAACCGATAGCTTCCGATTGTTGGTTGGTTATAACGCTTTTCTTGATCAGCTTAAACAATTTATCGGTAACGAGTCAGCAAACTTATATAAAGCATAAGTAGTTTTAAAATGTACTTATCCTCAGTTTACTTTCAGTATTAATCTTTTTAGGAAGGTGCAAATTGGGTTAATGTTTTAAAGATGTTAATGTCAAATACTTTACAATATCTTCCCTGAAAAAAGAAAATGGAAACATTCGTTCTACCTCTCCTTAGCAAAACGCAGGTGTATAAAGTCAATTTTGACAATTTGAAATAATATTTTTTTAAGTATGAACATGAGTAAAACCGTGAATTGTTTTATTATTTACATGACGTAGAGGTTCAGTAAGCGACGTGTTTTTATACTAACATTTTCATTAGGTTATAGATATTTTTATATATTTTGTGCATAATTTATAATGTGCGAAAAATGTTTAGATTGTGGTATTGATTTGTTTTTATATATTCCATTAGCTTTTAGCGTCTCAATCCACAGAGGAATGTTCTAATTCAACGAAAAACAAACGTGTTTTTAAAACGTAAACTTCAAAATTATATGGGTAATAGTTTGTAGCAAAACAATCAAAACACATTCATATTTTGCATTTCAATAATTTGCTTATTTCATCAATTCATGCCTTCTACATTATTAAATTATCTTAGTATAAACTCATGACGGTTCTTTGCGATGATAAATGCCGTTGATTAATAACATAGCAAATAGTTTATTACTTATTAAACTATCATACTTTGTGCCATAAAACAATTCCAGAGAATATTGTTTTATCACGAATATTACAAACTAAGCTCTGCTTACAAATATTATGTGCAACAGAAAATGATTTTTTTTTTAAATTTGTTAGAGGTAGAAAGTGGGATATCGGTCAAAACATATAAAGTTGTGCGCTGAGCGGACCCGCAGCCTAAGGGCAAACTTGGGCAACTTGAAAGTTTGGAAGCTTTAATGGACTTTTCTCGTTCTTAACCAAAATAACTTTTAATCAGATCTCAGATGGGGAATCGTAGAAGACTACGTGACCTTCCCCCCGGCGCCAATTATACTATTGTACCTAATTGCATTTAAACTAGTTGTGCGATTATCTAGAGCACCAAACAGACAAATGTAATTACAAAAGTTCCTTCATCTCAGTAGAGCCTGACACAATTAATCTACAACACTTTGTGAGCAGGGACGCATTGTTTTAACGTTTTTAATGTTTTATGACTACGTAATCTTCATTTCAAGAAAACCTATGTAAAAACAAATTAGACCCAGTTAATTTAAATTATAAAAAGGACTATACGCGTATTTGTATATAATTCGAAGAATTAAATTAATTCATATATTTAAAATGAAACAGTTTTCCGTCAAATTACTTGGAAAGATCTATGTGTTATTAATTATTCTAAACCAAGAAGTTTTAATTGAAATTTGTTTTTATGAAAGTGCTGTATTTCGAATTATAAGGTTAAATATTAATATGTATAAACGAATGTATCACAACACCGGCAACGTAAGCAGGGAAAGTACTTGAGGCATTTAAAAACTACTCTGAAAAAGACGTTAATTTTCAAAATTATTTTACAGTACAGATGAGTTTGTGATTGGGATACCGCAGCCACTGTCTGATTGACCGGAAGCTAGAGTGGTACAATGAGTATGACTGAGGTGAGTGAATGTGTCAATTGTATGTTAGCAAGAGATACCGCAGCATTGTCTGATTGACCGTGAGCTAGAGTAGAACAATGTGTATGATTGAGGTGAGTGAATGTGTCAATTGTATGTTAGCAAGAGATACCGCAGCATTGTCTGATTGACCGTGAGCTAGAGTAGAACAATGTGTATGATTGAGGTGAGTGAATGTGTCAATTGTATGTTAGCAAGAGATACCGCAGCATTGTCTGATTGACCGGAAGCTAGAGTGGTACAATGAGTATGACTGAGGTGAGTGAATGTGTCAATTGTATGTTAGCAAGAGATACCGCAGCATTGTCTGATTGACCGGAAGCTAGAGTGGTACAATGAGTATGATTGAGGTGAGTGAATGTGTCAATTGTATGTTAGCAAGAGATACCGCAGCCACTGTCTGATTGACCGGGAGCTAGAGTAGAACAATGTGTATGATTGAGGTGAGTGAATGTGTCAATTGTATGTTAGCAAGAGATACCGCAGCATTGTCTGATTGACCGGAAGCTAGAGTAGAACAATGTGTATGATTGAGGTGAGTGAATGTGTCAATTGTATGTTAGCAAGAGATACCGCAGCCACTGTCTGATTGACCGGGAGCTAGAGTAGAACAATGTGTATGATTGAGTTGAGTGAATGTGTCAATTGTATGTTAGCAAGAGATTTAGTGTATTCGCAGCGTACTCAGAATGATTATTTACCACATAAATACTAAAACGAATAATTGTAGCAAAATACAACAATACACTATTCTATGTTTAAATGTTACTATCAGTTGCACGGAGACTATTGACCAGCTTCCGGCCAATCACTGCTACAAACACTATTGCATGATAATTCGATAATCGATTCTTGTACCGTTATTTGCCTTAATCACTGCCAGCATAAAAACTAAAATCGCTTACATGACGTATGTGCTAAGCTTACAGGAACTCGGGTTTGTCATTGAGACCACTGAAGGGATGGGTTAAGCGATCCTCGGACTCTCAAGGTACTTCCGTGAAACAGCCCTCAGCGGTACTTTCATCATATTGCCACTGCATCAGATAGTCTTCAGGGGTGGTCACCACATGGTATCCAAGGATGGTTGATTTTTGTCACGGATTTAACTATCGTGAAGTTTCTCTTGAGCAAATGATTGAGTTATGGACAGAAAGGTCACTGAAGGTCAAACCCTCCCAAATGTCCAGACTTAAGCAGGAGAGGACCTTTATAATATTTTTAACTACCGACTTGATTGCTCAGAGGGTCCTGGAAGTTCCAGGAAGCGATTTGGGCCTGACATTATTCAAAACTGGAACGTAAGGTCTTATTCAAAAAGATTCTCACTAGACCTTAAGGTCTAATCTCTTCTTCAGAGGTTCCATAATTCTGTTATCTTCAGCTGTTAATTATATTTAATTATTGTATAATTTTGGGCATTATTTATATTATTTTCATTATTTTTATTGTCTTTTTTTGCTAATATGCTTATCAAATATTTTTATTAATGAGTTTTCAGTTTAAAACTAAATAAATAATTATCAATTACATTTAATCCGAATTTTTAATATTTGTTAAGTTAAATTAATTTTATTCAATATTAGAAAAAGTTAACTGCTCTAAAAGACAAAGTTATTGTATCTTGTCGAACTAAAACGTAAAATATTTAATTTAATTTCACATAAATTTGGCAATAGTCTCTATATATCATATAACTACATATTTCCCAATTGACAAACTCGGTGATTATGTGAAATTAGCCTGCGCGGTTTATCATCGCCTGTTATAATACCATCACCGTGTGACAATATGTTACATTGATCTACACCATTACGCTCAACTAGCGAACAATAATTCACGGATCAGCCTGTTATAATACCATCACCGTGTGACAATATGTTACATTGATCTACACCATTACGCTCAACTAGCGAACAATAATTCACAGATCAGTCTGTTATAATACCATCACCGTGTGACAATATGTTACATTGATCTACACCATTACGCTCAACTAGCGAACAATAATTCACAGATCAGTCTGTTATAATACCATCACCGTGTGACAATATTTTACATTGATCTACACCATTACGCTCAACTAGCGAACAATAATTCACAGATCAGTCTGTTATAATACCATCACCGTGTGACAATATGTTACATTGATCTACACCATTACGCTCAACTAGCGAACAATAATTCACAGATCAGTCTGTTATAATACCATCACCGTGTGACAATATGTTACATTGATCTACACCATTACGCTCAACTAGCGAACAATAATTCACAGATCAGTCTGTTATAATACCATCACCGTGTGACAATATGTTACATTGATCTACACCATTACGCTCGGTGATTAGCGAACAATAACTCACAGATCAGTCTGTTATAATACCATCACCGTGTGACAATATGTTACATCTATCTACACCATTACGCTCAACTAGCGAACAATAACTCACAGATCAGTCTGTTATAATACCATCACCGTGTGTGTGTGTGACAATATGTTACATCTATCTACACCATTACGCTCAACTAGCGAACAATAACCCGTGCGGTTTATCAGTCTGTTATAATACCATCACCGTGTGACAATATGTTACATTGATCTACACCATTACGCTCGGTGATTATGCGAACAATAACTCACAGATCAGTCTGTTATAATACCATCACCGTGTGACAATATGTTACATTGATCTACACCATTACGCTCGGTGATTAGCGAACAATAACTCACAGATCAGTCTGTTATAATACCATCACCGTGTGACAATATGTTACATTGATCTACACCATTACGCTCGGTGATTAGCGAACAATAACTCACAGATCAGTCTGTTATAATACCATCACCGTGTGACAATATGTTACATCTATCTACACCATTACGCTCAACTAGCGAACAATAACTCACAGATCAGTCTGTTATAATACCATCACCGTGTGACAATATGTTACATTGATCTACACCATTACGCTCAACTAGCGAACAATAACTCACAGATCAGTCTGTTATAATACCATCACCGTGTGACAATATGTTACATTGATCTACACCATTACGCTCAACTAGCGAACAATAACTCACAGATCAGTCTGTTATAATACCATCACCGTGTGACAATATGTTACATCTATCTACACCATTACGCTCGGTGATTAGCGAACAATAACTCACAGATCAGTCTGTTATAATACCATCACCGTGTGACAATATGTTACATTGATCTACACCATTACGCTCAACTAGCGAACAATAACTCACAGATCAGTCTGTTATAATACCATCACCGTGTGACAATATGTTACATCTATCTACACCATTACGCTCAACTAGCGAACAATAACTCACAGATCAGTCTGTTATAATACCATCACCGTGTGACAATATGTTACATTGATCTACACCATTACGCTCAACTAGCGAACAATAACTCACAGATCAGTCTGTTATAATACCATCACCGTGTGACAATATGTTACATTGATCTACACCATTACGCTCAACTAGCGAACAATAACTCACAGATCAGTCTGTTATAATACCATCACCGTGTGACAATATGTTACATTGATCTACACCATTACGCTCAACTAGCGAACAATAACTCACAGATCAGTCTGTTATAATACCATCACCGTGTGACAATATGTTACATTGATCTACACCATTACGCTCGGTGATTAGCGAACAATAACTCACAGATCAGTCTGTTATAATACCATCACCGTGTGACAATATGTTACATTGATCTACACCATTACGCTCGGTGATTAGCGAACAATAACTCACAGATCAGTCTGTTATAATACCATCACCGTGTGACAATATGTTACATTGATCTACACCATTACGCTCAACTAGCGAACAATAACTCACAGATCAGTCTGTTATAATACCATCACCGTGTGACAATATGTTACATTGATCTACACCATTACGCTCAACTAGCGAACAATAACTCACAGATCAGTCTGTTATAATACCATCACCGTGTGACAATATGTTACATTGATCTACACCATTACGCTCAACTAGCGAACAATAACTCACAGATCAGTCTGTTATAATACCATCACCGTGTGACAATATGTTACATCTATCTACACCATTACGCTCAACTAGCGAACAATAACTCACAGATCAGTCTGTTATAATACCATCACCGTGTGACAATATGTTACATTGATCTACACCATTACGCTCAACTAGCGAACAATAACTCACAGATCAGTCTGTTATAATACCATCACCGTGTGACAATATGTTACATTGATCTACACCATTACGCTCAACTAGCGAACAATAACTCACAGATCAGTCTGTTATAATACCATCACCGTGTGACAATATGTTACATTGATCTACACCATTACGCTCAACTAGCGAACAATAACTCACAGATCAGTCTGTTATAATACCATCACCGTGTGACAATATGTTACATCTATCTACACCATTACGCTCAACTAGCGAACAATAACTCGTGCGGTTTATCAACGTCTGTTATAATACCATCACCGTGTGACAATATGTTACATCTATCTACACCATTACGCTCAACTAGCGAACAATAACTCACAGATCAGTCTGTTATAATACCATCACCGTGTGACAATATGTTACATCTATCTACACCATTACGCTCAACTAGCGAACAATAACTCACAGATCAGTCTGTTATAATACCATCACCGTGTGACAATATGTTACATCTATCTACACCATTACGCTCAACTAGCGAACAATAACTCACAGATCAGTCTGTTATAATACCATCACCGTGTGACAATATGTTACATTGATCTACACCATTACGCTCAACTAGCGAACAATAACTCACAGATCAGTCTGTTATAATACCATCACCGTGTGACAATATGTTACATTGATCTACACCATTACGCTCAACTAGCGAACAATAACTCACAGATCAGTCTCGCTAGAAATGCAAATTCTCAATTAAACCTCATCATGTGCATCCTGCTAATTGAACATATTCACAATCCTTGATCGGATAAATTAATTAAAAATATCGATTTCCAATGACACACACGTTTACAGCTTTGTGTCGCTCCCACACTACAATGCCAATTACCCAATTACCCCTGGCATTATTAATAACTAGATAAACTTGAATTTTAACATTTATAAGTAAATGGATTATAAATTATTAAGTTAATTTGGTAAAAGTGAGAAACGATGACTCTCTTATCTACTCAAAAACTATATATATTATTTTATACTTTGTGATTTTACTTCAAAAGTATTAAATTTTTATCTTAGTACCTAAATAAAATGGCCCACTTACAAAAAATGCCTGAATGAAAATCATACTTACTTTAATTTATGGAATATTGTATAGTATGGTTAACTTTGCATATCTTATAGGACAAAATAAATATAACTACTGAAATGTCCAAAAACATTGGCAATAACTTCCCAAAACATTTTCAAATTAAATTTAAACACTTCCTACTGTGAATGTGTTGAAAAGCCGTTTAAACGTGGTAGCTTTTCTTTTATCATATACAAAAAAGTATGTATTAATTTTATTAGTTATGTAATAACGAAACTATATCACTTTTAACATGAAATTCGCCAACGCAATTATTCAACTAAAATGCGCAATTATTAGAATATCTTTTATGAAAATATATACAATGGTATCGTCATTTAAGCATAGTAAATATTCCTACAAAGATGTATCCACTCCACAATTTTTACAAGTCACTTTTCACTCCGCTTCACAACTCAAGTTGATTGACACACAATTAATTGCTCAAAACTTTGCCAAGCCAAGAACTGCAAACTTTGCCTCCGTTTATTAATTGCTCGTTTAGATGTCGATAATTTCAACAAAAAAGTTCCATTCCTTGTCACCATTAGAAGTAAACTTAGGTCTCACAAGGAAGTAGTTGAAATTGTCTTTTAAATCGTTTAAATTAACTGTTCTTGACGAGTGAGACAGTTAAATTGAGTTTTAATGTCGTTTACTTTTTCCGTTAGTGAGGAATGTTCTTATAGTGATGAATTAAGACAAATCAATTTAAGAAATATTACATATCAGTACGAAAATATTCATGGATTTTACCTTATTTATACGACCATTATCCTTCGAAACATGTGCTATAACTTGAATATTCGTGAATATTTGAACACCAATATTAAACAAACAACCCGATACAAGTTTAGCTTCAGTTCACCTTACTAGTGATGAGACGATGAGAACATGTCGTCACCTAGATTACACTACATTTAGTGGTCTAGGCGTTTCTGATGTAGAAACGATGTAAAGCTTTCAATTTCAACGCTGACTTTTTTGGATTGCTTTTGGCAAACATGACCCCAGATTCCAGGTCTGTGACAGCGTCAGATTCCAGACACTGCACTAAGAGGAAGCCTTCCCACCACAGCTACTTCATGTGAAAAAATAGTTTTATAAGAACAACAGTATGATAGCAAAAAGAGAAACTAACAAGTTGCCTTGAAGAAGACAACTAACAATTAGATTTGCCGGTTCGCAATCAACATAAGTAACATCAGCAGCTGAGCGCTGATCATACTGAGGCTGAGCCAGGATTGCTGAACCACACGCAATGGCTCTTAACTCTTAAAGGCGTTTTCATTGACACATCAGAGTTGCAGCTGATTTGCTTTCTGCCTCAGTTCGTCTCAAAGTAACCCGTAAAAGCCTAGTGGACATATCAGTACGGGCGATATTTACTCCCGAATATTCATTTACATATTTACTCTCACTTCAATGTTAAGAATTAACCAAATGAACGGCCAATTTCCAGTCCTGTTGTTTCTGTATTAATTCAAACTCCAAGCAGACATTTATAAATATACGTAAACAAAACAGCTGTGAATAATTTATGCAAAATCAAGCATAACTCAACATAAACAATTGTAGAATAATAGGAGAAGAATAGTAAAGAACACCCAAGCTTGGATGGTGCAATTAAACGTTTCACATAACAGCTTCCAAAAGTTCTTATGAGAGATTTTTTTTAGTCTAAAGCACCTGATAATTATAACACACGTGTGTGTTTTAATGCTCATGCAGCTTCCCAATCAACTGACTGACTTAATATCAGTAGATTGGTTACAACATTTAAGTTAATATCAATGGATTGGTTACAACATTTAAGTTAATATCAGTAGATTGGTTACAACATTTAAGTTAATATCAATGTATTGGTTACAACATTTAAGTTAATATCAGTAGATTGGTTACAACATTTAAGTTAATATCAATGTATTGGTTACAACATTTAAGTTAATATCAATGGATTGGTTACAACATTTAAGTTAATATCGATGGATTGGTTACAACATTTAGGTTAATATCAATGGATTGGTTACAACATTTAAGTTAATATCAATGGATTTGTTACAACATTTAAGTTAATATCAATGGATTGGTTACAACATTTAAGTTAATATCAGTAGATTGGTTACAACATTTAAGTTAATATCAGTAGATTGGTTACAACATTTAAGTTAATATCAATGGATTGGTTACAACATTTAAGGTAATATCAGTAGATTGGTTACAACATTTAAGTTAATATCAATGGATTGGTTACAAAGTTTAAGGTAATATCAGTAGATTGGTTACAACATTAAATTTAAGTTAATATAAATGGATTGGTTACAACATTTAAGTTAATATCAATGGATTGGTTACAACATTTAAGTTAATATCAATGGATTGGTTACAATGTTTAAGGTAATATCAGTAGATTGGTTACAACATTTAAGTTAATATCAGTGAATTGGTTACAACATTTAAGTTAATATCAATGGATTGGTTACAACGTTTAAGGTAATATCAGTAGATTGTTTACAACATTTAAGGTAATATCAGTGAATTTGTTACAAAATTTAAGTTGATATCAGCTTACCTCTTTGTAGTTTACACTTGTTAAACAAAACTTAAACTGTATGCTACCAAAAATATCACAGTCCAGATGTTGTAATATCCGGTATCAATATACGGCAAAGGAAAGGACTGAGAAAAGCAGTCAAGTTACTTAACTTACTTTTAGAAACATTTGTTGTACTATGTATAAGGCACGAGGATATTTTTACCTTGTTCATAAACAGTTCACTAGCTTTTGCGTGCATGGAAATAAGATTTAACCTTTAATGTCGTTGTCTGAGATTTTGTGGTATATCACATTTAAACACACCGACAGTCTTTAAATAATTAACTTTACATTACCAAAAAAAAGGAGCAGAGCCATAGTTTCGGGCAGAAATGTCCCAATTTTTATTTAAAAATACATTTTAGTTGCTAAAACATTGATCTAGTAGCCCATTAGATAAAAATTACTGAATGAAATAAACTAAAGCGTGTGTTTAAATGTAATACTATAAAAAAGTTAAAGAGCTTTATTGAGTTATAGTATGCTAATTTTATCAGGTAAACCTTATAATATAAATACTATAGCCTATTGTTTGTAGATTAAATTTTTAATCGTAGCTCATAACAATTGCTATAGAGATTAGTAGTTAAAAGAAGCACTGGAATAATACTTATTATTAAAATACTCGCATACTGGAAATATACGAAAGAGTACATAATACTTAGTTATGACGTAGCACTGTATAAATGGACACACACTCTCGGCAAACGGTGTAAGGGATATGCAGGTAATGGTCGCCTAAAAGCTTTTAAGCACAGATTCTGAGTTCGCTTTGATTCCGCACCAGTTACTGTATATTGGATTTACGTTATTGGCAATTTGCCACGATGGCGTTCTGAAATACCGTTTATTCATACTCACTTCAGGGAGTTCTTTAGTTGTATTGACAAAGTTGATAAGTGTGCACATCGGCATCAACTGTAACAAAAGGTTTTGTTACTTACTATGTGGTTAATCTGTAACAATAGATTTAAATAGGAAACAAGCTAGGAACACACCACACCAAGTGTCGCCTAACAGGCTTTGCTGAGGTTGTTTGCAAAATATCAAATCCACAGTCCATTTTATTCTCAAGATGTCTTGCAGACAGATGTACAGACAGACAATCCAACAGAAAAGAAATCTGTACATCCTCCAGCAGATAACAGAGATATTAAGTCACGCTGCTGAGTGATAGGCTTCAATGATGCTCTGCCAAATTCCATGGTTGAACAAGCACCATCATAGAACTCATTCTTGTCTACGTAGAAATAAAGTTGCATGCAAAATTTTAAATCTACATATAAAATTTTTACTCGTGGCGATGAAGTTCTAAAAGATCACGCCCAATACGGCTGAAATGGGGCGAAAGTTTAAAATTGCGTTATAAATAGGACTGTGCATTAAATTCATAAATTTTTCACCAGAGAAACTTAGATTTTACTATCTCTTAACTTAAATTTTTGATTGTATATGAATAAAAATTATCTTTTCCTTCCAATTCTCTTTTGGCGGCTTTATTAAAAGAAACCGTGATTTATTTCGTTAATTCATTCTTCGGTTTGTTGGGTTTGGAGAACCATATAAATTTCAATATTTTCTACTCCATTATTTTAAAAAACTCACCATCACATCGATGATGAATAACATTACGGTCTTTACGGTATTGCTTTAAAATATATTTTAAAGAAACAAACTCTTTATCTAATCATAATTTACTTTATAATATGACCAAGAGATCTTTTTACTTTTAAAAACATCTATATATCTATAAAAACGTCTATATAATAATTAAAGTGTGCACACATATTCAACGGCAAAGGCAAAACAACAACAAAGAATCCTTTGAAGAAAGCTAAAGAGAAAATTAATAAATGATTATAACGTTTCCGCCGACTGCGAGGTATTGCGCCACGACGGGTTGCTTTGATACAAAAGGTTTTTTTCTTAAGTACTTCAAAGAGACTACAATGTGTTTTAATCACCCGCGTTCATGCGACGTCTTCTATAAATTTATTACGCGTGTTTATGCATTTATGAGTTTATTTATTATTAGTATGTATTTATATATTTATGTATGCCAGTGCTGTGATCAGAACAACTCATACACAAATGATATCTATTTTCCTTTTTATCACACTTTATGCTAAATTGGTGTTATAACATGGTAATTGCTCATGATGAATGCTTAGAAACTTGTTACATAAACAAAAAATAATGTTAATCAAGAAAATATCCTCCCATTAACTAAATTATTCATTGTCATAGTTATCAGATCTGAATAGTGAAGCGTCTTACTATTATCGCACTATACATCTCAAAGACCTCTTTTTAAGCATTTTCCTGCCCTTCTTAAGAGAGTGATACTGCCTGTGATACGTGTCAGTATTAGAACTTCCGCAACACAGATCCAAAGTCCGACGTCTTTGACCGAGCGGCCATCGGCTTTACCAACTAAACTGAGCGTTTACAAACTTTTAATTTGTTTGCAATCAACATTGGTGCCGTAAACAAACTAACTCCAGATTTTGAAACACTAAGTAAACCTGTTGCAAATAAAAAATTTAATTTTTTAATTAATTAACATACTTAATTTATTAGTGGTTTTCTGAACACTAATGAATTATATGAGAAAAGGTTTCCATAATTTTGAGTTCTAAAAGATAAAACATTAGGCATTCAATACAATTTGTATGTAAAAAGTTCAATTAAACTTATAATATTTACTCCGTTAATGTAAGTAATGCTTGACAAGTGAAAGTGTATAAAAGTATTTAAGCTTAGCCAATAATTAAAAACGTCAAAGAGTCTCTCCAGCTCAGTGAGCGATTTTCCTCTCTGCTGCTACTTTCCCGCCATTAATCCCGGAAGTTGGTCTCTGCGCAAACTGAAAGCTTCCGGTACTTACTGCTTGCTTACATCGATTTTCTAGACCAATTTAGGAAATCTACTTTTTACTAATTAGCCTGCATCTTTTGTAAAATATGGGTATTTTAAAAATATATTTTATGGTCGGTTCATATCTAATGTATTCGTTTAAATCACATAATAGTAATGAACGAACTAAGAGAGAGATAAGGTCTAGAATTGCTTACCGTTTAGTACTGAATATTACAACGCATGCGCATTGTGACCACCGGATCCCAGCGTCTAGCAGTACTGATGTTAGTCTCTGTAGTGCGTTATACAGGGTGTAAAAATAATCCCGGACTGGCTTGATAATTCTCGAACAATTGCAGCTAAAGCAATACAACTAGGCACATCATTACTGCACCTATAAACCTACTTTTTGAAAATCCCATTTATTTGTCATGTCAGAGGGATAACCCGCAAGGAGTCAGAAGGCAATTTGTAATTAGAACATATAGGATGCGTAGTACATCAAGTTAAAGGCCTTTATAAGTAGAGTACAATGCCGTAACTCCGAACACAAAGAATTCAACCCAAACAAAATTATGCTCGTTTAAAGTTCAAAAATATTTGTAAAAACTACAAAAACTGTCCAATTGGTAACGTGAAAGAGTTTTAATATCGGCATCCCTTGAACTCGCCCTAAACATAAATATGGTTGGCAAATATTTGTAATAACTGGAACTGGTAACTGTCAAACGGTATCGTGAGAGAGTTTCAATATCGGCATCCCTTTAACTCGCCCTAAACAGAAATATGGTTGGCAGATATTTGTAATAACTGGAACTGGTAACTGTCAAACGGTATCGTGAGAGAGTTTCAATATCGGCATCCCTTGAACTCGCCCTCAACAGAAATATATATGGCAGATATTTGTAATAACTGGAACTGGTAACTGTCAAACGGTATCGTGAGAGAGTTTCAATATCGGCATCCCTTTAACTCGCCCTAAACAGAAATATGGTTGGCAGATATTAGTAATAACTGGAACTGGTAACTGTCAAACGGTATCGTGAGAGAGTTTCAATATCGGCATCCCTTTAACTCGCCCTAAACAGAAATATGGTTGGCAGATATTTGTAATAACTGGAACTGGTAACTGTCAAACGGTATCGTGAGAGAGTTTCAATAACGGCATCCCTTTAACTCGCCCTAAACAGAAATATGGTTGGCAGATATTTGTAATAACTGGAACTGGTAACTGTCAAACGGTATCGTGAGAGAGTTTCAATATCGGCATCCCTTTAACTCGCCCTAAACAGAAATATGGTTGGCAGATATTTGTAATAACTGGAACTGGTAACTGTCAAACGGTATCGTGAGAGAGTTTCAATATCGGCATCCCTTTAACTCGCCCTAAACTAAAATATGGTTGGCAGATATTTGTAATAACTGGAACTGGTAAATGGCAAACGGTATCGTGAGAGAGTTTTAATATCGGCATCCCTTGAACTCGCCCTAAAGAGAAATATTGTTGGCAGATATTTGTAACAACTGGATCTGGTAACTGTCAAACGGTATCGTGAGAGAGTTTTAATATCGGCATCCCTTGAACTCGCCCTAAACAGAAATATGGTTGGCAGATATTTGTAATAACTGGAACTGGTAACTGTCAAACGGTATCGTGAGAGAGTTTTAATATCGGCATCCCTTGAACTCGCCCTCAACAGAAATATATATGGCAGATATTTGTAATAACTGGAACTGGTAAATGGCAAACGGTATCGTGAGAGAGTTTTAATATCGGCATCCCTTGAACTCGCCCTAAAGAGAAATATTGTTGGCAGATATTTGTAACAACTGGATCTGGTAACTGTCAAACGGTATCGTGAGAGAGTTTTAATATCGGCATCCCTTGAACTCGCCCTAAACAGAAATATGGTTGGCAGATATTTGTAATAACTGGAACTGGTAAATGGCAAACGGTATTGTGAGAGAGTTTTAATATCGGCATCCCTTGAACTCGCCCTAAACAGAAATATGGTTGGCGGATATTTGTAATAACTAAGACTGGTAACTGTCAAACGGTATCGTGAGAGAGTTTTAATATCGGCATCCCTTGAACTCGCCCTCAACAGAAATATATATGGCAGATATTTGTAACAACTGGAACTGGTAACTGTCAAACGGTATCGTGAGAGAGTTTTAACATCGGCATCCCTTGAACTCGCCCTAAAGAGAAATATGGTTGGCATATATTTGTAATAACTGGAACTGGTAACTGTTAAACGGTATCGTGAGAGAGTTTTAACATCGGCATCCCTTGAACTCGCCCTTAAGAGAAATATGGTTGGCAGATATTTGTAATAACTGGTAACTTTCAAACGGTATCGTGAGAGAGTTTTAATATCGGCATCACTTGAACTCGCCCTCAACAAAAATATGGTTGGCAGATATTTGTAACAACTGGAACTGGTAACTGTCAAACGGTATCGTGAGAGAGTTTTAATATCGGCATCCCTTGAACTCGTCCTAAACAGAAATATATTTGGCAGATATTTGTAATAACTGGAACTGGTAACTTTCAAACGGTATCGTGAGAGAGTTTTAATATTGGCATCCCTTGAACTCGCCCTAAACAGAAATATGGTTGGCAGATATTTGTAATAACTGGAACTGGTAACTGTCAAACGGTATCTTGAGAGAGTTTTAATATCGGCATCCCTTGAACTCGTCCTAAACAGAAATATATTTGGCAGATATTTGTAATAACTGGAACTGGTAACTGTCAAACGGTATCGTGAGAGAGTTTTAATATTGGCATCCCTTGAACTCGCCCTAAACAGAAATATGGTTGGCAGATATTTGTAATAACTGGAACTGGTAACTGTCAAACGGTATCTTGAGAGAGTTTTAATATCGGCATCCCTTGAACTCGTCCTAAACAGAAATATGGTTGGCAGATATTTGTAATAACTGGAACTGGTAACTGTCAAACGGTATCGTGAGAGAGTTTTAATATCGGCATCCCTTGAACTCGCCCTCAACAGAAATATGGTTGGCAGATATTTGTAATAACTGGTAACTTTCAAACGGTATCGTGAGAGAGTTTTAATATTGGCATCCCTTGAACTCGCCCTAAACAGAAATATGGTTGGTAGATATTTGTAATAACTGGAACTGGTAACTGTCAAACGGTATCGTGAGAGAGTTTTTAATATCGGCATCCCTTGAACTCGCCCTCAACAGAAATATGGTTGGCAGATATTTGTAATAACTGGTAACTTTCAAACGGTATCGTGAGAGAGTTTTAATATTGGCATCCCTTGAACTCGCCCTAAACAGAAATATGGTTGGCAGATATTTGTAATAACTGGTAACTTTCAAACGGTATCGTGAGAGAGTTTTAATATTGGCATCCCTTGAACTCGCCCTAAACAGAAATATGGTTGGCAGATATTTGTAATAACTGGTAACTTTCAAACGGTATCGTGAGAGAGTTTTAATATCGGCATCACTTGAACTCGCCCTAAACAGAAATATGGTTGGCAGATATTTGTAATAACTGGTAACTTTCAAACGGTATCGTGAGAGAGTTTTAATATTGGCATCCCTTGAACTCGCCCTAAACAGAAATATGGTTGGCAGATATTTGTAATAACTGGTAACTTTCAAACGGTATCGTGAGAGAGTTTTAATATTGGCATCCCTTGAACTCGCCCTAAACAGAAATATGGTTGGCAGATATTTGTAATAACTGGTAACTTTCAAACGGTATCGTGAGAGAGTTTTAATATTGGCATCCCTTGAACTCGCCCTAAACAGAAATATGGTTGGCAGATATTTGTAATAACTGGTAACTTTCAAACGGTATCGTGAGAGAGTTTTAATATTGGCATCCCTTGAACTCGCCCTAAACAGAAATATGGTTGGCAGATATTTGTAATAACTGGTAACTTTCAAACGGTATCGTGAGAGAGTTTTAATATCGGCATCACTTGAACTCGCCCTCAACAAAAATATGGTTGGCAGATATTTGCTAGATAATAAAGGTTGTTTGCCGTCAGCCACGAACTTTATATGGGCAAAAGTTGGAGCCTTAACTCGTCTGCCTGTCTGCCTGGCTAGTTTACTGAATTTAATATCTCCAACCGTCTTTCTCAAACACTTACGTTTTCCGAGAAGTCTTAAGACCTAAGAGATTGCAGTCCGCCAAAACCTAAAAATATGATTTAGTCTTGTAAGCTTTAAAATTGTCTTTTGTATTGTTGCATACCCGAGAAGTAAATGATTAAACATACAAACTAATATAGGTATGTATTTCTTGTATTTCTGTTCTAAGTGGGTTTTATGTCTGAGGATTAAATCAATTGTATAAAAGATTTTGGGGGAAAAGGCCCGCATCCATTTCAAATATTTATTGTCCTCCAAGAGAATTGAACCCGAGACCTCTTGGAACCGTATCCTTACCCCTACACTATGATATTTACGTGGTAATGGAATAAAGGGAAAACAATGATGAAATTACGTGAAATTATCCGTGTTATTTATGGAGAATTTTGGGAAACAGGTAGTTTAATCGAATTTCAGTGTTTTCAAACAAATTGCATATTTAGTAAGTACAAATTTACAAGGGACATTTAATCTTGGAATAAACTATGTGTTTCTAATAATAATTACGTTTTATTTCCTTATTTGAAAACAAACTTGTTGATTGATTAATCATAGCCGGTACCATGTTAAACTCGTTTAAATTTACGGCTTCATTGGTGAGAATGAGAGATTTAGACGAATTTTGAGTTGTGCAATGCTCTTTGATTCTTTTGTGTGCGTAAGATGGCTTTTTATGATTATGACCTGTTCGATTGTTCTGTATTCTGTCTGTCTCTCTTACTCAGTTTAGATGGATGTACATACCTCGAATCAGCACGCAATTCATCAGTGACAGCACAGAGTCGAGGTTAGGAGCCCAAGCACGTACATATCTTGAAGTAATTTTGTAATATTTCGGACAGTTTCTTCCGAGTACGAAGTCTGTCAAATTTACTTTAACTCTGCTATAGTCTCTTAAGTCTGATGCTGTACGAAACATGTGGATACGTAAGGTTATATATAACAATCGCAGTAAATTTATAGAACATCTACTAAGGTTACGCAAGGTATACACATGCACAAGTTAAAAGGACACAAAATAATTACGATGAAAGCATATAAAACCTATTTTCAAAAATTGTTTTACAAATCCGAATATAGCTTAAGGTACGTATGCGTAGTCAGAATCTTTTTACACTTAGGACAACGTAGGGATAACCCCCCGTTATACTTTGTCCTTCAAGGATTCTTGCGCTTGCTTTCGGAGGGACAGATTGTCAAGATGTGTAAGATTGGTGGTAGGGGTCGTCTCCTCTACTGATCCCTTGAGGAGGAATAGCCATCTGTCATTTAACTTTCGTACAAGCGGAGGTTAACTCTGTTCCAGCACCTTTCAGACGAAGCGGGCAGTACTCTCTCGTGTCTAGGCTAGTAACATCCTTTGACAGGAACTCCATCCACTCTAAAAGTCAACCTCCGCACTAAACTCGGCCTGTCAATCCACCCTATGTCCCAATATCTTGATACTGTCAGTCTTTCCTCAGGAAAAGAAGCTGATAAACTGCACTTACTCCTAAAATGACCTTTGCGCTTCTTCCGGAGTGACAGGATATTCTGGATAGGCAAGGTTGGGGGTAGTACTGTCAAAATCAATGAGGAAAGGTTTTTGGCATTAATCTCAGTCTTGGCAATCGAAGAAAGGGAAGCCAGCTTTGTACCAGCCTCTCTAGTCAAAGCAGGCAGGGATTGGCACGCTCTTGTGTCTAGGCTAGAACCTTTGACTCTTAGGGAACACCACTAACGCCAACCTAGCGATCTACTCTTGCACCCCATCATCCTAACAGCGGGCTAGTGATGTGCCACTCCTGGACATCCATGAGGTTGTCCAGATTTAAGTGACACTTCGCTGTTGCTGTATCCAGTGCATATTTAACTGGAAGGTTAGACCAAGCAGGATGGTTACCCTCCTGGGTATAACATGAGCAGATGCCACAATGACAGTAGTAACATTATTGTGTTAAAATCAAAGTTGTGTTCGATTGGCGTAAACATCGTTTACCACAGATATCAGACGGACTGTGAACGGAAAGTGTAACAGAAACTTGAGAGTCGCCAAGTACCGCCGCCTAGTCCGTCTAGATTGGAGAATGACGAGGAGGTAACCGCGCTTGTAGACTAGCTGCAAAACACGGCTGACAAATGGCCTTATCGCTTACAGTCGTAGTGTCTGCACTCACTTCAGTGTTAATGAAACTCGGTTAACTCTGTCCCACTCCGCTGTGGTTTATTCTACATTACTTGGAATGCAATTAAAAGCACCTACTTGTGTTTTACAAATTAAATACCTGTACTGTCACACCACGTTCTTGAAATCAGAATTTACTGTATTACTGTATCTAGTATTTCTTATACTTTATTGGTGGCATGTTGACAGTACAAATATGTGTGTAGAATTACTATATCTGAACTAGGCAGACTTTTAGTATTTTCAATTAAAATATTATTTGTTTAAATACATCTGTGGTACTTTATCTACATTAGCGATCATAAAACACTAACATTTCTAGTGTCATGAAACATGCAATGTAACTAACGACACTTAACTCAACAAAAATAACAAATTCTGAAAAAAAACTATGTTTCTTTTTGTTTTGTCAATTTCAATCTCATTATTATATATTTTTCGTGTCGTTATTGCGTCGCCGAAATTATTAATGATTTGAGGATTCATTTTACTGTTATCTGAGTGACAACTTGTTGGACAACCTGTACCAGAGGATGACAAACGCATAGCGACTATGTTACCATTCAAAATTGGAAGAAGTTCAGTTTGATAACTATACTAGAGATTGACAAACGCATAGCGACTACTATACCAGAGATTGACAAACGCATAGCGACTACTATACCAGAGATTGACAAACGCATAGCGACTATGTTACCATTCAAAATTGGAAGAAGTTCAGTTTGATAACTATACCAGAGATTGACAAACGCATAGCGACTACTATACCAGAGATTGACAAACGCATAGCGACTACTATACCAGAGATTGACAAACGCATAGCGACTATGTTACCATTCAAAATTGGAAGAAGTTCAGTTTGATAACTATACCAGAGATTGACAAACGCATAGCGACTATGTTACCATTCAAAATTGGAAGAAGTTCAGTTTGATAACTATACCAGAGATTGACAAACGCATAGCGACTACTATACCAGAGATTGACAAACGCATAGCGACTACTATACCAGAGATTGACAAACGCATAGCGACTATGTTACCATTCAAAATTGGAAGAAGTTCAGTTTGATAACTATACCAGAGATTGACAAACGCATAGCGACTATGTTACCACTTCAAAATTGGAAGAAGTTCAGTTTGATAACTATACTAGAGATTGACAAACGCATAGCGACTATGTTACCACTTCAAAATTGGAAGAAGTTCAGTTTGATAACTATACCAGAGATTGACAAACGCATAGCGACTATGTTACCACTTCAAAATTCGAAGAAGTTCAGTTTGATAACTATACCAGAGATTGACAAACGCATAGCGATTACTATACCAGAGATTGACAAACGCATAGCGACTACTATACCAGAGATTGACAAACGCATAGCGACTACTATACCAGAGATTGACAAACGCATAGCGACTACTGTACCAGAGATTGACAAACGCATAGCGACTATGTTACCACTTCAAAATTGGAAGAAGTTCAGTTTGATAACTATACCAGAGATTGACAAACACCTAACGGCTATGTTAGCACAACGTTGGAAGAAGTTCATAGTCGGAGACGTGAATGCAATTAACTCTGATGTTATCTATTCTTCAATCTTAAAACGAAGAACTATTTAAAAACGGAGCAGAAAAGTTTTGTCCATAAAGTGAATTCTAATAATACCTTAGGATATAATGTAAGCCATTTTGAAAATGCCTGCTAATAAAAAAATGTGAGATGAAGCACGCTCAGTAAACAATGGTAGATGTGTTCTCCCGCAGGGAATATCCTGAGGTAAATCCATCAGTCTTGCCAACTTAAAGCTATATTTTCCCACCTACACGGGAAATCCTTTCAGCCTAAAGCATCACGCTGCAATGATATCATCCATATAGTAGTTATAACACGTGAACCATAGTGAAGTATGTGACAGAGTAGGTAGTTTTAACATAAATGTTATTTACTGTAGTTTGTAGATAATGTATATTATACGCACCACTTTACTTATTTTACAATATTGATTACGAGGTATTTGAGGATTACCGTAAGCTATTCGAAGGTACGTTACAGTTTAACAGAACCTGAGCTAAATATATAATAAATACAAGGATGTAATAATGGTTGGTTTCGTTACGTTTTGTCTTTTAAATACATAGATTTATTAGTGTAAATTATTACAGGTTTCCATAATATTACATTGAAATGTTCGCTACGAAGGGACGACGACTCAGACTTAAGGGTTCATTCACACTGGCGTTAAATAATTCAATAGCAACTATGAGATCTTTGCAGCTATTCGGACAAATACCAAACAAACTCGACTTTCTTACTGCTTATACAAACTGTTCCGCTCTCCGACTCTAGAGCACTTTTAGCTCTCACTCCCTTTTAAATTTAAATTCCAATCATTCTAAAGTGCATCTGGAGACAGCAAAAATCACAACTTATCTCAAGTATACAAGTTATATGGCAGGAAATAATACAGTAGGAATTCTCTGATAATAGCTAGTATTTACATACTACTATATACATACCCTTCATGCAAAAGATCCATATGCTGTATTTAAGCTACTGTATTCTATCAACAAATTATTCTATCTTTGCTTATGTGGTAAGGTTTACAAGTCGTATCAATCACTGTGCCGATTAAGGTGCGTGTTAAATTTGCTTCACACTTCTAAATTTTTAAATTTTTAAAATTTGTACACGGTTCAATTAAAACCGTATTAAACGTTTCTAAATTAAGCAAAAAACTACTATTGACAAATTTACACTTTCGTGATTAATTGTACTGTATATGAAAATTACGGCTCATACCGTTAATACCTGAATTTTCGAAGAATGATATCTAAACAAAGTCGGTTAATAGTGCAGACAAATAGGGGAAAACCTTGGAACTTTTATTCTTAATTGTCAGAAATCTGTGTTATTTTTTATAAAGGCTTTCTCCAACAACCGTAGTAAACAATACTGCAATATAAATAATGTTTAACATGAAATGCACAATAGATCCATGGTACGGTTATCATTAGAAGGATCACAGACATATAGAGTATTGCAGGATAAACTCTATAGTTTTTCCATAATTTAAAATGGTGCGATATACGATTCAGTAGTATTGCTAATTATTTACCCAAATGAAAATTTACGAAACTCATACGATTTCATTTGTACAGTCTAAGAGTCAAGGACAATATGCACTAATTAAGAACAAAAATTTCACCGATTGAAAGAGAGAAATTTATTGTAACCCGCACTAATTTCGATGTAAATCAAAATGGAAAGGGTGATTGATACATACTTAACACAGATAAGTTATGGGGTTAAACATATAAAACTATATTTATTTTTGAAATCGTATTTTTCCTAGCTTAACACTGTTAAAATCAATCACCAGGCACGTAAAGAAATGTTTAATCAGCGCCAACTAGGTGGGTTTTATACAGATCCACATATTGGCGACTACCATTAATTATGTGTAACTTTCGGTTTTAAATACATCTAATTAAGAAAAATAAAATTGTGAAAGAAACTATGGTTTCATATCCTAACCCTTTCGATATAAGTACTCTCATTTCGAAAAAATTTACCCCACAAAAATTACTGCAGCCGACGATCGATTTCATTCTTAAAAAAAAACCGTAACGGTTTCAACAAAAGCCACGTTGTGTGCTAGTGCAATGCAAACTGAATCTCAGCTCTTAGATTATTACCATTTTTTACTATCAATTTTAACATGATGATTAATTGGACATCTGCATATAAACAAAGATGACTCAAATCATGAAACACTGTGTACAACAATATGTTGCGACGAGAGTATGGGGTAGTGGCGATAGGAGAGTGAAGTAGAACGCTGTGTAGACAGTGAGGCCCAACACGATCTCTCTGGCCCAACACACACAGCCAGCCACACCACACGTGAGCCATCCATCTCTTGTGATGAATCGCTCAGCAGTTGATGATTTGTGGTCCTCCGAACTAAACTAATTCTCTCGCTGTTGGCCAGAGCATATGTCTCTGTATGTTTCCGCAGAACAAACACACGTTATTTAGTTGAGGTGGATTTAAAAAATGAACGCGCTAATGAGTTGCGAGAAAGAAAAAAATGTAAAACGTGATACAAAAATATACTTTTTCACTCATTAAACTTCTCTTTCCTTTCACTCACGTAATGGCCCCATTAACACACTAGTGACTGCAGAAAGGTTAACCTGAGAGAATAAAATCACCATTGACCTACAAACTACCGTCTGATAGATGTTCTATTTGCTCCCATCTATTAACCAACACGTTTTCACCACACCACATTTGATGCTCACTACAGTCAAACGTAGGGTCATCAGCAAGTTTTTGAGACGTTAATGAGTTCTCCTCACACTTTTCTAATATTAAGTCTTCGTAATCAATATCTTCTCATCGCATAGCGCTCCACCTAGGCAGTTCGTAGAAGGGGTTCGTCATCGGGAACAGTATTAGACCTTTAAATGTGTCCAAGCGTTCTTACCATCAAATCTCCGTAATCAATCTCTTCTCATCGCATAGCGCTCCACCTAGGCAGTTCGTAGAAGGGGTTCGTCATCGGGAACAGTATTAGACCTTTAAATGTGTCCAAGCGTTCTTACCATCAAATCTCCGTAATCAATCGAGACTTTTACAATTCCTGTATAATGAAAACGTGATTTCAAAAATGTTACAGATATTCATGCAAAAAATGTTACTTGACGATTTTGTAACCAAAATTGACACTAATAAGTACTATACTATAAACAGTATTTAGCAGAAAGTTACAAATAGTAAATAAAACATTTATCCCGCTTTTAAACTAACATCGTACATGATACAGAACTCTGGGACTGTGTTAAAACAAACGCCCACATATTAACATTAGAATTGTCACCAAATAGGTAATATATTTTAGTAGTTCCTACTATAAACAAAAATATATTGAAGAATGTTTTAAACCAGAAATTTATGACTTGGAATTGGAATTTAAAAATGTAAAGCATTAGGCATGCAGATGTATGACGCTGTGACTGAATAAATAAGGAAACAAGATATGACGTGATTTAATCCTGATGTTCAAGAAATGATTTATAATACTTCAACAAAATTATAAGGAAAATGAAAACGAATGTTCACAAAATAATTTCTTATTGTACAAGGTAAAGTAGAAATATTTTTATAACTTTGCACTTACAATTTTTTATTTATTATTACCACTTAATGTTTATTATTATATTTTTATAATTACGTCAAATACTTATATCACTTTAGCAATTTGTCTTAGTTGTAACTTTGAGGTGGAAGGTAAAGTGTCGATATATCAAGAGAGCCTTACCGCTTGTTTACATTACAGAACAGTTTCGGCAACGAGACCGTAGTTATATTTATAGCGTGTTCCACCCTTATAAATAGCGACAGGGTTCTGTACCAGTCTGTACCAGAATCCCTCCCCCTCCACAACCCACAACCCAAGCTCCCAGCAATACTCCTTGCCCTTCACTACAACTTATCCCTTATTCCTCTCGGCGAATCCTCAATACGCCTATGCTGTCTGGGAGGTGTGACACAAATTAGTGCCAACAAAATAGATTAGCACTAGAATACAGATAGGCAATTTTATGCCTGTGTCTGTCTTTAAGATATCTCGAAAACGGCCAGACCTATAGATTTGAAAGTTTGCACGATGATTCTTTTTCTTTGAAGAATCCTGAGTTCGATGATGGTACATGTCACTCTATGGGATTTTTCTGAGCGTTAGTGAATATTTTTACATTGGTCGTATGGGTATCTTAATGGCAACGATAAAATAGCAGAAGAAATAGATTTGTTAAAACACACTGAATACATATGGGGTTTCAACATGTGACATATTTATTCATAGATATAAAATAAAAATTATAGAGTGGAAAGTCAATGTTATAAATTGTTGACAAAAGTTGGTTTTAGTTATTCTTGTAACTTAGTCTGTCCCCCCTCCCTAGAGTTCACCAAATCTTGTATGGTTTGAACATTGTTTTCCTGTAAAGTTGAGAGATTAAACGGAATAGCTGGTATTAACTATGTTACTATATCGTACCAAACGATATATAGTTCTTTAAGAAGTGAGAAACTGCCAATTAGTTTTTCATGATTAATTTCCCGTAAGAGAGAAACTGGTACCTAGAAAAACTAGTTTTAGCGAGTTGAAGGGTTACGAACGAGATAAAAAAATACGAAGTGATACGTTTTTCTAAGGTCGCTTTTTATGTTTATTCATTTAAAAAGCAATCGACAGACACGTGGCTTTAATGTTATTTTCAGACACTTTTCTAGTTAGCTGGCTTTCTTATTTTTTTATTATTTATTTAGCTGATTTATTTTTAAGGTATTGATTTTTTAAATTTAAAAATTAATTCTAAATATCTGTTTTGTTAGAGATTAAATTAAAATATTATTGAACGTTAAAACTGCTTGATACAAACTTTAAAATAATAAAACCTAATTAATTATCAATTTATTGTTCTCGTATTCGTTTATTCAGCAACTAAACCAAAATTAAGCACACATCAAATTCCAAATAATTCTTTATATTCATATGTGAAGATAAAAAAATACTATAAAATTAGAGTAAGATTTTAAAACAATATACAATACAATACAAAATAATTGTAAAGTGTACATGGTTTGTTTTTGTTAGAGAATCTGATACCTAATTTCAATGTACATTAATAAAATTTGTATAAACGGCAATAACATAATTGAATTTTTCATTAAACTTTGAACAACAAAAAGTACTTGCTTCGCCAGGACTCGAACCCGGATCTCTCAAGTGCCGGGTGAGTGTGCTACTACTACACCACAGATCCATTACTTTTTACGATTCGATTATTTTATTTATATATATACGAGTATATATATTATCTCTTTTATATATATATATATATATATATATATATATATATATATATATATATATATATTATCTCTTTTATATATATATATATATATATATATTATCTCTTTTATATATATAAAAGAGCCTTTTACCTCAGTGACCGAAAAAAAGAAAATTGTTAAAAATAAACACCCCGTTAGAGATCGTAGTTCTTTATACAAATATGGTTAGGAGTTGAGGCACTGCACCAAATTGCTTATTAGCGAAAGCGTGATCTAATTTTACAGGCCGGTCCCGAGGTAATCAATTTAAACTAATCTTGACAAGGGACGGCTTCTTAAGCAGCCTAAATCCCTTCTTGATTGCCGCCATAGTGGGCGCCCGACGCCCGGCCCTTCTCACTATGAATGTAGCCAATCTAGTCTAACGTAGCTTAACATATGATGTAGAGTGACACACGGTGTCAAACATGGCTCTATGTGTGACTCATTCGGAACAAAGCGAATATAACTAAATAACATTGTTTTATTTCAGTACATCTAAGAATGGTAATATATATATAATTTAATTTCAATAAACATTGAATCACAAAAAGTACTTGCTCCGCCGGGAGTCGAACCCGGATCTCTCACTTGCCGGGTGAATGTGCTACCATTACACCACAGAGCGCTTACTTTTTCCGATTCAATTATTTTGTATTTGGCCGTATCTGTCACATATGCGTTTAAATAAGCAAACTAACATATGATCGGAAGACCAAATACCTGTCAAATGACTTTTATTTACATTAAATTGTATAAATGGCAATAGACTTATTTAATTTCAATAAACATTGAATCACAAAGAGTACTTGCTCCGCCGGGAGTAATTATATATATATATATATATATATATATATATATATATATATATATATATATATACAGGGTGTATATTATGTCTGGAAACACCCAAATATATCCTTTAATAATTTAAATATAAATTTGAAACCTCTTACAATCGTGATAGAGATTGGGCATCTACTTTTTGGAACAATATTTTGTTATGTCACACCAACGGGGGACGTCCTGCCGAGGGTATCGTGAATATTCTTAATGGAAGCCTATACCTTGTGATACATAATTTTAAAGGTAATAGCTTACTGAATTGAATGCCACAAGCCGCATCTCAAAGGAATTATTCTATCAGAAAATAGAGCATTTTTAGTATTGAAAATTTACTGATGTTCAACAATGTAATTTTAACATGGTTCTTGCCACAAAATGTGATACACTAATTTTTTATCATTTTTTTAAATGTTCAATTAAATAAAACAAAAATTTCATTTTAAGCTGGTTCTATTAGCACAAATTTGCCAGTTTTTATTACAGTACAATTATGGAAATACTTATGTTATTGATTTCTTATTACAAATAAAAAATAATGTATGCTGTTAGAAAAGTCTTACAACAAACGTTTTACCTGCATTTGGTGTCAAAGCAATTGTTCGAACTGTGTTCCTCCTACGGTTTGACAATGAGCCAATCTTGTGTAAAATGATTCGACAGAGTTGCCTAACATTTCTTCAGTTATCAAAGCAATCTCCTCTATAATCCTGTTTCTTAGGTCTTCCAAATTATGAGGCTTTCTTCTATAAACATTGGATTTTAAATGACCCCATAGGAAATAATCGATTGGTGACAAATCCGGAGATCTTGGAGGCCATTCGATTTCTCCTCTTCGGCCAATCCATTTATGAGGAAACCTTAAATCCAAATACTCTCTTACCTGTCTCCCATAATGGGGTGGAGCACCATCCTGCTGAAACCATACATTATCAAAGTATTCTCCTGATGCAATTTGAATAGCTGGGATTATTTCATTTTGGAGCATATTGTAGTAAAGTTCGGCATTTAAATTTCCATTGATGAAAAAGGGTCCAACAATTTTGTTACCTAAAATTCCACACCATACGTTCAGTTTTTGTGGTTGCTGTGAATGGGACTCAGTAATCCAATGTGGGTTTTCACTATCCCAGTAACGGCAATTGTGCCTGTTAACATTGCCATTTAGGAAAAAAGTTGCCTCATCAGAAAATAGTATGTTGGTCAGAAAATCTCTATTGTCATCACATTTGCGCATCACAAGTTCACAAAACTCAACTCTTCTGTCGTAATCATCCTCACTTAACTGTTGGACTAAATGAACTTTAAATGGTTTGTATTTATTAATTTTCAAAATCTTACTCACAGACATAGGGTGCATATCATGTTGCTGTGCAGCTTTTCTGAGCGATGTATGTGGGTCTTCAATAAATGTTTGCAAAACATCTAGTGCATGTTCTTCATCTGTTGCAGATTGTATCCTACCCGACTTTGGCCGATTACGTACACTCCCTGTCATTTCAAAACGCTCAATAGTTTTTGATATTGTTGAAACACTTATGGGATTCCTTTCTGGGAAAGTGTCATTAAACAAATTACAAACTTCCCGATAAGATCTTTGACGATCGCCATATCCTCGCATCATCAACAGAGTAATTCGTTCTCTTTCAGACAATTCCATTAAAATGCAAAATAAAAACTGAACTACTGTAATTAGATAACTTGTTGACAGCAATGCTTCAGAGACACTGATTAACTCGACAGGAATGATATGACCTTTGTCCATTTGTAATTCCCAAGCTTAGACCTGTCTAGTGAAAGCTCCATGCTCAACAAACTGAAACCTGTAGACCAGATGATTAATAACACAATAATGTTTCTCATAGGCTAGTGACCTTTGTCTCTTTAAACCTTCCTGCTGACTGGAAAACACCAAGTACAGATTCATAAGTAATCAGAGAAAGTGACTCATAAGTTTTATTCATTGTAATAAAAACTGGTACATTTGTACTAATGAAACCAGCTTAAAAATAAATTGTTTTTTTTTTTAATTTAATTGAACATTTAAAAAATGATAAAAAATTAGTGTATCACATTTTGTGGCAAGAACCATGTTAAAATTACATTGTTGAACATCAGTAAATTTTCAATACTAAAAATGCTCTATTTTCTGATAGAATAATTCCTTTGAGATGCGGCTTGTGGCATTCAATTCAGTAAGCTATTACCTTTAAAATTATGTATCACAAGGTATAGGCTTCCATTAAGAATATTCACGATACCCTCGGCAGGACGTCCCCCGTTGGTGTGACATAACAAAACATTGTTCCAAAAAGTAGATGCCCAATCTCTATCACGATTGTAAGAGGTTTCAAATTTATATTTAAATTATTAAAGGATATATTTGGGTGTTTCCAGACATAATATACACCCTGTATATATATATATATATATATATATATTATTAAGGATATAATTAATATATATATATATATATATATATATAATTAAGGATTATATATATATAATATATATATATAATATATATATATATATATTATAAAGGATATTGTAAAACGTTAAAATTGCATTCCCGTTATATTTATTAAGGACCCGACATTCCCTTTTACGTCGCAGTCTGTCTGCTGTCTGTACATCCGTGTGGTGACTTCGTCCTTGGAAAGAGATCAAACGGTTAAAATTAGAGTTAACAGAACAAAATTCAAATACTTTTGAATTGTGCTTTAATTACGACGACAAACACAACAAAGCAAACAAACCATTTATAGTGCATAAGTTGTTAGTTAATGCCATCATATCACCATGATACAGAACACACAACAGATGACCAGTTCTGATAGGTACAGTGAGTTCGGTGAAGACTCCCGTTACGTTCTGTAGGTCATTTGATTACTCAGTTGTATCGGCAGAGAGGCAGTGTTTCGCGTAACTGGCTTCGCTGAGGTTATATACTACATTTATAGTGCATAAGTTGTTAGTTAATGCCACATATACACCATGATACAGAACACACAACAGATGACCAGTTCTGATAGGTACAGTGAGTTCGGTGAAGACTCCCGTTACGTTCTGTAGGTCATTTGATTACTCAGTTGTATCGGCAGAGAGGCAGTGTTTCGCGTAACTGGCTTCGCTGAGGTTCTATACTACATTTATAGTGCATAAGTTGTTAGTTAATGCCATCATATCACCATGATACAGAACACACAACAGATGACCAGTTCTGATAGGTACAGTGAGTTCGGTGAAGACTCCCGTTACGTTCTGTAGGTCATTTGATTACTCAGTTGTATCGGCAGAGAGGCAGTGTCTCGCGTAACTGGCGTCGCTGAGGTTCTATACTACATTTATAGTGCATAAGTTGTTAGTTAATGCCATCATATCACCATGATACAGAACACACAACAGATGACCAGTTCTGATAGGTACAGTGAGTTCGGTGAAGACTCCCGTTACGTTCTGTAGGTCATTTGACTACTCAGTTGTATCGGCAGAGGCAGTGTTTCGCGTAACTGGCGTCGCTGAGGTTCTATACTACATTTATAGTGCATAAGTTGTTAGTTAATGCCATCATATCACCATGATACAGAACACACAACAGATGACCAGTTCTGATAGGTACAGTGAGTTCGGTGAATACTCCCGTTACGTTCTGTAGGTCATTTGATTACTCAGTTGTATCGGCAGAGAGGCAGTGTTTCGCGTAACAGGCTTCGCTGAGGTTCTATACTACATTTAATATCTACAGCTCATTTCATTATCGCGATGCCTTGCGGATAGATAGACAAGCTGGCATTCACACAGAAGAGAACATTTTACATCCTCTCGGCAGGCTAAAGAGAATTGAGTCAGCCTAGTGAGTGAGATGCATCGTGACGCTCAGGCAATATTCATGGTTGCAATATATTACAATCCATTCTTTACTTGTAAAATGGAAGATTCATACAAAATTTACCGATTTAATACTTCACAAGATATATTTCAGAATGACACATTAACGTTTTTCATCTCAGTGCTTAAATAATTGAAGTTCCGGTGAGCTAGGGATGTAGAACAACGCAAGAGCAAACAAGTCTTGTCACTGACTTTTGACAGACTTTTCTGCCTTGTTCTTTTTAATCCACGAATAAAGATTACGTATTAAATTCTTAAAGGATTTATTTTGCTATATTCTCGTCGCCATCATGGTTAGCAGAAATATGAATGTACTAATATTTGCTAACGCTCAGCAAAATTCCAAGGAATGACGTGTGCCATCATCACGACTAGTGATGACAATAAAGAAATGAAGCTCCTGCAAAACTCCAAGTCTATAGGTCAGTTCATTTTCAAAAAATCATGAGGACAGAAAATACATTGCTCAGCTGCTTAGTGTACACAGTAACCAGTGCAGTAGTGTAACATTACACAAACAGCTTTAGTGTATTTGACGTCGCTATCATCATGTCACGTGGTATGCTATCTAATGACTTGTAGTGTGGACAGTAACCAGTGCAGTGGTGTAAAATTACACAAACAGCTTTACTGTATTTGACGTCGCTATCATCATGTCACGTGGTATGCTATCTAATGACTTGTAGTGTGGACAGTAACCAGTGCAGTGGTGTAACATTAAACAAACAGCTTTACTGTATTTGACGTCGCTATCACCATGTGACATGGTATGCTATCTAATGACTTGTAGTGTGGACAGTAACCAGTGCAGTGGTGTAACATTATACAAACAGCTTTAGTGTATTTGACGTCGCTATCATCATGTGACATGGTATGCTATCTAATGACTTGTAGTGTGGACAGTAACCAGTGCAGTGGTGTAACATTACACAAACAGCTTTAGTGTATTTGACGTCGCTATCATCATGTCACGTGGTATGCTATCTAATGACTTGTAGTGTGGACAGTAACCAGTGCAGTGGTGTAACATTATACAAACAGCTTTAGTGTATTTGACGTCGCTATCATCATGTCACGTGGTATGCTATCTAATGACTTGTAGTGTGGACAGTACACAGTGCAGTGGTGTAACATTATACAAACAGCTTTAGTGTATTTGACGTCGCTATCATCATGTCACGTGGTATGCTATCTAATGACTTGTAGTGTGGACAGTAACCAGTGCAGTGGTGTAACATTACACAAACAGCTTTAGTGTATTTGACGTCGCTATCATCATGTCACGTGGTATGCTATCTAATGACTTGTAGTGTGGACAGTAACCAGTGCAGTGGTGTAACATTATACAAACAGCTTTAGTGTATTTGACGTCGATATCATCATGTGACGTGGTATGGTATCTAATGACTTGAAGTGTGGACAGTAACCCAGTGCAGTGGTGTAACATTACACAAACAGCTTTAGTGTATTTGACGTCGCTATCATCATGTGACGTGGTATGCTATCTAATGACTTGTAGTGTGGACAGTAACCAGTGCAGTGGTGTAACATTATACAAACAGCTTTAGTGTATTTGACGTCGCTATCATCATGTCACGTGGTATGCTATCTAATGACTTGTAGTGTGGACAGTAACCAGTGCAGTGGTGTAACATTATACAAACAGCTTTAGTGTATTTGACGTCGCTATCATCATGTGACGTGGTATGGTATCTAATGACTTGTAGTGTGGACAGTAACCAGTGCAGTGGTGTAACATTATACAAACAGCTTTAGTGTATTTGACGTCGCTATCATCATGTGACGTGGTATGCTATCTAATGACTTGTAGTGAGGACAGTAACCAGTGCAGTGGTGTAACATTATACATACAGCTTTAGTGTATTTGACGTCGCTATCATCATGTCACGTGGTATGCTATCTAATGACTTGTAGTGTGGACAGTAACCAGTGCAGTGGTGTAACATTATACAAACAGCTTTAGTGTATTTGACGTCGCTATCATCATGTCACGTGGTATACTATCTAATGACTTGTAGTGTGGACAGTAACCAGTGCAGTGGTGTAACATTACACAAACAGCTTTAGTGTATTTGACGTCGCTATCATCATGTCACGTGGTATACTATCTAATGACTTGTAGTGTGGACAGTAACCAGTGCAGTGGTGTAACATTACACAAACAGCTTTACTGTATTTGACGTCGCTATCATCATGTCACGTGGTATACTATCTAATGACTTGTAGTGTGGACAGTAACCAGTGCAGTGGTGTAACATTACACAAACAGCTTTACTGTATTTGACGTCGCTATCATCATGTCACGTGGTATACTATCTAATGACTTGTAGTGTGGACAGTAACCAGTGCAGTGGTGTAACATTACACAAACAGCTTTAGTGTATTTGACGTCGCTATCATCATGTCACGTGGTATACTATCTAATGACTTGTAGTGTGGACAGTAACCAGTGCAGTGGTGTAACATTACACAAACAGCTTTAGTGTATTTGACGTCGCTATCATCATGTCACGTGGTATGCTATCTAATGACTTGTAGTGTGGACAGTAACCAGTGCAGTGGTGTAACATTACACAAACAGCTTTAGTGTATTTGACGTCGCTATCATCATGTCACGTGGTATGCTATCTAATGACTTGTAGTGTGGACAGTAACCAGTGCAGTGGTTGTAACATTACACAAACAGCTTTACTGTATTTGACGTCGCTATCATCATGTCACGTGGTATGCTATCTAATGACTTGTAGTGTGGACAGTAACCAGTGCAGTGGTGTAACATTACACAAACAGCTTTAGTGTATTTGACGTCGCTATCATCATGTCACGTGGTATGCTATCTAATGACTTGTAGTGTGGACAGTAACCAGTGCAGTGGTGTAACATTACACAAACAGCTTTAGTGTATTTGACGTCGCTATCATCATGTCACGTGGTATGCTATCTAATGACTTGTAGTGTGGACAGTAACCAGTGCAGTGGTGTAACATTACACAAACAGCTTTAGTGTATTTGACGTCGCTATCATCATGTCACGTGGTATGCTATCTAATGACTTGTAGTGTGGACAGTAACCAGTGCAGTGGTGTAACATTATACAAACAGCTTTAGTGTATTTGACGTCGCTATCATCATGTCACGTGGTATGCTATCTAATGACTTGTAGTGTGGACAGTAACCAGTGCAGTGGTGTAACATTACACAAACAGCTTTACTGTATTTGACGTCGCTATCATCATGTCACGTGGTATGCTATCTAATGACTTGTAGTGTGGACAGTAACCAGTGCAGTGGTGTAACATTACACAAACAGCTTTACTGTATTTGACGTCGCTATCATTATGTCACGTGGTATGCTATCTAATGACTTGTAGTGTGGACAGTAACCAGTGCAGTGGTGTAACATTATACATACAGCTTTACTGTATTTGACGTTGCTATCATCATGTCTCATGGTATGCTATCTAATGACTTCTAGTGTGGACAGTAACCAGTGCAGTGGTGTAACATTACACAAACAGCTTTACTGTATTTGACGTCGCTATCATCATGTCACGTGGTATGCTATCTAATGACTTGTAGTGTGGACAGTAACCAGTGCAGTGGTGTAACATTATACAAACAGCTTTACTGTATTTGACGTCGCTATCATCATGTCACGTGGTATGCTATCTAATGACTTGTAGTGTGGACAGTAACCAGTGCAGTGGTGTAACATTACACAAACAGCTTTACTGTATTTGACGTCGCTATCATCATGTCACGTGGTATGCTATCTAATGACTTGTAGTGTGGACAGTAACCAGTGCAGTGGTGTAACATTACACAAACAGCTTTACTGTATTTGACGTCGCTATCATCATGTCACGTGGTATGCTATCTAATGACTTGTAGTGTGGACAGTAACCAGTGCAGTGGTGTAACATTACACAAACAGCTTTAGTGTATTTGACGTCGCTATCATCATGTCACGTGGTATGCTATCTAATGACTTGTAGTGTGGACAGTAACCAGTGCAGTGGTGTAACATTACACAAACAGCTTTAGTGTATTTGACGTCGCTATCATCATGTCACGTGGTATGCTATCTAATGACTTGTAGTGTGGACAGTAACCAGTGCAGTGGTGTAACATTACACAAACAGCTTTAGTGTATTTGACGTCGCTATCATCATGTCACGTGGTATGCTATCTAATGACTTGTAGTGTGGACAGTAACCAGTGCAGTGGTGTAACATTACACAAACAGCTTTACTGTATTTGACGTCGCTATCATCATGTCACGTGGTATGCTATCTAATGACTTGTAGTGTGGACAGTAACCAGTGCAGTGGTGGTGTAACATTACACAAACAGCTTTACTGTATTTGACGTCGCTATCATCATGTCACGTGGTATGCTATCTAATGACTTGTAGTGTGGACAGTAACCAGTGCAGTGGTGTAACATTACACAAACAGCTTTAGTGTATTTGACGTCGCTATCATTATGTCACGTGGTATGCTATCTAATGACTTGTAGTGTGGACAGTAACCAGTGCAGTGGTGTAACATTACACAAACAGCTTTAGTGTATTTGACGTCGCTATCATCATGTCACGTGGTATGCTATCTAATGACTTGTAGTGTGGACAGTAACCAGTGCAGTGGTGTAACATTACACAAACAGCTTTAGTGTATTTGACGTCGCTATCATCATGTCACGTGGTATGCTATCTAATGACTTGTAGTGTGGACAGTAACCAGTGCAGTGGTGTAACATTACACAAACAGCTTTAGTGTATTTGACGTCGCTATCATCATGTCACGTGGTATGCTATCTAATGACTTGTAGTGTGGACAGTAACCAGTGCAGTGGTGTAACATTATACAAACAGCTTTAGTGTATTTGACGTCGCTATCATCATGTCACGTGGTATGCTATCTAATGACTTGTAGTGTGGACAGTAACCAGTGCAGTGGTGTAACATTACACAAACAGCTTTAGTGTATTTGACGTCGCTATCATCATGTCACGTGGTATGCTATCTAATGACTTGTAGTGTGGACAGTAACCAGTGCAGTGGTGTAACATTATACAAACAGCTTTAGTGTATTTGACGTCGCTATCATCATGTCACGTGGTATGCTATCTAATGACTTGTAGTGTGGACAGTAACCAGTGCAGTGGTGTAACATTACACAAACAGCTTTAGTGTATTTGACGTCGCTATCATCATGTCACGTGGTATGCTATCTAATGACTTGTAGTGTGGACAGTAACCAGTGCAGTGGTGTAACATTATACATACAGCTTTAGTGTATTTGACGTCGCTATCATCATGTCACGTGGTATGCTATCTAATGACTTGTAGTGTGGACAGTAACCAGTGCAGTGGTGTAACATTATACAAACAGCTTTAGTGTATTTGACGTCGCTATCATCATGTCACGTGGTATGCTATCTAATGACTTGTAGTGTGGACAGTAACCAGTGCAGTGGTGTAACATTATACAAACAGCTTTAGTGTATTTGACGTCGCTATCATCATGTCACGTGGTATGCTATCTAATGACTTGTAGTGTGGACAGTAACCAGTGCAGTGGTGTAACATTATACAAACAGCTTTAGTGTATTTGACGTCGCTATCATCATGTCACGTGGTATGCTATCTAATGACTTGTAGTGTGGACAGTAACCAGTGCAGTGGTGTAACATTACACAAACAGCTTTAGTGTATTTGACGTCGCTATCATCATGTCACGTGGTATGCTATCTAATGACTTGTAGTGTGGACAGGTATCAGTGCAGTGGTGTAACATTATACATACAGCTTTACTGTATTTGACGTTGCTATCACTATGTCTCATGGTATGCTATCTAATGACTTCTAGTGTGGACAGTAACCAGTGCAGTGGTGTAACATTACACAAACAGCTTTAGTGTATTTGACGTCGCTATCATTATGTCACGTGGTATGCTATCTAATGACTTGTAGTGTGGACAGTAACCAGTGCAGTGGTGTAACATTATACAAACAGCTTTAGTGTATTTGACGTCGCTATCATCATGTCACGTGGTATGCTATCTAATGACTTGTAGTGTGGACAGTTATCAGTGCAGTGGTGTAACATTACACAAACAGCTTTAGTGTATTTGACGTCGCTATCATCATGTCACGTGGTATGCTATCTAATGACTTGTAGTGTGGACAGTAACCAGTGCAGTGGTGTAACATTACACAAACAACTTTAGTGTATTTGACGTCGCTATCATCATGTCACGTGGTATGCTATCTAATGACTTGTAGTGTGGACAGTAACCAGTGCAGTGGTGTAACATTATACAAACAGCTTTAGTGTATTTGACGTCGCTATCATCATGTCACGTGGTATGCTATCTAATGACTTGTAGTGTGGACAGTAACCAGTGCAGTGGTGTAACATTACACAAACAGCTTTACTGTATTTGACGTCGCTATCATCATGTCACGTGGTATACTATCTAATGACTTGTAGTGTGGACAGTAACCAGTGCAGTGGTGTAACATTACACAAACAGCTTTAGTGTATTTGACGTCGCTATCATCATGTCACGTGGTATGCTATCTAATGACTTGTAGTGTGGACAGTAACCAGTGCAGTGGTGTAACATTATACAAACAGCTTTACTGTATTTGACGTCGCTATCACTATGTCTCACGTGGTATGCTATCTAATGACTTGTAGTGTGGACAGTAACCAGTGCAGTGGTGTAACATTACACAAACAGCTTTACTGTATTTGACGTCGCTATCATCATGTCACGTGGTATACTATCTAATGACTTGTAGTGTGGACAGTAACCAGTGCAGTGGTGTAACATTACACAAACAGCTTTACTGTATTTGACGTCGCTATCATCATGTCACGTGGTATACTATCTAATGACTTGTAGTAGTGTGTACAGTAACCAGTGCAGTGGTGTAACATTACACAAACAGATTTACTGTATTTGACGTCGCTATCATCATGTCACGTGGTATACTATCTAATGACTTGTAGTGTGGACAGTAACCAGTGCAGTGGTGTAACATTACACAAACAGCTTTACTGTATTTGACGTCGCTATCATCATGTCACGTGGTATACTATCTAATGACTTGTAGTGTGGACAGTAAACAGTGCAGTGGTGTAACATTACACAAACAACTTTAGTGTATTTGACGTCGCTATCATCATGTCACGTGGTACGCTATGTAATGACTTCTAGTGTGGACAGTAACCAGTGCAGTGGTGTAACATTACACAAACAGCTTTACTGTATTTGACATCGCTATCATTATGTCACGTGGTATGCTATCTAATGACTTGTAATGTGGACAGTAACCAGTGCAGTGTTGTAACATTACACAAACAGCTTTACTGTATTTGACGTCGCTACATCATGTCACGTGGTATGCTATCTAATGACTTATAGTGTGGACAGTAACCAGTGCAGTGGTGTAACATTACACAAACAGCTTTACTGTATTTGACGTCGCTATTATCATGTCACGTGGTATGCTATCTAATGACTTGTAGTGTGGACAGTAACCAGTGCAGTGGTGTAACATTACACAAACAGCTTTACTGTATTTGACGTCGCTATCATCATGTCACGTGGTATGCTATCTAATGACTTGTAGTGTGGACAGTAACCAGTGCAGTGGTGTAACATTACACAAACAGCTTTAGTGTATTTGACGTCGCTATCATCATGTCACGTGGTATGCGATCTAATGACTTGTAGTGTGGACAGTAACCAGTGCAGTAGTGTAACGTTACACAAACAGCTTTAGTGTATTTGACGTCGCTATCATCATGTCACGTGGTATGCTATCTAATGACTTGTAGTGTGGACAGTAACCAGTGCAGTGGTGTAACATTACACAAACAGCTTTACTGTATTTTACGTCGCTATCATCATGTCACGTGGTATGCTATCTAATGACTTGTAGTGTGGACAGTAACCAGTCCAGTGGTGTAACATTACACAAACAGCTTTACCGTATTTGACGTCGCTACATCATGTCACGTGTTCAAAGCCAAAGTGCTGGAGTGGCCCTTAGGATGACTGGAGTGGCCCTTTGAGTTCGGAAACCTGTGTGAGGCGAGGAAACAGTTTAATGTAACATTATATAAACATATTACATCATATAAACAGCAGTACACGTGATTTATTTGGCATTTGTAATAGTTTCAATCATTTTTTATTACTTTTCTTCTTGTTTTGCCCGTTTAGATCAAAAGTGGACAATGTTTGTTCAAAGTTTTTTCACCCTGCAGATCAAATTATTTTTGTAACATTCGAATTGCCATGCTATAATAACACCAAGCAGAAGGGACCATAAGCACTTTTATTACAACCATCAGGAAAACATATTTCGTCCACACGGCCTATACCGTGATCGTGATTAAAATGAAAAACATTGAACACAATATTTCCTTGGGATAAAGTATACTTTAAATACATAAAAGTATTTTCTTTTTGTGAAGCCTTATGAAAACCATTAAAATATATATAATCAATGGCACGTTGTTCATCAAATCGGATAGGAAATAATTTGTTAAATTAGGAAAGCATTTCTTGAACTGCTTACCTTTGAATTTTTATAATTTAATTTAAACGTTCTTATTTTTTTTATAATTGTCTTGACAAATCCAAAACTAATCAAACTCCAATGCGAATTACGAAAGATGTTTTACAAATCGTGTTTTGTACGTGTATCTGTGTGTGCTTATACTAGTAACATACGAGTCATACCGTAAATCTGTAACATAATCAAAAACAACACAATAGAATATGTTTTCTAAGAATTATAGTCTCTATGAACTTCGTGAGATTTTATAAAATTTTGTATGTGTTTTAATTTTTATTACTAAACATTTGGGTAGTACTCATTTGTATTATTAAACATTTTATTTTACACGTTTTTCATAATACTGTGGTTTATATATTATAGTGTATTTTCTTCACACCCATTTAGTTTTTTTAATATTTTAACAAGTATGCCTAATTGCTTGTTAACTCCTTAAAAACAAATTATGCAACTAGTTTCGCCTCTTAATTATAACTAATATTACAATAAGTACAAAATAATATCAACTATATATTTTTTAAGACTAGTTTGAAATTAATAACATATTTTTAAATCGTTTAAAAAAAGAAGTATCGTAAAATTAAAATGTTTAACTTATTCCCCAAAATGTTAAGTTTTATTCTGCGGAGAAACTAGTTAACGCCTTCAAACACAAGATGGCAATTCAGATACAAACGTGCAAAGCGGTTAGCAGCAACTAATTGGAACGGCACCAACAACTACACTACCTCTGAGCAGAGAAATGTCTCACTAACTGAACTTACAGGTGAGCAAGGTGAGGCAGTGGCCTCTGTAGAGGTAGGATCCATACTGCGTGTAGCATGCCGGGACTGTCACAGGCGATATGCGGCATCAACATCTTAGCGGGGCCCGCCATAGAAGAATTATTCTTCTTGAGGATGGATTGTTTATCAATTTCAAACAAACCTTTTTATCGTGTTCTTAAAAATCAAGCACTTACTAAATTCTTTGTTTGAAGTTTATTTTTGACGATGGAATTATTGTGAAGGAAACAGATTTTTTCCGGACATTTATCATCGCTCAGTGAAACAAAAAATCAGTAACACTACGTTTCAAGATTTGCAATCTGATCCCTTCTTCAGGTAAATAACTAACCTAACACATAATTACAAACTAGGTTAAAATGAACAAATCATACCAGAGCGTTGTGACACGCCTGTCACGAAGCACGACCACCATGTCGTGTGTCAACTTCACTAACTCTAAAACATGCACTAATGTAAATACTAAATACAACGCTAATTATTAAAACGGAACTACAGAATACAGGTCGAAATACGTTTTGATTCACTGAACGATCTCAAATATCCGGAAAAACTCCAGTTTCCTTCACTTATTAATTCTAATAATTAAGTATATTAAATATAACAATAGTTTAACATTATTAATTTTATATGTTATTTATATTACTGCTACTCTAGCATTTTTAGCACAATAAATGTCAATTTCTTAAAAATAACACAGTTGTCTTCTTAAATACAGTAGTTTAATATTTGCTCAAATTCTATGTGTTATTGAAACAGAAAAATAAAGAACATTACCTAATGTAAATTCCTGGTTTCTTATTTTTCACGCAGCAACTGTAACAAAGATATACAGACATTATAGTACTAACCATTTAGAAAAATAGATATACAAACTGTACTTATATTAAAATTAAAAATAAATGTAGAGTCGTATAATGTAAGGAGTAAGGACACAGTTTATTTTCCTTAAAATATTTATTATACGGGTCAAGAAAAGGGAGACAGGAAATCTCAGAAGGGCTGTTCCATCTGAAGTGGTAGCGTGTATAACCAACACTTTCGCTGTAACCGTCCATTACTCTAAAGATCTTGAGGCGGCTGTGGCCCACTTCAGCCAGCCCTCACTGGTCTGGTTACCGTACACCGTATACAGGTCTACCGCGGGGCGTTACACAGCTAACGTTACCCATACATCAAGAACCTACGTGAGAACTTACTATCGTAACGCAGGAGCAATTCCCATGGTCTAACCCAACTAAGAATTTTGGTTAATGTGTTAAAAAGTTGTATTGTTCATATTTATTCGTTTTAATTTAAAATATTTACCACTTGCACATAGTTCAATTTGTGCTGTATGATTCTGAAATAGGTGGTTGGGTTACTGGTACAACATTTTCCAACACTGAATTTGTTATCTTACTAGTTTTTGCAAAACCCTCGCCATTTTTAAACTGTAATATCGGTGCGAATATTGATTTAATCTCAATTTCCGCTTGCTCCACCGTCTGACACTGGTGGAGATTGACTCCTGGAATCAGTCTGACACTGATGGACATTGACTCCTGGAATCCGTCTGACACTGATGGGGATTGACTCCTGGAATCCGTCTGACACTGATGGACATTGACTCCTGGAATCAGTCTGACACTGATGGACATTGACTCCTGGAATCCGTCTGACACTGATGGACATTGACTCCTGGAATCCGTCTGACACTGATGGACATTGACTCCTGGAATCCGTCTGACACTGATGGACATTGACTCCTGGAATCCGTCTGACACTGATGGAGATTGACTCCTGGAATCCGTCTGACACTGATGGACATTGACTCCTGGAATCCGTCTGACACTGATGGACATTGACTCCTGGAATCCGTCTGACACTGATGGACATTGACTCCTGGAATCCGTCTGACACTGATGGACATTGACTCCTGGAATCCGTCTGACACTGATGGAGATTGACTCCTGGAATCCGTCTGACTCTGACTCTGATGGACATTGACTCCTGGAATCCGTCTGACACTGATGGAGATTTACTCCTGGAATCCGTCTGACACTGATGGACATTGACTCCTGGAATCCGTCTGACACTGATGGAGATTGACTCCTGGAATCCGTCTGACTCTGACTCTGATGGACATTGACTCCTGGAATCCGTCTGACACTGATGGAGATTTACTCCTGGAATCCGTCTGACACTGATGGACATTGACTCCTGGAATCCGTCTGACACTGATGGAGATTGACTCCTGGAATCTGGAGTTCACGAAAGTCTAAGAGATCCATACAACGCCGGATACGAACTCTTCACATCGTTTCGACATCAAAGACGACCTACGCAGCAGTATAAAGAAGTTCAGTCTGGTTACACAGCAGCTGTCCAGTGTAATCTAGTTGAACGCACAATTGAGTGTACTACGCAGCAGTATAAAGAAGTTCAGTCTGGTTACACAGCAGCTGTCCAGTGTAATCTAGTTGAACGCACAATTGAGTGTACTACGCAGCAGTATAAAGAAGTTCAGTCTGGTTACACAGCAGCTGTCCAGTGTAATCTAGTTGAACGCACAATTGAGTGTATACGCAGCAGTATAAAGAAGTTCAGTCTGGTTACACAGCAGCTGTCCAGTGTAATCTAGTTGAAACGCACAATTGAGTGTACTACGCAGCAGTATAAAGAAGTTCAGTCTAGTTTACACAGCAGCTGTCCAGTGTAATCTAGTTGAACGCACAATTGAGTGTACTACGCAGCAGTATAAAGAAGTTCAGTCTAGTTACACAGCAGCTGTCCAGTGTAATCTAGTTGAACGCACAATTGAGTGTACTACGCAGCAGTATAAAGAAGTTCAGTCTGGTTACACAGCAGCTGTCCCAGTGTAATCTAGTTGAACGGCACAATTGAGTGTACTACGCAGCAGTATAAAGAAGTTCAGTCTGGTTACACAGCAGCTGTCCAGTGTAATCTAGAGCTAGTTGAACGCACAATTGAGTGTACTACGCAGCAGTATAAAGAAGTTCAGTCTGGTTACACAGCAGCTGTCCAGTGTAATCTAGTTGAACGCACAATTGAGTGTACTACACAGCAGTATAAAGAAGTTCAGTCTGGTTACACAGCAGCTGTCCAGTGTAATCTATCTAGTTGAACGCACAATTGAGTGTACTACGCAGCAGTATAAGAAGTTCAGTCTGGTTACACAGCAGCTGTCCAGTGTAATCTAGTTGAACGCACAATTGAGTGTATACGCAGCAGTATAAAGAAGTTCAGTCTCGTTACACAGCAGCTGTCCAGTGTAATCTAGTTGAACGCACAATTGAGTGTACTACGCAAGCAGTATAAAGAAATTCAGTCTGGTTACACAGCAGCTGTCCCAGTGTAATCTAGTTGAACGCACAATTGAGTGTACTTACGCAGCAGTATAAAGAAGTTTCAGTCTGGTTACACAGCAGCTGTCCAGTGTAATCTAGTTGAACGCACAATTGAGTGTACTACGCAGCAGTATAAAGAAGTTCAGTCTGGTTACACAGCAGCTGTCCAGTGTAATCTAGTTGAACGCACAATTGAGTGTACTACGCAGCAGTATAAAGAAGTTCAGTCTGGTTACACAGCAGCTGTCCAGTGTAATCTATTGAACGCACAATTGAGTGTAACTACGCAGCAGTATAAAGAAGTTCAGTCTGGTTACCACAGCAGCTGTCCAGTGTAATCTAGTTGAACGCACAATTGAGTGTACTACGCAGCAGTATAAAGAAGTTCAGTCTGGTTACACAGCAGCTGTCCAGTGTAATCTAGTTGAACGCACAATTGAGTGTACTACGCAGCAGTATAAAGAAGTTCAGTCTAGTTACACAGCAACAGTCCAGTGTAATCTAGTTGAACGCACAATTGAGTGTACTACGCAGCAGTATAAAGAAGTTCAGTCTCGTTACACAGCAGCTGTCCCCAGTGTAATCTAGTTGAACGCACAATTGAGTGTACTACGCAGCAGTATAAAGAAATTCAGTCTGGTTACACAGCAGCTGTCCAGTGTAATCTAGTTGAACGCACAATTGAGTGTACTACGCAGCAGTATAAAGAAGTTCAGTCTGGTTACACAGCAGCTTGTCCAGTGTAATCTAGTTGAACGCACAATTGAGTGTACTACGCAGCAGTATAAAGAAGTTCAGTCTGGTTACACAGCAGCTGTCCAGTGTAATCTAGTTGAACGCACAATTGAGTGTACTACGCAGCAGTATATAAGAAGTTCAGTCTGGTTAACACAGCTAGCTGTCCAGTGTAATCTAGTTGAACGCACAATTGAGTGTACTACGCAGCAGTATAAAGAAGTTCAGTCTGGTTACACAGCAGCTGTCCAGTGTAATCTAGTTGAACGCACAATTGAGTGTACTACGCAGCAGTATAAAGAAGTTCAGTCTGGTTACACAGCAGCTGTCCAGTGTAATCTAGTTGAACGCACAATTGAGTGTACTACGCAGCAGTATAAAGAAGTTCAGTCTGGTTACACAGCAGCTGTCCAGTGTAATCTAGTTGAACGCACAATTGAGTGTACTACGCAGCAGTATAAAGAAGTTCAGTCTGGTTACACAGCAGCTGTCCCAGTGTAATCTAGTTGAACGCACAATTGAGTGTACTACGCAGCAGTATAAAGGAAGTTCAGTCTGGTTACACAGCAGCTGTCCAGTGGTAATCTAGTTGAACGCACAATTGAGTGTACTACGCAGCAGTATAAAGAAGTTCAGTCTGGTTACACAGCAGCTGTCCAGTGTATGAATCTAGTTGAACGCACAATTGAGTGTACTACGCCAGCAGTATAAAGAAGTTCAGTCTGGTTACACAGCAGCTGTCCAGTGTAATCTAGTTGAACGCACAATTGAGTGTACTACGCTGCAGTATAAAGAAGTTCAGTCTGGTTACACAGCAGCTGCCAGTGTAATCTAGTTGAACGCACAATTGAGTGTACTACGCTGCAGTATAAAGAAGTTCAGTCTGGTTACACAGCCAGCTGCCCAGTGTAATCTAGTTGAATCAACGCACAATTGAGTGTACTACGCAGCAGTATAAAGAAGTTCAGTCTGGTTACACAGCAGCTGTCCAGTGTAATCTAGTTTGAACGCACAATTGAGTGTACTACGCAGCAGTATAAAGAAGTTCAGTCTGGTTACACAGCAGCTGTCCAGTGTAATCTAGTTGAACGCACAATTGAGTGTAATACGCAGCAGTATAAAGAAGTTCAGTCTGGTTACACAGCAGCTGTCCAGTGTAATCTAGTTGAAACGCACAATTGAGTGTACTACGCAGCAGTATAAAGAAGTTCAGTCTGGTTACACAAGCAGCTGTCCAGTGTAATCTAGTTGAACGCACATTGAGTGTACTACGCAGCAGTATAAAGAAGTTCAGTCTGGTTACACAGCAGCTGTCCAGTGTAATCTAGTTGAACGCACAATTGAGTGTACTACGCAGCAGTATAAGAAGTTCAGTCTGGTTACACAGCAGCTGTCCAGTGTAATCTAGTTGAACGCACAATTGAGTGTACTACGCAGCAGTATAAAGAAGTTCAGTCTGGTTACACAGCAGCTGTCCAGTGTAATCTAGTTGAACGCACAATTGAGTGTACTACGCAGCAGTATAAAGAAGTTCAGTCTGGTTACACAGCAGCTGTCCAGTGTAATCTAGTTGAACGCACAATTGAGTGTACTACGCAGCAAGTATAAAGAAGTTCAGTCTGGTTACACAGCAGCTGTCCAGTGTAATCTAGTTGAACGCACAATTGAGTGTACTACGCAGCAGTATAAAGAAGTTCAGTCTGGTTACACAGCAGCTGTCCAGTGTAATCTAGTTGAACGCACAATTGAGTGTACTACGCAGCAGTATAAAGAAGTTCAGTCTGGTTACACAGCAGCTGTTCCAGTGTAATCTAGTTGAACGCACAATTGAGTGTACTACGCAGCAGTATAAAGAAGTTCAGTCTGGGTTACACAGCAGCTGTCCAGTGTAATCTAGTTGAAACGCACAATTGAGTGTACTACGCAGCAGTATAAAGAACTTCAGTCTGGTTACACAGCAGCTGTCCAGTGTAATCTAGTTGAACGCACAATTGAGTGTACTACGCAGCAGTATAAAGAAGTTCAGTCTGGTTACACAGCAGTGTCCAGTGTATTCTAGTTGAACGCACAATTGAGTGTACTACGCAGCAGTATAAAGAAGTTCAGTCTAGTTACACAGCAGCTGTCCAGTGTAATCTAGTTGAACGCACAATTGAGTGTACTACGCTGCTTCAGATATTATTCTAAACCACGGCGCAACATTTATGAATCACCCTTTCCCACCATAGCTGCGTTATCTGTGTAATATCAGATTTTACCAAAGTCCATAAAATATTATTATTAAATGTAGAAATGGTTCGAAAAATACTAAATGTAAATTTATAACAAGATTTATTACATTAATAACAACTGAGGAGATGATATTCTGCTTTTATACAGTTAGTTACAATCATGTCACAGTTGAGAGGTACAAGTTGATTGTTACTCCAGGCTTGTGCAAGCGTACCTTTAAAGTGGTCGTGCTCGCTTATGCGTTGACGGATTTTGTTGAAAAAGTACCGTTGAATTTTTTTTAAGTACTAAATAGTTGGTAACAAGTACATTTTTAATAACGATACTGGTTTTGTGTTATTTAACTTTAAATATTTTCAACAGACGCCATTTTGTAAATATTAAAGCAAATAAAACAAAGTTTTTTAATGTTTTGCTCGTTTATTGATACTTATGTGCAACATTTTGTATATGTTTACTAGCTCTAAAGATATATAGACTTTAATAAAAATAAAAAATAGCGGCTAGGGGTTAAAATACACATTTCTTTATTTTTTTAAGAAATGTTTTGTTTCGTATGATGACAGATGACAGTCTATATTCATAGGTACAAACAGAAAACACAACATGCGACGGTGTACCGTGTCTATTTTTATAGCTACAAACAGAAAAAAAACGACATGCCACGGTGTCATGTGTCTATATTCATATGTACAAACAGAATACACAACATGCCATGGTGTCACGTGTCTATATTCATAGGTACAAACAGAAAACACAACATGCGACGGTGTAACGTGTCTATATTCATAGGTACAAACAGAAAACACAACATGCGACGGTGTAACGTGTCTATATTTTATAGCTACAAACAGAAAACACAACATGCACGGTGTCATGTGTCTATATTTTATAGTACAAACAGAAAAAAACGACATGCCACGGTGTCATGTGTCTATATTCATAGGTACAAACAGAATACACAACATGCCATGGTGTCACGTGTCTATATTCATAGGTACAAACAGAAAACACAACATGCGACGGTGTAAAGTGTCTATATTCATAGGTACAAACAGAATACACAACATGCCACGGTGTCACGTGTCTATATTCATAGGTACAAACAGAAAACACAACATGCGACGGTGTAACGTGTCTATATTCATAGGTACGAACAGAAAACACAACATGCGACGGTGTAAAGTGTCTATATTCATATGTACAAACAGAATACACAACATGCCACGGTGTCACGTGTCTATATTCATAGGTACAAACAAATTACACAACATGCCATGGTGTCACGTGTCTATATTCATAGGTACAAACAGAATACACAACATGCCACGGTGTCACGTGTCTATATTCATGGATATAAACAGAATACACAACATTCCACGGTGTCAAGTGTCTATATTCATAGGTACAAACAGAATACACAACATGCCACGGTGTCACGTGTCTATATTCATAGGTACAAACAGAATACACAACATTGCCACGGTGTCAAGTGTTTATATTCATAGGTACCAACAGAATACACAACATGCCACGGTGTCACGTGTCTATATTCATAGGTACAAACAGAATACACAACATGCCACGGTGTCAAGTGTTTATATTCATAGGTACCAACAGAATACACAACATGCCACGGTGTCACGTGTCAATATTCATAGGTACAAATAGAGTACATAACATTCCATGGTGTCACGTGTCTATATTCATAGGTACAAACAGAATACACAACATGCCACGGTGTCAAGTGTTTATATTCATAGGTACCAACAGAATACACAACATGCCACGGTGTCACGTGTCTATATTCATAGGTACAAACAGAATACACAACATGCCACGGTGTCAAGTGTTTATATTCATAGGTACCAACAGAATACACAACATGCCACGGTGTCACGTGTCAATATTCATAGGTACAAACAAAATACACAACATGCCACGGTGTCAAGTGTTTTATATTCTTAGGTACAAACAGAATACACAACATGCCACGGTGTCAAGTGTTTATATTCATAGGTACCAACAGAATACACAACATGCCACGGTGTCACGTGTCAATATTCATAGGTACAAACAGAATACACAACATGCCACGGTGTCAAGTGTTTATATTCATAGTACAAACAGAATACACAACATGCCACGGTGTCACGTGTCAATATTCATAGGTACAAACAGAATACACAACATGCCACGGTGTCACGTGTCAATATTCATAGGTACAAACAGAATACACAACATGCCACCACGGTGTCAAGTGTTTATATTCATAGGTACCAACAGAATACACAACATGCCACGGTGTCACGTGTCTATATTCATAGGTACAAACAGAATACACAACATGCCACGGTGTCAAGTGTTTATATTCATAGGTACCAACAGAATACACAACATGCCACGGTGTCACGTGTCAATATTCATAGGTACAAACAGAATACACAACATGCCACGGTGTCAAGTGTTTTATATTCATAGGTACAAACAGAATACACAACATGCCACGGTGTCAAGTGTTTTATATTCATAGGTACCAACAGAATACACAACATGCCACGGTGTCACGTGTCAATATTCATAGGTACAAACAGAATACACAACATGCCACGGTGTCAAGTGTTTATATTCATAGGTACAAACAGAATACACAACATGCCACGGTGTCAAGTGTTTATATTCATAGGTACCAACAGAATACACAACATGCCACGGTGTCACGTGTCTATATTCATAGGTACAAACAGAATACACAACATGCCACGGTGTCAAGTGTTATATTCATAGGTACCAACAGAATACACAACATGCCACGGTGTCACGTGTCAATATTCATAGGTACAAACAGAATACACAACATGCCACGTGTCACGTGACAATATTCATAGGTACAAATAGAATACATAACATTCCATGGTGTCACGTGCCTATAGTCAAAGATACAAACAGAATACACAACATGCCACAGTGTCACGTGTCGGGGGCGCGCCCCTCGGCCGTGTTCCCAAATATGAAAGTCATCACCGAGCTTAATGGCTCGATGCACAATCAATTCGACCATCTCCGCCCCAAGAGTTACGCCCTTCTTAGCCACCAGACCGGGGCGTAATGTGGGACATGTGGTTATATCGCGCCCTGGGGCGGAACACTCCGCTCGAGCGTGTATAAGACGGTTGTCTTCATAACATCACTTCGTAGTGCAGTGGCCAGTGGCAATGTCATTATGGAAACCATTATGTCACTTCCATTATTTAGTTTGGTTTATAAATATCATCTCACTATTTTTAATTTACATTTTAGTTTGAATTCTTGTTAATACAAGTTGCATTGCATTAACATCGCATGGTAATCGTCATATAGGTATTTATCTATTTAGAATTTTCCATACTTGCTTCCATCTAAATCCACTGTTCTTTTTTTGTTTAATTTTCTATTCGGACAAGAAGCTGATAAATTTAACTTAGCCCTTAAAGGATCTTTGTGGTGCTTCCGGAGTGACAGCATATTCTGGATGGGTATGGATAGGGGTAGGATCCACCTCCATTCAAGATCCATGAGGAAAATTTTTGGGCATTAATATCTGTCATGTCCCCTTGAAAGAAGGCGAAGTCAGCTCTGTGCCAGCTTCTCCAGTCAAAGCAGGCAGGGGTTGCCTGTCCTCGTGCCTACAACCCTTAACTCTCAGGGAGCCTTTCTACTTTGTGGGAAGTTTTAATAACTCCGTTTTATCTCAATCTTCCAAAGTTCGGATATTAGTCGTACAGGTCATAATTTTCAAATTACTCGTGTTCTCTCAGAACAAAAAGCTGAGAAATTGCACTTAGCTCTAAAAGGACCTTTGAGCTGATTCCGGAGTGACAGGATATTCTGAATGGGTAAGATTGGATATAGGGGCTGTCTAATGTTAAGATGTCTCCTTGGAAGAAGAGACAGAGATGCAGTTTGCGATCGTATTGTGTCGAGATATACGTGAAAGTAAATGTCTCATTGGTGAGAACACAAGGTTGAGTCTACACACGTGCTCTTCTACGTACGCATCGATGACGCGACACCTTTCCAGCCGGACTCCAGCACTTTCTCCAGCTCCAGCCCAGACCGGTCTACATGTCGATGACCGTCGATGCCACGGGGGTCGCTGTCAACCTTACCCGTATTCCCTCACTTTCAACGACAACTGATCAAGCAAAAACGTTTGCGATCCGAAGACTTCAGGGGTATAAAACATAGTAGGCCTATATACAGCTTTCACAACCTTGGGATGGGAGGGAGGAGTAGTGAATTCGGTTTTTTATTTTAGTTAGGTTTGGAATTCCTAAGATTTGAAACCTACTCATTAGAGGACTTATGTTTGCTTTGTGTAAAACATAAAATTTTCAACGTTTTCTATGCTAAAGACATTTTATATGTGTGGTATTGTTTAACCAAATAATAGTTAATGAGATTTTAAAGAAGATGAGCGAATAAAAGGTCTCTGTCTGGAATAAAAGAAAACGCTTTTTTATAAGTAAATAATATTATGTGTATCTGAAAATGTAATTAATTTAGTAATTATGTTTTATATGTTTTCGAATAAAATTACTTTCACTTAAAAATTGAGATGCAAATTTTAATATAGGTTTATTTTTATGTTATCTAGATACTTCAAGAGACAAATAATATTGTTTTAAGGAGTAGTCAATCCCCTTGAAAGCCTTATCCTGCTCGTCCTCATGGGCCACTGGCCTGTGAGAGGATCATATCAAACAGAATAAGGGGGAGAGTCGATACAGTACAAGGTGGTGGTGTGATAAAAAGTGATAAGGTGACAGATCAAAACGCCGACGTCTTAGACACACAAAATAATGTCAGACTTATTTTCCGAAAAATTAAAACTCTTCTAAAATAAATAATCTAAGTATTGAAAATCCTAGCAGCAGTTAACAGTGTCCCATATGTTAATATGAAAGGACATGATTTCGTATTCAAATAGGTCAATCATTGATCAAAGAACTCATCAACACAGCAATAAACTTATTTCAGAAGAGGCAGGGTCTTAGAGAAACTTTGAAATTTATTTTGAATTTTGAACGAGTTTGTAGTAAAGTTCCAAAGTTGAGGAATATACTCCGGCTTCGTACACAGCCGCAAAGGGTGGTTCCTCACAGCAGATTTCCTGATCATTTAATCCAGAGTCGTAGAGATACACTCGGCATAGCTCACACAATGCTTGATATTCATAGATGGTCGCGGCGGCCCATTAATATTCATCTGGCACTACAAGCCTATTACACGAGTTAACGTGTTCTGGTGGCCGGCCCGTATGCAAATTAAGTATCAGTACCATTTACCTGCATCGGTTATTTTATTCATATATGAAATTCTCCTCACGTTTTATGAGGTGAAAAATTAATTATTTTATCAAACATGATGCCAAATTCATTTTTAAAGTAACTCAAAAAGTCAATACAGTACAAGAATAATCGAACGATGTGGAAGTGAAGTAAGAACTTCAGAAGGGTGGCGGCTTTACTAGGGAAGTCGGTCAAAGGGACAAGGCCCTGCAGAGCTTTATGTAAATACGGACCGAAAGAAGGACCTGTGTTCCGCTTACTATTTACATGTCGTTCTTTAAGTCATTTTATATTACCGAAACGTACATCTTTGATCTACAAATTGTACATATTTAACAAAGTGGTGAGGATAATTAACAATGTCCACCTAAACAACACAAAAGAACCTGCGATTATTATGTGGGAGATTGTAATGTTTGATTGTATTATGTTATCAGTTTCATATATCCGTGTAATTAAAATCTAATAGTAATAATCGATCCTCATCGGTTTGTACAATACGTTACTGCGTTTATGTCAAAGACTCGTTCACATTTTATCTTGATGTAAATATGAATTACAAAATCTTATCAATCAGTGCAATAAAGTGTACGTGATGCTTGATGGTATAGTTGTTCATTTCAGTGCTGAGTCAAACGTTCAATACTTATTTATATATATATATATATATATATATATATATATATATATATATACAAGAAATATATATAAACCTATTGATTTACCTGATGATGGATTCACAAAATTAGAAACGAACATAGTACAAATAAATAAGCAATAAAAGTATTACTTAGTTTATTTTTGTTAATACTACTTCGATTAAAATCTTATACATCAATGCTAATAATTGTTGTTTGTATTTTAACTTTTGGCCGAATACAAAACCTTGATGTAACCAAAAGAAGTTGTTTAGTTGTTCGTAACCAAACATTTCAAAATTTACATCTCCTCTCCATTTATGATTCGTAAAAGCAAGAGGACAAAAACTGAATAAAAAAATATACTGTTCACTAACATGAAGTTCTTTTTCCTTATTTGTTTCTTCGTTCAATTAAAACATCAATAATAAAGAAAATTATGGGCGGGAAATGATGTAAAAGCACCTTTCATAAAAAAAATACCTAAATGTGCTATTTTAAACCCCTAAAAAAAGGATAAAAAAGTAAATAAAAATGTCTTCTCTTGTATTGTTTCATTACCAGTGAGAAAATTACGCTTCTTTCTGTATATTTATGTATAAGGTATATTCATATTTTTATATATGACATTTAAATTTTATCCTCAATATCTATCTATACATCTAATGAGAGAATATCTCCAATTTTTGTGAATGTTTTTGAGTTCATTTTTGTATTTCCAATTATTTGTTACATGGGAAGGGTATGTAGTTATTTCTTATTATTTTGAGAGAATTTACCCAATCAAAAGTTTCAATCCTCCAGAAATTAGGCTCCCTTCATATTTATATAAATAGTTTGTAATTCCATTGCTTCATATGTTTATTATTATTATTATTATTGTTGTTATTGTTTATCGTAGTCATCGTCGTCATTGTCATCATTGTCGTAATCATAATCATCATCATCATCATTATAACCATTTGTATTATTGTAAATATTATTTTTATTACTTCAATTTTTGTTATTATTATTGTTATCGTCGTCGTCGTCGTCGTCGTCATCATAATCATCATCATTATGCTATCTTTAGCAGTAGGACATATTGACAGCATTCTTTACTATAAATCCACCTTAGTTTTATATAAATGTGTAATAAATGTTTTAAATCAACTTGATAAAGTATTCCATTAGGCAATTATATTCTGCCCAGGTGATTCTCCTGTACACTGAAGTGGTCGCACTGACCGATACAAGAGTGGTCACTTTGAAGTGGTCAGGTAGGAGAGATTTCGGTAGGGTATTATTTGTGTATTACTAGCGTTTGTCGATAAGTTTGGTCTGAAAGTTCTATTTCGAAATTAGCTTAATGCACTAATGCTAGATGGAATCACAACCGTTAAACAGGAAGTATTGTGATAAATACGTTACTCTACCATATAATTGGGAATCAGTTTCCGAACGGTCTAAGATGCCAAACTTTATATGTGAGTTAGAGATAGCACAGGCTCAAATCCTGTCTGAAGCCGTAGCGCATCAGTACCATCGACCTTGTACTGTATAGGCTCTCCTCCTTATCTGTTTGATTAGATCCTCGCACAGGCCAGTGGCCTATGAGGAAGGACAGAACAAGACTAAAAATATTATTGGTGTCTCCTACCAAAATTAATCTTTACCCATTGTGAACCATTAACTTCTATTATGGAATTAAATTGATCAATAACAGCACAGATGGTCTAAACAAATGTCTGCAGAAGACCTGCTCTCATTTTAGGTCGAACAGTCCGGTATCTTCTACATTATCACATAACTCGTGAAGCTTCTATGAAAATTGGTTACACCTACTAACAGTACATCCAGCAGCGTTGTAGGGTTAAAGCGTCATATATGACTCGAATTGTTTACTAAAAAGGAAAGATATTTTGGAAAGCTCAGGAAACATGGAAAGAACGTTATTTATCGCATTATTTGATAAGAATTTTTAACACTCGAGATTTTGTTTAAGCTGTAAAAACAAAACAATAACTGAAAGATGATTCATTCCTCACTAAGATATACAATTTTAGTAAACCTAAGAATAACTTTATAGTTAAAATGTGTTAACATATGTAAAAAGAACTCATATGTATTTTTATAAACTTCACTTTTATTTATTTATTGATAACAGCATTTAAACTATTTAAAGGATGTACCAGAAATCGCAGGCCAAAAAGTGACCTGATTACTGTTCTGTTTTTGAGATTCTTACGTATAATTTTTTCAAACGAGAAATTTTTACTTTGAAACATATCTACTGCAACATTGATTCTTGTTTGGATCAAAAATATTACGAATAGCCCTTGTCTGAAATCTCATTTTGCATAAGTTTTACTCGTAGATCCCCTAATCGAAGCGACGTACAAAACTTAGGAGGGTGGGAAGGGAAGAAAGGTCTCGTAAGAGAGAACTGTACATAAACAAATGTATTTAATAGTTCTAAACACCACAGAATCAGCATTTGCAACCCTCTGAATCTTGAACATGTCAAAAATACAAAAATTAAGTTACCAATTACAAAATCAGTTGTGATATCACTTTATCTGTTTTAACATTTAATTTTCCTTGTCCAGTATCAGTCAGTAGTGATTAGCTTAATTATTCTGCACTCAGATAGTTAACTACATCATATTAGGGTACATATTATCCCTCAATTTGTCACTCTAGGAGAGATTTTTAATTCTGGAAAGTAGTTATAAAGTTTACTCACATGTGATTCTAAATTCCAAACCACCCTAAGACACTTCGATAAGTGAAATATCTAACCCTCTCTAGTTTTTTTATATATTTTTTATTTTAAGAATGTATGAGACAAAACTACCGAATAGTCAACACCCCAATTCGAGGCTCTAGAGCAAACTGTTAAAGCTTATCTGTGACCTCCAAAGGTTCCGTGTGACCTTGGCAACCATAGTCACGTAGCAATATACTACAACCATAAAATTCCCGATTGTTTTCTTTAAGCAAACCACATAATATTACTTTATAAACACCCTAATTATCTTTATCTTAAATTGCCTATATAAAAAACAAATCTAATGAGTCTGTTAAGTGCAAAAATACATTGTTATGGTTATATACAAATATATATATACCTAGCTACAGTATGAAATGTTGTGGTGTGATATTAATCGAGACTTGTTAAAAAATGCATATTGTTCCTATCAAAAGGTATACCATTAGCCTATAAATAGATTATATACGTATATATGTATAACTAGAAACAACACTTTCTATACGTATAGTGTTTCTTCTATACAATAGAAATAATATTAAGTTACCAGTACTCTCTGGAAATCAATCATAATTGACACCAAATCGAAATGAATCTAATGCGATTTATAGACAAATAGAAACACACATTATCCAATATTACTGGTTTAACGACTAATTTACGCAGTTGACAAGTTTAGCGAAATTATTACGAAGCCGATTTCAATTAAAACCGTGTGCATGTGTGGAAAGACTGTGGATGATATTAATTAAATGTCGGCGATGACGTGTTATAGAGTCACGCATCGTTAAATCTGTTGCCACCTGTGTTTTATGCCGACACACATTCACCTCCATTGAAACCTACACCACGACACCGATTGGCACAGCACATGTGGTGCGTTCTCGGCCGCCACGACTCGACTTTCTCTCCCGATATCTTGTCAGGGGAGTTCCTGGCCGCAAATTGCCGTCTACGTCATATCTTTCCTTGCACTCTTCCGCCGTTCTCTACGGCTGGAAGATCAAGCGTCCAATAACTCCAGTCTGATTTAAAAAAAATTTTAGATAAACAGGTTGGTGTTTAGTTACCAATGTAAATATGTTAGCTTAATGTGTATAAATAAATAACTTCGCCTCTAATAAAGACGTTTTTCATTTTATTTCATTTTTTTATTATACCATCTCACGAGGACTTAAATCTTCTTTGATGGATTTCACCGATCCTTATTCAAAGCTGTATTATTGGAAAGATATTCATAAACGATCCTTCATTTTTGTAGTTGGGGAATGTTATTTTGTGGGATCCTATTGTCTACGACGTCGGATTTTGGATAAGATTTAGTGATAGCGCAGGTTCGAATCCTGCCTGTGACCGATTTTATCAGTAGACCTTTGAAGGATGCCGACCCTCCTCCTTGTGCTGCTTGATAAGACATCGGTCCATGAGGGCGGGAAGAATAAAGCTAATATGGAGATCGGCATCTCCATAAAAACACAAGTTTTGTCACGTGACTTAGAATGTACTTTATAATAAACGATGTCATTTTACGTACATGTAAATGAACAAATATACACATTGTTTTCTAGAAATCCTTTTTAATTTTAAGGAATAACAATTAATTTTTTTAAATTTTACTTAAAATTATATTATTCTAAAAACTAAATATGAAATTAAATACCATCTGCTTTTAAAACATTGAAGAGATTGAGAGACACTTCGATAAACGATACAGATTGATAGTCACATAAAAGCTATTAAACATACAAATTGAAAATGGATTTGAAGTAAACCGAATTGTCCTTTTCCAGCTAAAATCCAGAATAAAATTCTTATTTTAATATTTTTGGTTGCTCGTTCTACAACCGCATGGTTGTATTGCAGAAAGTGGTTAAATTTCATCTAAAGAATGTGATTTTTTTTACAACTCCGAACGTTATAATGTTCTCGTATTCACACATAGGAAATAGCTTTTAAGGCTTAGAACAATGCTTGCAATTGTTCAATAATTTTCTGCTGAAGTCCTCAAAAGAATCACTCTTCCTGTTCTTATAATTTGCGTAGGTAATTTGGTCTTGTTTTGACTATAAAGAAACATTGCTCCTTGATTATTCTCTCACCATCAGTAAAAACACAAAACTCTCTATACACATCACGTACATTTTGTGGGGGGTGAAAGATAGTACCTATCTTATTCTCTGTGCTCGAGGAGGGTTAACATCTAGCTGGTCTATACCTTCCAGGGGAACATACACCGGGTACAGCAAAAACCGATGTGTCACTTACATCTGTGTAACGTTATGTCTACTGCGGGAGATGACTGTTGGAGTTGGTGGGACTCCCCAAGTGTTAAGGGCTGTTGCTAGCCTAGAGATAAGTGTACAAGGGTATGTCGCCCCCTGCCTGTTTTGGCTGGAGAGGCTACTTCAAAGAATGCTTCCCCTTCTCCTTCTTCCGAAGGGACATGACAGAGATTAATGCCATAAATCATTTCCTCATGGACCTTGACAGGAGGATCCCTACCCCCACCCTACCCCCAACCTCACCCATCCAGAATATCTTGTCACCGGGAGCAGTGTAAAATGCAATTTCTAAGCTCTTGTCATAAGAGAAAAAAACCCATTCTCTACGTCGACGTATAAAAGTACGTGTTGTTTGGCGGCCATTACAACACGTTAATTCCATTAGACAAACCTCGTTAACGTATTTTGTGAGTAAACTTGTATCTTGTAGACCGTTTTTTATCGTTGTAGTAAACAGAGTACATTTTCCATGGACAACACCGAGTAAAGCGAGTAACCGATTCGTAATTTACCACGTAAAATCGATTACCAAGGAGGCGGCATCGTGAGAACACGAAGGTTACTCTTCGCCGTGACCTTCCTTGACCTTGACAGACGTCATCCTGAGTCACGCTCTCCGATGTTGTCGATGATTTCCCTCCACTCTTCTGAACAGGTGCTACATTTTAATAGCTCGTCGTACCGATTCGCACACGAAATTTGAAATCTCTTGAACATCTCGAGTTTCTAATTTGTAATTAGAGAAACTGTTTGGTAACATAATTTCATTTTGTAATTGTCGTAAACACCAACGTTTGAAATCACGCATTATAACAGTAATTATGATTAGGAAGTACTTCTATAATAGTTTAGAAACATCTCACAACATACAACACAAATGTTTCAACTGTAAAATAGGCTATGACGTCATATCGAACTTTGGGATCACTCAGTAACATGTTCTGACATGTTCGGAGGTAGATTACAGTCGCACATGTCGGCTAATACAATGACACCTCCACAATCTGAAGGCATACACACAGCAGTACATGAAGCGAGATGGCATAGTTATGTCTGTACATTGTATATAGTTAGCGAACATATCCCAAGTGTAGGCGTCCATGTTAGTTCAAACTGATTCGATATTCGACATTTCCTAATGTTTCGTGTTTCTTTCTCATCACGTTCTTAATTAGGAGTAATCACTATTAATTAAGTTAAATTAAAAGGTATTGTATTTCAAAATTATTGACTAAATTGATTATTTCCTACAGGTAAAGATTTAATTTGTATGGAATATCAATATTTTTAAGACTAGCTGGTTAGTAAATGAAACCCATAACAAACCATTGCTGTGCCATGAGGTCAGTCAATATGTACAATAATTATTATTACTCCCGAGTGTGGTACTATCACAATGATTGCCCGATGGTAAATGGTCTAAGAGTTGGACTTTAGGTCTGAGTTAGAGATAGCGCAAGTTCAAATCCTGCATGTGACCATTGCACTTTTTTATCAGTACCATCGACCTCATACTGTATCGACTCTCCTCCTTATTCTAATTGATAAGATCCTCGCACAGGCCAGTGGCCCATGAGGACGGGCAGAATAAGGCTCAAAAGGGGAGATTGGCTTCTGCTTAAAAAATCACTCTATTAAGTAGCCTAATTAGTTTTATCATTATTTAAAAGGATATTTTATTACTCATATCCTCAGAAGATAATTATCGTATGCATCGCAACTGTGCAGTGGAAGTGATCGATTGCATTGTTCTTACAAATCATATAATCCACCACTGAGTCCTTTTAATTGCAGTAGTGGTTAAGATAAAAAAAAATTGAAGCTCCCGTCTAATTTTCAAGGCGCTTAGTGCATTTTGGAATTGTGACGTTTGCCAAGCATAATTATCTCCATATTTTTTTAATTAAATTTTAAACGACAAAGTCACAAACATAACCTCAACATATTCTTTCATGCTGGTTCTGAAAATTACATTACTCATGACTTCATAATGTATCACCAGTAGTTCAGGAATGCCATCTTGTCTCATGACTATGCAACACGGAAGATGAAGACGTCGTTCCGTTTCCAGACAATGAGAGCCGAAGCCAGCAATAGAAGTAAAACTGTGGCCAGGCCAAGGGAGGAAGTAATTAACTTGTTTATTCACAGTGGGATGAGTTGGGTGCGGCACAAAGAACCCGGGGTTCTGCTCGGGTGCCTGGGAGGGTTCCCAAGGTCCTGGATGGTTCCTCTGTAGTCCCGGGCTTGTCGTTACACAAGCAGTACACACTACCACAACTCTTCTACTTTCCAGCACTCCACGAAACAGAATATGGTATCATTTGTATCTACAGAAATTATTATACATATTGTGATCACGCTTAATTCATTTACGTAAGGGATTAAAAAGCAGTAAATAATTAATTAATTTCGCCCAAGCAAGATTTAAGACTGCCATGCGTTCAAGAACGTAGCAAGGAAAACATTTTATGGGAGTCCAGACAATTGATATTTCCTGATATTGATATTTATTGATAGTTTCTACGGTGAGAACAATCTATCAGCAGTACATGTCAGTAACACTGAATTATTTAAATAATAATAATAATCGTTTACTAAATAAGTACTAATAAGTAAAAGTAAAACTTTTTCAAAAATAGGGGATCCAGACCCCTTGGGCCCCCTTGATGGCTACGCCCTTGCTTGCTTTGTATTGACGGCCAATGACTAACAAAGTGTTTTTGTTCTTTATTCCTTCTTGTTCATATCGTTCAACATCCGCTAAAAGCTTGTTTACGTGCTGATTGCTCTCTAACATTTTTGCTGATAACTCTCTTTTTCATTTCGCAAATCCAACCATTTCTGCTCCAGCTGCAAAAACATTTTTGTTCAGACTGTGCACATTTTTTACTAAACACTTCTTCTACTTCTTTGATTCTTTGAGCAGTTTTGTCCTCCAACTCTAGCAGGGCACGTTGTTTCTCAATCAGCTCTGATGAGTTTTGTTGCAAAGTCGTTTGCAATAAGTTCACTTGTTTGTTCCAATTTTCCTTTTCAGATTTCAGTTCAGACAATTCACTTTCAGCTAACTCTAACTGAGTAGTGACCTCTTTCAGCCGTGTAAGTGTTTTACCGCACTGCAAATCTTAAGTGTGATCAGTAGGAGCATACTGCTAGAGCTATTATTTTGGATTGTGAGAGACTTTAGGTTGGGAGAAGGACCCTATTTAGGATCTCACGGCCAGGTGATGAATTCGACGGCAGTACTGGGCGACATCCTTGGATATCGTTGAAGGTACAGAGGAAGGAAGACCCTACTAGCGGAGCTTAGGGTGCGTAATAAGCTTAGGTTGTACAGTTGGGAAATAGGAATCTTTTATATCAATCTTTTAATCTAATCTTAGCTTCTGAACCGCGTGCTATTTGTTCTTGACGTAAGGGACAGCGCTTGTCTATAAATATTAAACAGTTGCTTCTGGAAGAGGGTTCCAAAATTATGTAAGATTAGTTATTTTTTATTGTGTCTAGAACAGGATTTCTATTATTGCTGAAGCCTTCCGCCAAGCTCAAACGTTGCTGCTTGGCTATTAGACATCAGTTAGGGGTGTATATAAATATATGTATTGCGAAATGAAGTATGTGGTAGATAATTGTAAGACTCAAGAGAGATGCGCATCATTCCTGTAGTTTTCCAATTCTTATATTATTTCAACAGAAATTATAATTTCAATTGCAGAGTATTAAGTCAATTTCATTAATTTTGGAAGAATGCATTTTTTAAATCTGAACATTGGCTTATGTAGTACATTTCTTTAATTTCATAAGAATGAATTCAAATTAAACATTGTATATGGACTATAAGTACATTAGCATACTCAGTAGCATAAGGTAGATGCACCTGTTGCATCTGGCAGGAACTTGCGTTACGTTCTTAGAACTGGACTAGATTTGTTTCGTAAATTGTACTATAAAATATAAAACAACTTTTGAGTAGAAAAATGCATCAAAATTAAATAAAAGAATTATTTCATTTTACTTCTTATGTGTAAGAGTTTGGATTTCAGTGTTATTTTACTATTAGTATTAGTTTTATTTTGTGTTTTTATTTCAGTTCACTTTTATTTTAATAGTTCCTTACAAAATTTTGTTTTGAAAATATTTCAAGACTCATTAGATACGCGCGAATACACACAATTGTACAACTCACGTACACATTTTGATGTCTTACTTAATCGTTCAGTAAATCATTCGATTGATTTCTGAACTTCGGTTAAACTATCTAGTATGTTAAGTTTCTGGGTTTCCATTTCCTAAAAGAGAAACTTGTTATAAAAGAAATACAATTTTAACAAATGAAGTAGAATGTAAAAGAGGTGATATATTTGTAGGTAAATTAACCGCTAATAGTTACAGATACGATACAAAATTAGTAAGTGAAGCCAAAATAACCGACAAGAAGCAAAGTTGGGTATCGCGATACAGAGGCGAGATCGGTGATTTATGAGGAAGTAAAGTTAGCGCCGGTTACGTGCGGGGATATAACAGAGATAAGGAAGTTTCACGCCAACACCAAGTAACATCGGCAGCCTGCCAACCTATGAAGTCTGCAGAGGATCTTAGTCTTGTCCGGTGAGTTGTCTTCTCTCAACGCTGCGTCAACACTCACACATTATCTTTAATACTCACTTGTGAGAGATCACTTTTTACTACTGTCGTCTTTATTTGTATTTTGAAGTAATCCGGCTGTTTTTTCTTATCTTATACAAATAATTTATCCAACAGTGTGAACCTCAAACATATGTGAGTACTTTTCACCACATCAGCTTTCAGGTATTGGTTTCGCGACAGATAATTTGGGATCTTTATTATCGTTACCAAAATTTCTGTTTATTTTTCGCTATATTGGTTAGGCAGTTGAAAATGAAGAAATCCTACTAAAGCTTGAAAGCTGACTTAGTAACCTGCGACTTCCGAGCATTTCACAACAGTATAAGAGGAATTATTTATTAGTAATACATTTTTGAAGACAGTCAAAGTAATATATTAAATCCATTTTGTTAAATTGAGAAAATTTTCATCCCATTGTATATACAAATAGCATCTAAGACGTCTTAGAGTTTTGAAGTTCTAAAGCATCGAAAGAGTTCTATAATGAGGAATTTATGTGATATATCATGTGTATATAAAGTGCTAAGACAGTTCGCGGTGTAGTTATTAGCATGTCAGTCCTACCTAAGCCAGTCAAGACCAACGGTGTGAAGATCGTAATTGTGTGCTCGTTGGCGAATTTGAAGATCAATGTATATCATGAAAACATTACCATTTGTTTATTTTATTTTGTTGTGATTCCATTTATTTTAACAAAGCTAACATAAACAGGTGAATTATCAATTTACACATTATCAACAAAAAATATATATAGCAAAAATAAAATAACGACTAAACCAATTATGATCTAAGATATATCAGAAATATAAATTTCAGCTATTTAAATAACTAAACATAATAGTATACACGGTATGAGGTAGTGCTTAGGGATGTTTTTTTTATTTTATACCAAACATTCAGTTTTAAAGACTCTGGCAATTCTTTTGAAGATTTGGTGTAGGGGTGAAGTTTTTGATTCTAGTAGTTTCTAACTACAAAGTCATTACGTATTAAAGCCTGAAATGCGTAGATCATAGCTATCAATTTTTCATGACAAACGTTAGAAACCATTAAAAAACAGAAATTTAATTTATCTTAATCCTCAGAATTAGGCGGTCAGTGTTATGAGTGGTAAGGCGTGTTTACCGTTTCACACCTTGTTAATATAATATTAACACAATTATTTAAAAACTAAGTATTTCGGCCTCATTAAGGAGAATTATCCTTAACAGATGTTCAAACTAAATTGCCAGTACTACATATCCGCTTATACAGGTGAGTTCCGAGGAAGAAGCAAATACTTTCATTGAGTAAAGCTTAACCAATCAATGACTAATATGGCTTCTTTATCACCGGCCACATCATCCAACATCGTACAGCACTTTGCAACATCGTATATTTAACATTACTGGCACAAATTAACTTGCTTGTTACAGGTCGAATTTATCGTAAAAATTACTTAGCTAGGTGAATAATATTCACAATTCTTGTTTGAATATTTGACAATACTCCAAGTTGAAAGTCTTGTGATACGGTCAGACTAGCGTTATCACTACTTTAGCTTGTGCTTTGAATAAACATTCCATTCACGTAGCTAAAGTTTGTATCGAGGTAGGGAATTGACAATATTTACCGACTGAAAAAGGAGTTCGATTAGAGACGAGAAGGTCGGAGGCTAACATTGTCAATGCTTAAGGGTAGGAGAGAGATCAAAGAATCTTCTACTCCGAATTCAAATTGAATTTTGGAGTGGAAGTAAAATACAATAATGTGTTGCAGATGTCTTTACTTACAGAATCACGTGGTTAACATACCACTGCACTGTTTTATGTTAATAAGTTGTTATTCGTTCAAAAATTTTTACAAATAAATAATGGAAAAACCTTTTTCTCCAATGTGCCTTAGTAAGTCATACATTTAATGTTATGATGACAGCATTCAAGTTCAACAGCCAACTAAATCCTTACAATCGCTTTTACTTTTCAATCACGAAAACATTTCTTATTCCCCCAGTATTTTAAGCAAACATAGTTTCTAACTCTGCTCTGAGAATGTATTGGAAATGATAAACTAATGGCATTTCACTTTACGATTTTGTCATTTTATCAAACGCTAATTAAGTTTTGTTTTCTTGTTTAGTAAAGTTTACACTTTTACTTTATTCTTTAGGGAATAATATTTGTGAAAGTGTTTTAATACTTATCTCCAAATGCTTTTCGAACACGTACGCGGCTTGAGTACGCGAACAATATCCGGCTTGAGTAAAGCTTGAGTTGAAATACAAGACGTTCACTGCTCGTCTAATTTCAAATTTCTTGTTTTCTTGTTTTTTTTTTTTTTTTTTTTTCTTGTTTCACTGAACGATGGCAAATGTCCGAAAAAATCCTGTTTCCTTCATAATTTCAACTATTCTGACTGTTGTAAATATTATTTAATACAACTTTCTTTTCAACTACAAGAAAAAAAAGAAAGTTCTGTTTAAAAATAACATGAAATAAATCAAATTTCTGAAAGAATTAACATTGAGGATTCTTAAAGATGGTAACACCAAACTGTGTTCACTCAAATTTGGTATTCTTTGGCAATTTAAAAAGCTCAGCCAACGTTCATTGTTGGAACGTTGGGAGTGCCGTTGGCCGAACGGTCTAAGACGTTGGACTTTGAGTCTGAGTTAGAGATAGCGCAGGTTCAGATCCTGTCTGTGACCGTAGCATTTTTATCAGTACCATCGACCTTGTACTGTATCGACTCTCCCTCTTATTCTGTTTGGTAAGATCCTCGCACAGGCCAGTGGTCCATGAGGACGGGTAGAATAAGGCCTAAAAGGGAATCGGCTTCCCCGTTTAATAAATTTAAATAGGCGTTACTTTTAACTTCAATAACAGTCGTATTAATTATTATTAGAAGGAGATTTTTAATATTAGATGCCTATTTATTGTATACGTAAAATGAGTATAACAGTTGTGTTAAAATTAAATATAACAAAAAAGACCATTTAGTGACACTCATACAGTGATAAAATCAACATGGCACAAAATATTTTATGAGTGCCCAAGGTTAATTATTAAAGTTGAACTAGGACATTCACAGTGTTATTTGATATTTAAGTTTTACATTGCCCTATCTTCGCTAATGGCATTTTAATTTATCGACACAATAAATATTTGGTGGAAAAGAGCCAAAACCAATTTGCAATGATGAAATTGAACCCGTGACCTTTCGAATAGGGACCAGCAGGCTCACACTTTTTAAGTTATCTTAATAGAAACAATACTTTTCCAAATTGTTTATCTTTTGGACGAGGCCTTTCGAAACCAAAGATTTCAACAGGCAACTCCATAAAGAATGAAGAAGGCTTTATTGAAAATTCCAGTCTTCTTTTCAATTTATTCAAAAATTAATTAAACCGTACTCACATCTAAAAGAAAAGTGGAGTCGCCAGATGGTAAAACCTTTGGTTTTGAAAGGTCTCGTCCAAAAAATTAACCATGTGGAAAAATATTATTTTATTAACATTTTGTACTATTTAAACATTTTTCAAATTGCTCCAAGAGTCTTCAATCTCAAGACACTTTTAAGTATAGCGAAATACGTTAATATATATATATATATATATATATATATATATATATATATATATATATATATGCGCAGAGGCTTCTTTAAACAATAGAAGAAAAAGACTTCACATAAATCCTTTAAGATTTCGACTAAATTGTCGTTTTCAAAAAGAATACAATATAGTCGAAATATTAAAGGATTTATGTGAAGTCTTTTTCTTCTATTGTTTATATATATATATATATATATATATATATATATATATATATATATATATATATTACTGATAAAGTCGTAAGTTAAATTGTCTAAGCCATCCATATAAATTCAAACCCATTAATGGCCAATAGGTCATGTAAAAGTACCGCAAAGCTCTCACGACCAAGTCCGTGCCGCCGATTTCAGTTGACTTTAAATATTCAACGTAAGCACCGAGCTCGTCTTTCCGAATTATTCAACACATCGTCCTCTTTCATCGGTAGGCGTGCAGGTAGTCAACTTAAACGTGGAAAACTGCCTGGTCCCGTTATACCCAACAGAGCTTGTCGCCGGGGATAAACGTGACGTTTATACAGAACGTAATCACTGTTATCAGCACAAGGGGTCGCTGTACTTGTATCAGTCGACCGCTACAGTGATTCCGTTAGTCGGAATAGACATAAATAAATTAAAAATATAATGTATTCTGATGCCATTGATGCACTGAAACTACAGTTTTTCTTACCATCAAGACCACGTAAGATTAGATACACTGAACCTAACGGCCAAACCACTTAAAGAGTTCATAGAACCTTATTATTAAAGCTAACCAGCCAAATCATATTCAAACAAATTGATTATATTCATGGACTAAACTAACATGCCGTGTCAAATGTAAAGGAAACTAATACTGTAATCAAAATGCACTGCTATTGTATCGTTATTTTTTAACTTCATAAGAACCACCAAGAGGCTGGAATAACCAGAGCATTTGGTGAGATTAGTGCCCTAAATTCTTCCTCATGGATCTTCATAGAAGCTTACCTATCCAGAACACCCTGTCACTCCGGAAGCAGCGCAAAGGTCCTTATAGGACTAGATGCAATTTATAAGCTTCTTTTCCTTATAAGAAAAAAGTATGTAAAGCAACGTAATACGTAAAAACAAAGAATAATGATACAGCAATGTCAGATGTAAGAACAACAAAGGATAGTACAACAACGAAAGACTTTGAATTAATGAAAGCTGATGTCGAAACGATATAAAAGGTTTATTTTGAGCTTCTTAGTCTGTGACATGATTATCCCTTTAAACGAAAATCGCTCCAGACTCCAGGAGTCAAGTCAGATTCCAGACGCGGAACTAAGAGGAAAGTGAGCTGGAGCTAGACTCATATTGAATCAACCCTCCACGCCACAGCTACGCTATGTGCAGATAAACGTGTTAAAGTAGTATAAAAGCTTTAAAGCAATGGCATCTGCCAAGCAATGGATTAATACGATAAAGGGTACAAGCTATCACAAAAATAGTCACGTTGTCTTCAAACAACCCAACAATCAGGAAACTTATGACAAATACATGAGGAACCGAGTATTATATAAGGGTCACGTCATTACGAATATTCTCAAACTAAGATAATTTTTAAACAATTAACAGTTTATTGCGCTAGTTTAGCTTGCGCAATGAAATAGGAATGGTTGTGCCTTAATACTGTAATGGTAGTAAAGAACAATGAACGAACAAAAAAGTACAAGGTAAAACAATCGCCAGATTCCATTTGAATACCAATGCAATACTAATTAAGATAATCTGTAAAAAATTTTAAAAGTAAAACTAACAACAAGAAAGCGTACAACACTAAATTTAAGTCACATTAAACTACCCCGGTTATATGAATGTATCCATGCTACGCAACAGTACGCTACGCAACCGTGCGGTACGCAACTGTACTCACAATACATTGTTATTTAATTTACTCATTAATGACATGACGCAGGTATTCACGCATCAACGTGGTTCACAGTGCTGTTTACATATGAATGAAGTTTCAATTAAAATCTGGCGTGTGTGGCGGCAATCATTGAAAGCTGGGGATTATGCCGGCAACTGCTATGTCCTAAGCTTTGCAGTGTCGAATTAGATACATCAATGTAATCCTAATGTGAGATTAGTTCTAGCATTGATTTTCTAATTATATTTTTTTAACACACACCTGTTTCTACCTCACATGTTACATACACACTGTAACAAATTCAATGCAAATGTAAATACAAAGATTTCCAAGATAATTTCACTTTATTGAACCCGCATAAACACTACTGCTCTATTACACCTAAGCGCTATCGAGAAAATTATTTTTATACCATGTACTTTAAGAAAAATCTAGCTCAAATCATAAGAATCGTGTTTTTGTATCAGTGGTATGTGTATTTGAATTCCACACAATGTTCAAATAGTAGCCTACACATTTGATCAACACTGGTACCCCTAGTTATCGAAAATGAATGTTCATAATTCTGTTGCTTTCAAATCAACTTTGGTTAATAATGAACATTAACTAAGAGAAATGAACCATGTGAATATGTGTGCTAATCCTTTACTAAAAGTGGCTTTCCAGCGACACAATTGTTTACAAAAGATACTTCCTTTATTATTAAAATTGTTTACGAGGTCTTGGTCTTGCTTTCGAAGGGATACTGGGTCGTAGAAATTAGGAATCCGTTCAATAAAATAATTTTGTCTTTACTCTATCGTACCCATCATGAGTTTAAACTGTTGTGCTATAAGTAACTGTTACACCAGATTAAGAACGTCATTAAAAAAATATATTTTCAGAGTCTAAAATATAGTTTTGTAAATTAAAACAACTACTATGGCATGGTAATTTATTCTAATGAAATATGATTAATTTACTAAACTAGTTAAATGTTTTCAAATTCAAATTATCTAGAACCAAATTTCGTTTAATGGAAGTATTTTAAAAGGTAACTGAATTATTTTTAGTTCATATGATATATTAGTGAAATGTTATTACTAATATCTGGATTTAATCTACCTGAACGGTTTATGCTACAGAAACAAGTAAAGATAGTAAGAACACGTAAAGCGGTATCGGGTCAAGTCAGGCACAGTTAGGTAGAGATAGGGTAATCACACATAGTGCAGTGCAACGACCCTAGTATCTCGCCTGCCGTTGTCGATGTAGGTTATAGTTTATCTCGCGACAGGTATAATGCCACAGAGATAACTACCACTACTTTCACAGTGTTTCTACATGGCGGCTTCCTGTCTCTTTTGTTGTGACAGTACGTGTGCGTACCAATTGCGTTCACAATTTTAATTTAAAAAAAAAAACATTAGAAAATTATAATCTTTCTATTTTTGTGTTATAAATATGTCTGGGAAGTAAAAATATTGAGAAGAGTCAAAGGAAATAAACACTAAATTGAAAGTGATTATAGATAAACCACTCGCAAAGAAACCTGCGCAGAAGCAAACATCTGAGCAGTACCGCGCAGGAGGGGCCCCCTCCAGTGGTGGGGAGTGAGAAAAGCAACTCCTCGTCTCTGTTTGATCAGCTGTGTGGATCGTGTCTCACTCGCCCCATTTTGTTTACATCTCAGCTAATTCCCATTTCTATAAGTATATTGTATTTGTGTGTGTATGCCTATACAAGTGTAAAAAATTAATTAAACCCATTAATGTAAACCCATAGACGTATCCAGGGGAGCTTGTCTTTTGGTGTGAGGTTAGCTGCTAAGTGGCAGCGGTCAGGCCCAGGGCCTAGGCCCTGGGTCAGGCCAGGCAATACAGCAGTGGTGGGGATACTGGGAGAGGGCGGCATCACAGCGGCGGAGGGGTATATACCCCTCCCTGCGTGAACTAAAATCACCTAGAGTCTTTTGATAACAATTTGTTCAGTCTATCAAACTCCTCAATCAATTAATCTTATTAATATAGTCATAGTGCAATATTGTTTTATATTTTTTTATAGTTTGAAATAAAATATGTTTCTAAAATTAATTCAGAATGTTTTTGACAATGAAATTTTCGCTACAGTTGTCTAGTTCTCATACAAGCCTATCTCGTAAACAATTTTAGTTCTCCATAGCTTTATAAATATGTAATCTGTAAAGTTCTTGTATTAATTTGAAGAACCTGTATTAGCGAAATGGCTACTGCACATAATCAAAAACCTCGGCAGATGGTGCGAATGTTGCCCAGCTAGCAGTTCGTGATTAAGCCTGTCCTTTATACGTTTTGTGAGATATAACTATGTTTTCATCCTGTAATACCTGCCGCCGAGACCGCGTGCTGAGATCTCTGCACGACCGCGTCACTCACAAACAGCAGTGAGATGTCACGCACATATCCGGCACGAAGAGACCAAGATGTCCTGTGTCATACCACCGAACAGATCTTCCGTCATACGGTATATTCAGCGAGTGAACTCCTCGGATTGCACGTGTTGACATCCAAGAGCATGCGAGATTTACAAGAGCCAGAGGTTTAACTCTTCATACTCTCAGGTGTTAACAAAATCCGTGCGGTGGGCAAGACACGTTTTCCACCTGTAGTTACAGAAGGCTAAAAAGCCATTTCTTGCGATGAATTTAATTGGTTAGAAAAGTTAACAAGTCTCAGAAAGAGCATTGGTAGATCTGGAAATTTTGAGTATCCAGCAAACTCATGGGTGGACTATACAAAGTCCAGTTTAAGAGATGGTGGCGATTCCATTAATCCTTACCATTCAGCATTTTTCATCATTATTATTAACTGACTTCCTCGTTGATCATCATTCCGTGCGCTGAGCACATCTTCTTGTAAGGCTTTCGTGACTCCCAGGAAGGTTTACTTCTGGCTGATGGGTACCTTCCAGTACAAGAAAAACCAATGTGTTAATTAAATCTGCACCACCTTATGGATGTCCAGTAGCAACATATCAGTAACCGCAAATGTTTATATATTGGGGTCCAAGGGTCTAGTCTACTGCCGGGATGACTGTTGGAGATGGTGGAGCTCCCTAAGTGTTAAGGGCTGTTGCTAGCCTAGACATAAGGGTGTGCCGCTCTCTGCCTGCTTTGACTGGAGAGGCTGGTGCAGAGCTGGCCTTTTACTTCTTTCAAGGAGACAACACTGAGATTAATGGCCAATATCCTTCCTCATGGACCTTGATAGGAGGCGGCCCCTACCCCCAACCTTACCCATCAGAATATCCTATCGCTCCGGAAGCAGCGCAAAGATCCTTTTAGGACTAAGTGCAATTACTCAGCTTCTTGTCTTAAAAGAACAACCATTTCGTGAAAACATTAAAAAAAATAAAGCTTTTCATCCAGGACGATGTAATCTTCACTTCTATATCTTGTCTAGAGCATCAAGGCTACCCGTTCCATGCGGTCTCACAATAGTATCTATGTATAATGAGGTGTCCACCTCGACTGTCTAAAGTCGGCCATTAATATTAATGTGGATAGCCGCAGGAACCCCTTCATCACCAGCGGTTTCGGTAAGAGTTGTATTGTTCATTGTTCTTTAAAATTGTTCCAGACAGAATTTCTGACCTATCACACGTATGGAACATATTTTTTGTTTTTGATTAATCATAGATAAATTAAATATTACCATAATAGCTATGGTACTTATCAAGACGTAATTATAACGTTAAAGGAAGTAAGGATAGCAATACATATTTTTGTAAATTCATACAGAGCGTTATTACTGGTTCATGAAACAATGAGTGAGAGAATAATAACATAAAACCAGCTGTAATAAAATCCTGGAAGAGAGAAATTTGGATTAATCGTAGGATCTTGGATGTTTTTATACACGATATGTTTATATGGATACCTAACATGTTTCTCATGTTTAACTCATGCGCCTTAAATTTTGACACAGTCTCTCCCTCCTTCACCCTTCCTCTCTCTCCCTCCCTCTCCCTCTCTCTCCCTCTCCCTCCCTTCCCCCTTCCTATCCTCTCACCCCCATTAAAATTTGTAACGCAAACATTGTGACTTCTACTGGAACTGATTCTCTGTCTCTCTCTCAAATCTAAACAGTGTGTTAAGCTCCGGGATCCTCTCTTCCAGCCGATGTTTGGAAATTCACGCCTGTCATTTCATCACTTGTGAGCTGAGAGGTGAAACTTATATAATTTGTACCGCTTCTGGTGTACAGCCAATTGTCGCCTCCGCTTTCGAGCACATCTCGCGAGTTCGGCTGTGAGGAAGCCCGACCACTCGAGTATCATCGAGTCACGAATCTTAATCCCCTGACCTCGACCTCGGTATCAAGTCAATGCTGTACCGATCTGAACCTCAGTTCATTCAACATAATTACTGGCATAGGGAAATGAGTGAGTTGCGTGCACTGTATCTTCCTACCAGAGATTGAGTAATACAACAGTATTGATCAAACAAACAATTAACACACTACCAAACAATGTATAGTCTTCTTATGACCCCAGACGAGAATGTCTTCTACAGGATGTAACAGGTTGGGCTGGCTATGAATTTTCAGTTTTAGGTGTGATTTTAAGCTAAAAATTACAAAAGAATTACTTTTTTCCCATTTCCACTTCGTTTTGCTGCTAGCCGCCATTTTGTATTTCTTATTAACACACTGTTATCTCTACAACTAGTAAAGCTAAAGAAAGTAAATTTGGCAAATATGTTCTCCCTGAACGCTCTCTTTTGAACTGTGAATACGCTGTTAAAGTTGATGACACTCGAAAATCTCCAAAATATTGTTCCGTACCTCAACTACTTTGACTCAAATAAGCCCAAGTAACCCAGTTTAAGAACTTGTTCGGAGGCAAATGTAGAAAGGCAGCTCAGGGCGAAAGTATCTGGATTTTGCTGCTTCGATCATGTGTTTATATGGGAATTCCATTTCATGTCAAAATAAAAATTGACCCCTAAGAAAATTACAGAAAATTTCTACTTATTGGGTTGCCACCAAATATATAAATATTAGGAACATTTTGGGAGGTTTTTTAACTTCGTGTTCATGGAACTCCAGGATCTGCGGGAAAAGCTAAACACTTCAATATTTATGATTGAACTGCAAACTTTAGTTCGGCACTTCAACTCACCAGCCGAACAGTACTGAAGTATTATACCACCCCCAGCGCGACCCAGTCTCATGTTCACAATACCGAGTAAATATAAAAACAACCGTTTGCCTTTTACCGGTCCGACAACGTAACGTTTGTCCCCGTGCTGACGCCTCGTCAAGTATTGATGTCGCTGCTGCTTCCGCACGTTATACGTCACCGCGATACCGAGTTCACATTAAACTTGCATCCGCTGATCCGACCCGCATAACTAAACTTGTCAACTTTTCACAGCAGTCACAAGTAAATAACTTGTCCCCGTGCTGACGCCTCGTCAAGTATTGATGTCGCTGCTGCTTCCGCACGTTATACGTCACCGCGATACCGAGTTCACATTAAACTTGCATCCGCTGATCCGACCCGCATAACTAAACTTGTCAACTTTCCACAGCAGTCACAAGTAAATAACTTGTCCCCGTGCTGACGCCTCGTCAAGTATTGATGTCGCTGCTGCTTCCGCACGTTATACGTCACCGCGATACCGAGTTCACATTAAACTTGCATCCGCTGATCCGACCCGCATAACTAAACTTGTCAACTTTTCACAGCAGTCACAAGTAAATAACTTGTCCCCGTGCTGACGCCTCGTCAAGTATTGATGTCGCTGCTGCTTCCGCACGTTATACGTCACCGCGATACCGAGTTCACATTAAACTTGCATCCGCTGATCCGACCCGCATAACTAAACTTGTCAACTTTTCACAGCAGTCACAAGTAAATAACTTGTCCTCGGCTATAGTAACGGTTCGGTTCGGTTTGTATTTATCCCCAACAAGTTTTAAGTGGTAAAGGAATACGAAGTGAAATACTATTCATCTTAATACAAACTGTACTGTTTTTATGCTAATTTTATATTATACGTTCCCTGTATACTTCAATTCTCTAGTACCCAACTCATCGGTAACAATTCAACAAAATAATATGCTGAACTGTTTGCAGCCATAACAAATGGACTGTACATATTTCCGACATTGTTAAATATTATATATTCCTCATATAAAGTTATGTATAGAAAACTCGGCTCCACCAATGCTTAGAGATCGTGTCTATCACATCGTAGTGCAGTCAATTGTGTACCTGATGAGACAATGAGACTGCCACTTCACCTATTTATAGTGTCTCTGATGACGAATCGATGTAAATGTTTCGTTTTGAGCTTTCTCGTCGTCGACTTTCTTTGGCTCTCTTCAGACGAACATGACTCTAGAATCCAGGAGTCAAGTCTGAGACAGTCAGATACCATACGCTGCAATAAAAGAAAGGTATTATATATTATTGTAATATTTTTAACACAGTTCTGTTTGGTTGGCTAGTGAGTGCAGACTTATTGTGTGACTTGTATTCTTTAGTTCAGTTCAAATAATTAGTGTTTAGTTTTTATTAAGTGCGTGTTTTAGAGTTAGCGTGCATGAAATAGACACTTATGCATGTCACAACGCTCTGGTGTGTTTTTTGTACTTTAATCTAGATTGTAGTTATGTAATTAGGTAATTTTTTCACCTGAGGAAAAAATCAGATTGCTGATCTCGAAACGTAGCGTTTCTGATTGTTTTGAATTATGTCAAATGTCCGGAAAACCCTGTTTCCTTCCCAAATTTCCAACGTCAAAAATAAACCTCAAAAAAGGACATAAATAAAGGTCATAATATCATCATTAAGCTTGATAGAGACCTTAAAAGTCACCATTATAAGAGTCCGCATATGTGCGCTAATATAACATTTATTTACGTGCCTGACGCTTTTGGTTTTATGTGTCTCAAGCTTATATAAATATGATCTGAGAATATAGTACAAGAGTTCCATATTTTAACCGTTTCAATACCCTTCCATTTAGACCTTCTATTAAAACTAGATAGGTTGATTACAATGTTTTCTCTAGATAAACGTCCCCATCAATATCAAGAATAGCGATTGTGTTATCGATGCGAATTGGCTATCGGCTCCTGTACCAGCATTCTGAGTCCTTAGAGAGATAACAGCTGTTTGTTGTTTACAGATATCTAAAGAAATTATTTAAGAGATACCTTTGCTATGTTATATATCTAAATATATCTTTTTTCACAACAGTACTTGGAATTAACAACAAGATATCGTAGTATGAGATGTGGAATCGAACCATGCCTCCAAAGAGACTGGATGTTGAGCCCTTCCAAAGATACATCGGAACATCGGCTTACGAGTTCCCAATGCCAAACATTCTAAGACATCGGATTTTCGATCTGAGCTAAAGATAGCAAAGGTTCGAATCCTGTCTGTGACCTTAGCACTTTTTGTTAGTACCATCGACCTCGTACTGTTTGACTTTCTAATTTTGTTTGATAAGATCCTCGCACAGGCCAGTGGCCCATGACCAGAGCCAGAGTAAGGGTTAAAAGGCGGTCGGTCTCTCCTAGTAGCTAAAGCTTCATGAATGCTTAAAATTCGTGTTTACCTTAAAAGGGCGAGATGGAATGGTGAAGCACTACCAATTCTCTGGAGCACAAAAGACTCACAAAGAGGTTGATGTAGAGGACATACTAGTGTCGAGCGCGCGACATAAGGCACACGCCACAGGCGGGGTTTCCTGCTTCTGGCGGCGGCCGGTACACGGTTCATGGTTCATACGGTAGATACATACAGCTCTGCCCCTTCATGTTGGCTGTTGGTGACTACATAGGTTTGTCCCAAGTAAGTCAATACTGTCTTTATATGGTACTGGCATTGGTTATAGCTCTAAACTCTCTCTCAGTCTGGCGCGTACTTAAAACTTTGTAAGTTACGATCTATACTCGCTTCATCATCTTTAATGCATACACAAACAGTTATTACTTACTATTACTATGGTAAATTACACACTAGCAAACCCACTTAATATTCCTGGGAATGTAAATATATTATTACATTTGAATTAAGTTGAATTAAAATACGAAATTTCTAATGGTATTTAACCCCTATAACTTTTCCAGGTTTGCCCTTCTTCTCAGTACAGATTCCAAACGTTAAGTTTTGTCTTTACTTACCTAAACCACTAACATTCGAACTGACTAGTTTGGCGGATTCACGTCCATGTTTATTTATCTTAATAATAAACCAATACGGCGGTATATCGAAAGCTCTGAGAAAACGTAGCGAAAAGGGAACCGCAGATAAGGATAACGACACGATTTAAAAAGGTTCCATCTGGTCCTTAATAAATAATAATTGTAACACTCCAATCTTCTGTATTGTTTATAATAATGTTCTCCTTTGGTGTTTATTGTTTCAGTTATTTTATCAACAGGCTCTGAGTGGCACTGCCCTAAACCAATTCTACAAAGTAATGTATGCTTACAAGTTACGAGTAAAGAGATAGCCTATGTAGTTGTTCTGTAATAACTGGGCCAATCAGAAATCATAAACCTTTTTCGTGTACACATTTGATCTTGAGAGCTTGCCCAAGCGAATACGTAACTTTGCACGTTCTCTGTCAACATTTATTCAATCCTCCACTACGAAAAGTACTGTTAGCATACAGATTGTGGCAGTGGTAACATTTCACTCAAGGTCATATAGTGATAACGAAGGTAGCATGTCTGAGATAGAAAAGTTTATTTTATATTCTTAATATATGTTGAATATTCAGATTCAATCGTTTTAATTAACTCCCTGCACTTTACATTTATATTAATTTCAATGATTTGGAATGTAGAATCACTACCATAAACATGTTTTGTTCGAGACTTCAAAAATTAAGTGATTAATTTACTTTCTATAATGTTATTAAGGCGAGAAAAAGATAGTTATACTTCTAAAGAACTTAGAGGAGTTGTTGTAATATTGTATTTTAATTGTATAACCTCTTACAGAATTGTGTTATTAGATATGTAATTTAATTTTTGCTGCAAAACAAAAGATGTTATTTTCCATACCTTGAAATTTAAAACATAAAATTAATTGACTCACCAAACATTGTCCATTATCCAATGCGAATGGTAAGTATCCAAATTGTGGACTTTTTAAAGAATCGCACTAGCCGAAGCAATAAAAAACGTTGGCCTAACCAAATTAAAACGTTCGTCAGAAGTTCCCGAAACGCATAATGCTTTAATATATGAACACTGGAAAATTAATACGAGAGAAACTAAGAAGTTTTTATATGAAAATAGAGGTTATGTCAACGAAATCAACACACAAGCATCAGATGTCCCGCGCACTCACCAAACCTAACCTCACTTTCTGCACACCACAATCACAACGCCGACGACACACAGCACCGACTGACTGCCTACTAGACACTCGCCTCTCTGCGCACAGCTCGAGCGGCGGCCTGATTACAGACCACGTTCACTAGGAAAGGAAGGTAGAAGGGGCAACAATCGGCTCAATCCTATTTTTTCCACACACAGCATTATCCGTACCACCTGGTTGATCCTGGAGGTAGGAAGAAGGACGCCATGTATGGACAGCAAGGGGTCATCGAGCTCTGTGTGCTTTTTGCTCCACACGATGCAACTTTTTCGACACTTATTGGCTCTGTACAACTCCTACACTTTGTATATAGTTTTACAGTAAGTAATAAGTGCTCATATTGTATAAATAATTTTCACAGATTTAAAAATTGTTAAATTTAAAAACAATTCAACTAATTTGAGTTGCACAAGGCGTAAAGGAAGCGTGGCTGGCTTATTAAACCAGTTTCGTTTATCCATGTCTGCATTTCTTTTTATATCGACAATGCGTGTGTTATGTGAAATTATAATTTTTGTTCAATGCAAAAAAACAAAAGAAGGATTTTTTATATTTGCATAATGAAGTCGCTGTTTTTTTCATAAAAAACATATATTTATTCTCTTTTATTTATTTGCGATGTTACACAAAGCATTAAAAATAGCTTCCGCTGTTCTTGAAGAAGTACTCGTAACTTTTTCAAACAAAAGATTTGATATAACTCGTACTATTTGTTTTAGTTTGATACCCAGCCATGTAGGGTAAAGTAAAATTAAATCAGTATGAAGCGATTTCAACTTTATAAAGGTAAATTATTTTGCTTAAAATGCCGAATTGGTCTCTTCAAGGGACTAATCAAGGATCATATTTCGTACCAAATGACAGTATATCGGGAAAAGTGTCAAGATTTGTAATTTTTTAAATATGACATTTAGATAGCATTAAACTACTTATTTGTATATATTTTGTAATTAATTACTGGTCAGGCAGAGTCAATGTAGTACAAATATTAAAGAATCAATAAATAATGACTTTTTTTAATTAATTTAGAAACATAAATTGTATTAGTTTGACAGATGTACTCTAATAAGTAAATAAACAAGTATATGAAGTATATAGGGAATGTTAACACTAATGTTTTAAATACTAAATATTTTAATACAGAAATATACAAACAATTAATTTAAAATTAAAGTTTACAATCACCATTTTAAGTGACGTTAAATATTACACTTTTTATTTCCTCTCTGTTCATCCTTACAGCTCCGTGTGTTACTTAACTTCAACATGAATATTGACAAAAACTTAAAGTATTGAACGAACTATACGAGAAGTTCAGAAAACTATAAAATATACTATTTAATAAATACATGCCGATGATAACAAACGAGATCTATGAAAAATTTACAATCAACGTACATTACGACTAAGAACTTAAGGGAAAGAATTATATTGTATAAAGAGCGATTAATAGTTCTGATAAATACATCTTTACTCCAAACTGTACACCGAAACGCACTATGTTTAATTCATTGTAACGGGTTCTAATTAAAGTTAAGCTCACAGCCCTTTAGTAAAGGTCTCCTTGAAAAAATTACAGTATGTAAATGTAAAACTTTTAATGTCAAGTTTAAATTACTTTTCCGTGGATTAAATTCTAGAAACACGTTATTCGTTGAGAGACGGAATAATAGTTTTTTATAAAGGAGGTTAGTTTCAAAGCTAAAAGCTGCTTATCAGAACTCAATTTTCCACTTGCTTGACTCTGAAGAAGGATCTACCGCGGAAACACTCAAAGAACCGCTTAAACTCATTTTGAGTTATTTGCATATCACTAACTTTGGTCTTAGGTTAAAGTCTTTACTGTGTCCCTACTTAGTTACGTGTCTCATTAATATTTCTAATTTTGGCATTAGATTACACTTTAGGTAGCTAAACACATATTACACACATTTTAACATCACAATGGAGATAAACAGGTTTCATTGAAGCGATTACGTCAGGGCTTGATAGAGAGTAGTCCCTTGACCTGAGGAGGATGACCCTGACTCAACACTACCTGGACACGTAACGTGAACTCGGGTGTGACGGCATTCAACGTCATGAGTACGGTGCTCATTCAGCCCATGCAAATGTACAAAGCACAGAGTATGGAGTCTGTACAGGCGCTAACTCAGCACCTGCTTGAAATACAGGATTTGCCAATTCACCCCTTGGCAGTGTACAAAGCACAGAGCACGGGGCCTGTACAGGCGCTAACTCAGCACCTGCTTGAAATACAGGATTTGCCAATTCACCCCTTGGCAGTGTACAAAGCACAGAGCACGGAGACTGTACAGGCGCTAACTCAGCACCTGCTTGAAATACGGGGGTTGCTAATTCACCCTTTGGCAATGTACAAGGCACAGAGTATGGAGACTGTACAGGCTCTAACTCAGCACCTGCTTGAAATACAGGGGGTTGCCTAATTCACCCCTTTGGCAATGTACAAGGCACAGAGTATGGAGTCTGTACAGGCGCTAACTCAGCACCCGCTTGAAATACAGGATTTGCCAATTCACCCCTTGGCAGTGTACAAAGCACAGAGCACGGGGCCTGTACAGGCGCTAACTCAGCACCTGCTTGAAATACAGGATTTGCCAATTCACCCCTTGGCAGTGAACAAAGCACAGAGCACGGAGGCCTGTACAGGCGCTAACTCAGCACCTGCTTGAAATACAGGATTTGCCAATTCACCCCTTGGCAGTGTACAAAGCACAGAGCACGGGGTCTGTACAGGCGCTAACTCAGCACCTGCTTGAAATACAGGATTTGCCAATTCACCCCTTGGCAGTGTACAAAGCACAGAGCATGGGTCTGTACAGGCGCTAACTCAGCACCTGCTTGAAATACATGATTTGCCAATTCACCCCTTGGCAGTGTACAAAGCACAGAGCACGGGGTCTGTACAGGCGCTAACTCAGCACCTGCTTGAAATTGCCAATTCAGCACTGTGACCATGATCATAGCTGAATAATCATTCCGTGTGCGTGACGTCAGAGATAAGATGCTTACTGCATATAGTGCTATCTAAGCTCTCCTTTATCAACTGGAGAGTTATTAAGAGAAAGTCTATGTATGCGCGATTTGGTGAGATAATAACTGTTTGTAATATCAATATCTCTTTGTGACGCTGAAAATGTTGTAGTATATTGTAATGGCGGAGTGTCAATCCTACTAAAAACTTTTTCTCAAACAGTAGTACGTAACAAAGATTTGTGTGTGGTTTGTGTTATACAAATTAGATACAATGCAACGAGTGTTTTTATCAAGAAAGCTCCTCGGTTTTTATATGTAGCCAAGCAGCTATGTTTAACCCCTGGAAAATAACAAGGGAAGTCTTACAACTAATTTATTTTTAATATTACAAATTGTTAATTTAAGAGGAAGGGATTTAAATGTTAAACAATACGATGTTCTGGGGTATTAAGATTTTCTGTTACTGTGTTTCTATATGATTTGCAGAAAACCCCTTTAATTCAGTCATATTTTACAATGCTCCCGTGTTATTCTGCTTTCGGAACATATTTTGACATTTTTACTTAATAACCCTTTCGTAAAGTTCAAAATTCCACGCTACCGACCTTTGTGAACTTTCAGGTGTCACACAAACATCCCTACGTATCTTGGGTGAAGACGATAGCTGTCATTAGTTAACATAAACGTAATCTAGACCTCTTTAGAAAGTTGTCAACCACCAACTCTTGTTAGAAATGGATCAACAGGTGTTGTTCCGTTCAAGAGATCAGTGTAGGTAAGCAATGTGGGTATATTACTTATATATGAGAGAGTTACTAATACATAATAATAGCTTCGCTCACTGGTGAGGCGCTGAACATTCTGCATCTAGAACACCGACAAACTAATCCACTCTGCTCAATAAACGGTTCAATTTGATGTGATAATTTATTTACACAGAGGAGCAGCGACTTGCAATGTGCTCCAACAAAGTTGATCATGTCAGGTTTAATTCGCTGAGCTATTGTTAATGAGGTGATATCCAAGTTGTAATGTCCTCATTATTGTTTGAGAGTTTAACCGTGTGTTAGTACGTTCTAAAGTAGTTACAAAATATTTAAATACTTTTTATACTTCGAATACATATTCTTATAAATCGTAATCATTCCAAATATATTGTAATAGACGGAATTGTCTGACGGAGACTTCACACGAAATTGTGTTCTAGCCAATACTGATTTTGCATGTTCAAGACCATTATTCTACGTTTTATTAAATAGCATGTCTTATTGTTGCGATTAACTAATAAAAACATTATATAATCCTGCCATCAATAAGAAACTGTAATCTATATTAATATTAATTATATGAATTATAGAGAATTATTTAATATTTCCCTTAATGTTTTTTTTCTTGTAACTTTCAATCACTTTATTTGTGTTTATCTGGGTAACCGACGTAGTCATACTCGTAACTTCGGGATTACATGGTAATTTTTCAAAGATTAGTAGTAAACACTACGTACATTACTGTATATATTTACTACGTACAGTACTATGTATATGTACTACGTACATTGCTGTGTATTGTACTACGTACATTGCTGTGTATTGTACTATGTATGTGTACTATGTATATGTACTACGTACATTGCTGTGTATTGTACTACGTACAGTACTGTGTATATGTACTACGTACAGTACTATGTATGTGTACTACGTACAGTACTATCTATATGTACAACGTACAGTACTATGTATATGTACTACGTACAGTACTATGTATGTGTACTACGTACAGTACTATCTATATGTACTACGTACAGTACTGTGTATATGTACTACGTACAATACATGTACATATGTATACATAGTATATTTGCTATGAAAGTACTATTTATATTTACTACGTACAATATATGTACATATACATAGTATATTTGATATGTAAATTACTATGTATACGTACTATGTACAGTTCTATGTATATGTACTATGTACAGTACAGTACAGTAAATGTATAACAGGGTGATAATTTATCATGCCGATTGCACAACTAAATGCAAAAAAGAAAATTATATAAATATTTTAAAGAAATACATTTTTCAACTAAGAAAAAACACTTATGGTCAAAAACTAACCAATTTAATCATTTTCCAAATAAGAATGAGAATACTTAGATAGAACCGACTGGGACTTAAAATTTAGTTGAAATGTATTCATTATCTTACTTCCTAAATTTCAACATTCACGTTATAATTGTTAACTCCTTTGCTTCTCTCATAATTAGACATTTACTGCTCTAATTCTACACATATTTCTAGTAGTTTAACATAATTTGTTCTGATTATTAACATAGTTATTTAACATATTAAAGCATATATTCATCGTAAACCTCACTCGGAGAAGACCGCAGTGGCTCAGTTTATAATAAAGCCACGTGACCTTTAGAAGGTGTTGAAATATGCTGAGAATGCAGAACAATTCAGTGCGAGAACATTCTGTTCGATATCAAATCCTGGACATACTGCTGAGTTGTGCAAACCACTAGCAAAATATGCTGTGAAACTAGAACAATTCAGTACGAGCCATTCAGATCGATATCACATCCTGGACATACTGCTGAGTTGTGCAAACCACTAGCGAAAAATGCTGTGAATCCAGAACAATTCAGTACGAGCCATCCAGATCGATATCACATCCTGGACATACTGCTGAGTTGTACAAACCACTAGCGAAATATGCTGTGAATCTAGAACAATTCAGTGCGAGCCATCCAGATCGATATCACATCCTGGACATACTGCTGAGTTGTACAAACCACTAGCGAAATATGCTGTGAATCTAGAACAATTCAGTGCGAGCCATCCAGATCGATATCACATCCTGGACATACTGCTGAGTTGTGCAAACCACTAGCGAAATATGCTGTGAATCTAGAACAATTCAGTACGAGCAACCAGGTCAATATCACATCTTGGACATACTGCTGAGTTGTGCAAACCACTAGCGAATATGCTGTGAATCTAGAACAATTCAGTGCGAGCCATCCAGATCGATATCACATCCTGGACATACTGCTGAGTTGTACAAACCACTAGCGAAATATGCTGTGAATCTAGAACAATTCAGTGCGAGCCATCCAGATCGATTTCACATCCTGGACATACTGCTGAGTTGTGCAAACCACTAGCGAAATATGTGTGAATCTAGAACAATTCTGTACGAGCAACCAGGTCAATATCACATCTTGGACATACTGCTGAGTTGTGCAAACCACTAGCGAATATGCTGCGAATCTAGAACAATTCAGTACGAGCCACCAGGTCAATATCACATCTTGGACATACTGCTGGGTTGTGCAAACCACTAGCGAAATATGCTGTGAATCTAGAACAATTCAGTACGAGCCACCAGGTCAATATCACATCTTGGACATACTGCTGAGTTGTGCAAACCACTAGCGAAATATGTGTGAATCTAGAACAATTCTGTACGAGCCACCAGGTCAATATCACATCCACGACATACTGCAAACCACTAGCGAAATACAGATTTACTAATACCTTCTTATTTTTTTTATTATTAAAAAAATACTATTTTTGGTTTAAATTATTTCATATACTAATATTGTTATATGGCTCGGAATATCAAACACCCATTTCAGTGTTGGAGAACTTTTTAAAGGGCATAAACAGTCGATGAGGGACTTAAAGTTATGAAAGTTTTGAAGGCAATCAATTCTGAGCCAAGGACAGAGTTCATGAAGTGCTTAGCTCAAGTTGGACGAAGTTTGTGTGAAGGGGAAAGGGTGAAGACGGGGGGGGGGTAATTGTGCGTCGGTTGTGAGAGCCAGAGAAAAGGTAAGACTCATTTGAATAGAATGTAGATGAGGAACTGGGACTACTGCCATAGTCTCGGTTATCCGAATTTACCGGTGGTCGAGATAAATCGTGCGTTTGTAGAGCAATTATACCACATACGAAATACATTAAGCTCTTTATGCAGTTAATCGTACGCTGGTTAATTATCTGTGTGAGTGAAACATCAAAAACTTCAAAATGATTCTGTTTGTCCACACATTAGGCCAGTCTGGTTTCGGTTAAACAAGACTATTGAGTGGTTTATTTTTTTGGTCTATACATGAGGTGTATACACTTATACATTTATTTTATGGCGATCTACACCATATTAGTTTAATTTAGAAACATGTTTTGACTTAAATCTGCCTGAAGAGTATCGCGATCATGGCAAATAGTACACATTACCATGGTGTATGAGTACCTGTAGATTAATTTGGGTTAAACCGGTGACATTCACTATTAAAAGTTTTAACTTTTCAATATATTATAATTTAGAGGGGAGCCGTCATTCAATTACGACAATTTAAACATTTCACTTCCAGAACTCTGGCGTTGGTATAGAATATGGTGTTTAAGAAAACTTTTATGTCAGCGGATAACACATCTAAGAATTCAGTAATAAAAATAATAATAAAAAATTAATTTAGTCAATATAAGATGTACATTTTTCGGATTTAGATGATATGTTGACTACGTGTTAGTGTAGAAAATGTGTATAGACTTTATACAAAGACCCGTGCATTGTATTCTAATCAACATTTTATATTCTCAATCATAAGAATACTGCGTTTCGGTTGTTCTGTAACGTAATATTTAGTTCTGATAGGTGACACTTACATAGTGCTGTCGTGCTGAAACTTTTGCTTGGAGTCATTATCCATTTGAATATTTTATTTATGACCTGATTTGTATAAATTAAATTTAAATACTAGGTATTTACTGTTATTAACAGAGTTCAATCAATAAAATATTTCTACAATATGTTTATAATTACTGTTCGCAGGTAGATAGTGTGCGGCTAGAACGTTTCAAGTAGCAACAGATTTTGGCGTTGGATGATTTATCTTCTTATAGACATGACCAAAGTCTGAAACACTAACGATGACAATCACTTGTAGAGGAATTTAAATTGAAGAGGCTTTACTATAACAATAATAAATCTGTATTTTCCATAGTAGCCTACTTATACAGCTTTAGACATGGTCAATATTTAAATGACAAGAGTAACTTATCATGTAAAATTAGATTTAGTCGAAAAGGCATAAAGATTATAAAAGACATGTTTATTAAAAATGTTTTTAGATGATTTTTAAATGAATTAATACTGGGGTAGCTCTTAATCCTGCCCGGAAGACAGTTAAAATATATTGGACTGAGGAAAGCAATGGATTTCCTGAACACGTTGGTGTTATGACCTGGTATTATGAGCAGATGCTTATGTCTGGTTGGATTTTGATGTTGATAATGAACTGGAGAATGATGCAAGTGTTTGAAAGTATACACGCATACAAAGTAGAAAAACAGTGATGTTAAAGTTAAAAGACGTTCTCCGTGAAACACTCCCGACAACTGTCTCTGTATATCAATCCACATATTGACCTCACTGCTTTCTTGTACAGTTTAAAATCTCTCTGTGTGTTTCCAACTGATGCCGTTCCTCAGAACAGAAGACTGAGTGACATCAAAGATACAAAGTTACCCTGGTAGACAGACTTTACCACATGCAATTCCAAGAAGGATGCAAGATATATCAAAGAAAAACGTTCAACTTCCCAATTCAGTACAAAGGCTATCGATGAATGATGAATACATGTGAATACCCAAAACTCACACAGAGTTTTAGCTTCTTTGGTCACCTCATTCCTTATAACAGCAAATACTTCAGACTCCTGCCGCTACGGACAAAAGCCTCCCTTTGTTGTGTAAGCATTAAGATTCAAGTTATTGTTCGAAAACCAATTACTTATGCCTCTCTATATTGAAGATATTTCACTTGCTGCAAGGGCAGCCGGGGATTAGGCTGTATCTGATAACTTTTCTATAATAAAAAGTTGAAATATTTTCCACTTGTATTTTGTTCTAACTGGACACTTATATAAATATTCTGTTGTCATATACATTTTTATCCATGCATATTTTTTCCATACCGTGTAGGCCTAATCTATAATGATTACATTCTCAGAGCCGGTGACCAAACCCCAAGTCGCAAACTTATTCGGCCTCGGAATGCCAATCCTTGTTGCATTTTTTTTTTTAGGAGAAGCCGATCCCCTTTTAAGCCTTCCTCATGGGGCACTGGTCTGTGCGAGGATCTTATCAGACAGAATAAGGGGGAGAGTCGATACAGTACAAGGTCGATGGTACTGATAAAAAGTGCAACGGTAACAGACAACATTCGAACCTGCGCCCACGTGTTAGACCGCTCGGCCATCGGCAATCCCAAGTTTGTAACGCAAAGGTAAAGGTGTATTACAGGTATTGACATTCTTCTAGCTCATTTTACAAATTAAAAGGTCTTAAATTGGTAAAATTGGTCTTGTAGCGTCATCTTATGAAAATAAAGAAATTCCTAATTTTTTGAATCTCTTTCTTCGAACTAAGAATACTTTTGGTAAGCGCTTATAATAATACCCGTACTCGCTCCATATACAGACACGATAATTCTTTTCACTAATAAATAGAATATATGCGATTTATGGGTAAGGAATAAAGCTTTAGAAAAAAGACAAATATAACCTCCACTTGTGAGTAAGGAAAACTTTTCTATTTAGGTCTATGCTGCTGTTCTAGTAATAATTATTAACAAGGAACTACTCTGACTTTAAGCGAAATGGATGAAATCCAGGAATGTCCTCCTTTTCCTCGTTGAAATTTGTAATGTGGCTTGGATTGACTTGAAACATTACTCTTAATGAGCATCCTAGCTGTGTTTGAACTACAACACAATTTTCTGTTTTATTAGTTTTCCATCCACTGGTGTAAGTGGTTAATAATTTCCAGTCTTTGAATTAAGGTCACTGATAGAAGTATACACAGATTAATAAAACAGTTATTTTACTTATCTATTTAATTTTTTACTTTATCTTCAAATGTCCGTAAGGAAGCTAACAGAAACAAAGATAAATTATTACAAAAATAACACCAATGCGAAATATGATGAAAGTCGTTCTCGGAAAATATGGCACTAGTTTATTCAATTTCTGAATATTCCTGGATACCAATTTCTCCACCCAGTTGGGGACGTACGAGTATATCCGACACAACAGTTGTGCAAAATATTCCCGTCGTCTGATTTATTCCTTGTTAAATCCTCACACCTGCATCATTGTGCTACCAACAGTCTAGATCTCTGATATTAGGTTATTGTCAACATTTATTTTTTTTATTTTGTAGTAACAAAAGTACTTGGGTATACATAAATAACATTGCTATAGTGAATTGATAAATTACGATAAGATGAAGTAGATCTGATTTAGGAACAAAGCTACGAAGATAATTAATTGGTCCAGTTGAATGAATCTACAAACTGATCACTCGAACAATCCATCACCCAGGATCGATGTGCTTTGGTTCGGTTTATTTCGTTGGGAATTCATTTAATTGGTTTGGGTTTTGTTTTAGATATCCTTGGATGGAAATAATCGTTCTTGGGAGTTTGTTATCAGAACGCACAGATAAAATAAAATATTATAAACTATTATACATTCCATACATCAAAATATCTTACATTGTTTGAAAAAATACTTCTATACAAAACACAAAATATTATTCCACTTATTAAATTATTTGTTATTTTCTTCCTAGTATTGCTGTTCAAGTCTTCCCATCTTTGAAGTTATATTATTTTCTTCAAATTCACGCTGGCTCGCATAACCAGGTATCACGCATGCTACCTTCACTTAAGTTGCGATATTTCTGTCGATGTACTAAAACGAAATGTCGTTGGATTTTTAATAAAACTTCTTGATAACAGTAGTTTTGTACCAATATCGGACACCAGTTAAATACACGACACAGTTGACAGTGGGTTGCCATTGCAGTGACGTCATTGGCAGTGTCAACAGTGTGGTCGTTCTGTTCCGGGGGTTATATCGCTAATGATACATGAACACTGAGTCGGACACCAGTTCAATACACGACACAGTTGACAGTGGGTTGCCATTGCAGTAACGTCATCGGCAGTATCAACAGTGTGGTCGTTCTGTTCCGGGGGTTATATCGCTAATGATACATGAACACTGAGTCGGACACCAGTTCAATACACGACACAGTTGACAGTGGGTTGCCATTGCAGTAACGTCATCGGCAGTATCAACAGTGTGGTCGTTCTGTTCCGGGGGTTATATCGCTAATGATACATGACCACTGAGTCGGACACCAGTTCAATACACGACACAGTTGACAGTGGGTTGCCATTGCAGTAACGTCATCGGCAGTATCAACAGTGTGGTCGTTCTGTTCCGGGGGTTATATCGCTAATGATACATGAACACTGAGTCGGACACCAGTTCAATACACGACACAGTTGACAGTGGGTTGCCATTGCAGTGACGTCATTGGCAGTGTCAACAGTGTGGTCGTTCTGTTCCGAGGGTTATATCGCTAATGATACATGAACACTGAGTCGGACACCAGTTCAATACACGACACAGTTGACAGTGGGTTGCCATTGCAGTGACGTCATGGGCAGTGTCAACTGCGTGGTCGTTCTGTTCCGAGGGTTATATCGCTAATGATACATGAACACTGAGTCGGACACCAGTTCAATACACGACACAGTTGACAGTGGGTTGCCATTGCAGTGACGTCATGGGCAGTGTCAACTGCGTGGTCGTTCTGTTCCGAGGGTTATATCGCTAATGATACATGAACACTGAGTCGGACACCAGTTCAATACACGACACAGTTGACAGTGGGTTGCCATTGCAGTGACGTCATGGGCAGTGTCAACTGCGTGGTCGTTCTGTTCCGAGGGTTATATCGCTAATGATACATGAACACTGAGTCGGACACCAGTTCAATACACGACACAGTTGACAGTGGGTTGCCATTGCAGTGACGTCATTGGCAGTGTCAACTGCGTGGTCGTTCTGTTCCGAGGGTTATATCGCTAATGATACATGAACACTGAGTCGGACACCAGTTCAATACACGACACAGTTGATAGTGGGTTGCCATTGCAGTGACGTCGTGGGCAGTGTCAACTGCGTGGTCGTCCTGTAGCTAGGGATACATCGCTATAGATACTGTCATATCGGCCGATATTAATTTATATTTATTGTTTATAAAGTTTCACTGAAATAATAGTTGTAAGAATGATTTATTATTTAATAAAAGTGTTAATAAACGTCGTGATTCCGGGTCGACTTTCGAAAAAATAATTGAGGGTCCGAAGTTGCGATAGTTGTCCAAAACTGTACGATCGGTTCTCAGTAGGATAGATTTTACGATAAAAGCGATTTAGTTCATTCGTAGAAAATCGTTTGAAATATACAGAAACAAGGTGTTCGTACACAAACGTTGTACAGTGCGAACTGTGCTACGTTACACTGCCATAGGCGCAGTGTAATGGATACGGTGGTTGTCGCGAGATAAGCGAATCAAGCAATGGTCGAGCGTGGCTGGTGCTTGGATGGGTGACCGCTGAGCGATCCTGTCCTTGCAAGCAGTCCGCCTGCCCGGCCGTTGGCGATGGTTCAGAAGTCACCTTTAAGTCGTTGGTCCACAAGTTAAGAGATGCCTTCTTATCTCTAACTTCGACTGGTAAAATAAGGCATTACATTACCTTAACTTAACTATCTGCCGTCCTATACGAATGTTTTAATTGTATTTAAGAAGGTCTTCTTCTCTAACTTCGACTGGTAAAATAAGGCATTACATTACCTTAACTTAACTATCTGCCGTCCTATACGAATGTTTTAATTGTATTTAAGAAGGTCTTCTTCTCTAACTTCGACTGGTAAAATAAGGCATTACATTACCTTAACTTAACTACCTGCCGTCCTATACGAATGTTTTAATTGTATTTAAGAAGGTCTTCTTCTCTAACTTCGACTGGTAAAATAAGGCATTACATTACCTTAACTTAACTATCTGCCCGTCCTATACGAATGTTTTAATTGTATTTAAGAAGGTCTTCTCTTCTCTAACTTCGACTGGTAAAATAAGGCATTACATTACCTTAACTTAACTATCTGCCGTCCTATACGAATGTTTTAATTGCATTTAAGAAGCTCTGATTAGCTTTAATCTGTCACTTCACATTCGATAAGTGATTCAGCAGCTGCAGTATTTCATATAGACTTCTAATCAATCTGTACTTTAAAATATAATGTACTGACATAACGTAGATATGGTGGGACGGGTTTATTTAATGTGATTTTGAATTTAACTCTAGTTCACCTTCCTATTATTGTAGCGTGTGAAATCTGACGCTGTCACAGACTTGACTCCTGGTATCTGGAGTCATGTTCGTCTAATGAGATCCAAAAATTCCTCGACGAAGAAGCTCAAAATGAACTTTTTACATCATTTCGACATCAGAGACACATAGAGAACAATATATCGTGTAGATATAGGTGAAGAGGTATTCTCATTGTGCCATCAGGTTCACAATTGAATACAATAAAGGCGACTAAGATTATAGACGTTGCACGAAGATGAAGGTGAACTGGAGCTAAAGCCAACATGGACATCATCTACTGATGAGTAAAATTAGTTTTAGAAATTCTCGGAAACATGATATAAAAGCGTGTACAGTATCAAGTAAAGGTAAAACGTTAAGGTTTGTTGCATTTAAAAGGTTTACTTAGGTCATTATTGTAAATGCGTTAACTACCAAATGCCCAACTGTTATATGCTAGTGGAATCTCATCATAACTAAACACTAAATACTTAGGGTTGGTAAGCCTGTCACGTGTTGGTGGGAAATTATGGATGTCAGAGTTGGCGTCCCTGGCAGATTTATGTGTGGAACCCTTGTCCAGCTTACGGCCTACAGTGATTAGTGCTTAGTAACATTTCCAATCCGTATTAGTTTATTCCTATGCATTTACTCCTCAAATCTGTTTTAAACTGAAGGTTTAAGTGGAATACATCAGAGATCAATGTCAGACTTTGACGCACTTCAGAATGTAAAATCTTTAATCGACTTATTAATGCTATTGTGTTGTGTGATAATCAGTTAGAGCTTCACACTTATTGATCTGGGAGATACAAAGAGATCAGCAGACGTTTTATGTGTCAAATTATTGGAAGAGTCGACACTACAATTTCCAGAACTTCCAAGAGACGGTAAACAAGTTCAATTGTCTGACAAACACCATTGTATACTTTGTTGGCTGACAGAAAACAGCGAAACCCAGTTTCTGGAGTGATCACAATCGCTTACATCTATCTATTGGTTCTCGGTCTACTAGAACATGATCTCAATAGTTCTGCTGAGTTGTTTTGCTCACCTAATCCTAGGTGATTGAATTTGTCTCACATGTAAAAGGTATAGGTTGGTAGTTCAATTGACACACATGTCAGAATTATAATTTATAAACATTAATATTTTTCTCTGTTTTATATTCTTACATCCATTATATATACAATACTACCATGGACATCTATCAAAACATAAATCATATTCAGCAAGGCCAAACAGTAAAAACAAATAACATAATATTTAAGGTCTGCGCATTTGAACATTTTTTTATACAGATAAGAGGTTATGTTCAAATCAGAAACCACAACAGATCTACTGCTAAAACGCTCGACACATTTCTCTGTATATCCAACTTTGGATTTATGCTCTTGAATACATTTTTACCCTGTGAAATAGCTACATTTCTTTGTTTTTTGTTTGTTTTTCTGTATTTTTATGCAAAATTATTTAATTTCAGTAAAGTAGAAGACCAATGTTATTCCATCTGAATAGTTTCAAATATTTATTTAAATTACTCCGTGAAATCATAATAGCACCGTTCCCCCAAATTGCATTAAGGTTCAAATTTCGTATAGTTAAAAATACAAAAATGTAAATATAAATATCATGAAACATAAAATATTATTGTTTCTACAAAACAATCGAATAAAAAATTACCACCATACATTATACCACCAAGTTTTATTAGATTCAAAGAGTACCTTCAACGTGTCCACTTTTTCAATCCAATATCGTTATAGTTTGGAGGTAATGACAGTTTCAATAATCGTCTTATACCACCACATATATTTGGTGTACAATACTAATTTTGCCATACATAATTTAGTATTGTACTTTGTAATACATTATAATTGTAAATGACTACTTAGTTCCAAGTAGTAACGATATAGTCTTAGTTCAAATAATTTAGTTCATTTAGTCGTATTTTGTTTATATCCAGGTTGAAAAAAGATATTGGTAGCACAGTTTTCAGCACGAAAAGGAGGTTTCAATCCAGTGGTGGGTTCCAGTAACATCAGATAACCAGGTAATCTAGGAGCCACACTGATGACAAAGGGGCGGAGACACAGTGTGCTATACGACACAGTGTACACGATACTGGCTGGATATATGACTCAATTCTCGCTTTCTCACGGACCACTTGCTGCGGAAACTGCCATTTCTGTCAGCTACTGTACGATGACAAAGGGGCGGAGACACAGTGTGCTATACGACACAGTGTACACGATACTGGCTGGATATATGACTCAATTCTCGCTTTCTCACGGACCACTTGCTGCGGAAACTGCCATTTCTGTCAGCTACTGTACGATGACAAAGGGGCGGAGACACAGTGTGCTATACGACACAGTGTACACGATACTGGCTGGATATATGACTCAATTCTCGCTTTCTCACGGACCACTTGCTGCGGAAACTGCCATTTCTGTCAGCTACTGTACGATGACAAAGGGGCGGAGACACAGTGTGCTATACGACACAGTGTACACGATACTGGCTGGATATATGACTCAATTCTCGCTTTCTCACGGACCACTTGCTGCGGAAACTGCCATTTCTGTCAGCTACTGTACGATGATAAAGGGGCGGAGACACAGTGTGCTATACGACACAGTGTACACGATACTGGCTGGATATATGACTCAATTCTCGCTTTCTCACGGACCACTTGCTGCGGAAACTGCCATTTCTGTCAGCTACTGTACGATGATAAAGGGGCGGAGACACAGTGTGCTATACGACACAGTGTACACGATACTGGCTGGATATATGACTCAATTCTCGCTTTCTCACGGACCACTTGCTGCGGAAACTGCCATTTCTGTCAGCTACTGTACGATGATAAAGGGGCGGAGACACAGTGTGCTATACGACACAGTGTACACGATACTGGCTGGATATATGACTCAATTCTCGCTTTCTCACGGACCACTTGCTGCGGAAACTGCCATTTCTGCCAGCTACTGTACGATGATAAAGGGGCGGAGACACAGTGTGCTATACGACACAGTGTACACGATACTGGCTGGATATATGACTCAATTCTCGCTTTCTCACGGACCACTTGCTGCGGAAACTGCCATTTCTGTCAGCTACTGTACGATGATAAAGGGGCGGAGACACAGTGTGCTATACGACACAGTGTACACGATACTGGCTGGATATATGACTCAATTCTCGCTTTCTCACGGACCACTTGCTGCGGAAACTGCCATTTCTGTCAGCTACTGTACGATGATAAAGGGGTGGAGACACAGTGTGCTATACGACACAGTGTACACGATACTGGCTGGATATATGACTAAATTCTCGCTTTCTCACGGACCACTTGCTGCGGAAACTGCCATTTCTGTCAGCTACTGTACGATGATAAAGGGGCGGAGACACAGTGTGCTATACGACACAGTGTACACGATACTGGCTGGATATATGACTCAATTCTCGCTTTCTCACGGACCACTTGCTGCAGAAACTGCCATTTCTGTCAGATACTGTACGATGATAAAGGGGCGGAGACACAGTGTGCTATACGACACAGTGTACACGATACTGGCTGGATATATGACTCAATTCTCGCTTTCTCACGGACCACTTGCTGCAGAAACTGCCATTTCTGTCAGATACTGTACGATGACAAAGGGGCGGAGACACAGTGTGCTATACGACACAGTGTACACGATACTGGCTGGATATATGACTCAATTCTCGCTTTCTCACGGACCACTTGCTGCAGAAACTGCCATTTCTGTCAGATACTGTACGATGATAAAGGGGTGGAGACACAGTGCGCTATACGACACAGTGTACACGATACTGGCTGGATATATGACTCAATTCTCGCTTTCTCACGGACCACTTGCTGCGGAAACTGCCATTTCTGTCAGCTACTGTACGATGACAAAGGGGCGGAGACACAGTGTGCTATACGACACAGTGTACACGATACTGGCTGGATATATGACTCAATTCTCGCTTTCTCACGGACCACTTGCTGCGGAAACTGCCATTTCTGTCAGCTACTGTACGATGATAAAGGGGGTGGAGACACAGTGTGCTATACGACACAGTGTACACGATACTGGCTGGATATATGACTAAATTCTCGCTTTCTCACGGACCACTTGCTGCGGAAACTGCCATTTCTGTCAGCTACTGTACGATGATAAAGGGGCGGAGACACAGTGTGCTATACGACACAGTGTACACGATACTGGCTGGATATATGACTCAATTCTCGCTTTCTCACGGACCACTTGCTGCGGAAACTGCCATTTCTGTCAGCTACTGTACGATGATAAAGGGGCGGAGACACAGTGTGCTATACGACACAGTGTACACGATACTGGCTGGATATATGACTCAATTCTCGCTTTCTCACGGACCACTTGCTGCGGAAACTGCCATTTCTGTCAGCTACTGTACGATGATAAAGGGGCGGAGACACAGTGTGCTATACGACACAGTGTACACGATACTGGCTGGATATATGACTCAATTCTCGCTTTCTCACGGACCACTTGCTGCGGAAACTGCCATTTCTGTCAGCTACTGTACGATGATAAAGGGGCGGAGACACAGTGCGCTATAAAAACACAGTGTACACGATACTGGCTGGATATATGACTCAATTCTCGCTTTCTCACGGACACTTGCTGCGGAAACTGCCATTTCTGTCAGATACTGTACGATGATAAAGGGGCGGAGACACAGTGTGCTATACGACACAGTGTACACGATACTGGCTGGATATATGACTAAATTCTCGCTTTCTCACGGACCACTTGCTGCGGAAACTGCCATTTCTGTCAGATACTGTACGATGATAAAGGGGCGGAGACACAGTGTGCTATACGACACAGTGTACACGATACTGGCTGGATATATGACTCAATTCTCGCTTTCTCACGGACCACTTGCTGCAGAAACTGCCATTTCTGTCAGATACTGTATGATGATAAAGGGGTGGAGACACAGTGCGCTATACGACACAGTGTACATGATACTGGCTGGATATATGACTCAATTCTCGCTTTCTCACGGACCACTTGCTGCGGAAACTGCCATTTCTGTCAGCTACTGTACGATGACAAAGGGGCGGAGACACAGTGTGCTATACGACACAGTGTACACGATACTGGCTGGATATATGACTCAATTCTCGCTTTCTCACGGAACACTTGCTGCGGAAACTGCCATTTCTGTCAGCTACTGTACGATGATAAAGGGGGCGGAGACACAGTGTGCTATACGACACAGTGTACACGATACTGGCTGGATATATGACTAAATTCTCGCTTTCTCACGGACCACTTGCTGCGGAAACTGCCATTTCTGTCAGATACTGTACGATGATAAAGGGGCGGAGACACAGTGTGCTATACGACACAGTGTACACGATACTGGCTGGATATATGACTCAATTCTCGCTTTCTCACGGACCACTTGCTGCAGAAACTGCCATTTCTGTCAGATACTGTAGCTATACGACACAGTGTACACACGATACTGCAGAAACTGGTACGATGATAAAGGGGTGGAGACACAGTGCGCTATACGACACAGTGTACACGATACTGGCTGGATATATGACTCAATTCTCGCTTTCTCACGGACCACTTGCTGCGGAAACTGCCATTTCTGTCAGCTACTGTACGATGACAAAGGGGCGGAGACACAGTGTGCTATACGACACAGTGTACACGATACTGGCTGGATATATGACTCAATTCTCGCTTTCTCACGGACCACTTGCTGCGGAAACTGCCATTTCTGTCAGCTACTGTACGATGACAAAGGGGCGGAGACACAGTGTGCTATACGACACAGTGTACACGATACTGGCTGGATATATGACTCAATTCTCGCTTTCTCACGGACCACTTGCTGCGGAAACTGCCATTTCTGTCAGCTACTGTACGATGATAAAGGGGCGGAGACACAGTGTGCTATACGACACAGTGTACACGATACTGGCTGGATATATGACTCAATTCTCGCTTTCTCACGGACCACTTGCTGCGGAAACTGCCATTTCTGTCAGCTACTGTACGATGATAAAGGGGCGGAGACACAGTGTGCTATACGACACAGTGTACACGATACTGGCTGGATATATGACTCAATTCTCGCTTTCTCACGGACCACTTGCTGCGGAAACTGCCATTTCTGTCAGCTACTGTACGATGATAAAGGGGCGGAGACACAGTGTGCTATACGACACAGTGTACACGATACTGGCTGGATATATGACTCAATTCTCGCTTTCTCACGGACCACTTGCTGCGGAAACTGCCATTTCTGTCAGCTACTGTACGATGATAAAGGGGCGGAGACACAGTGTGCTATACGACACAGTGTACACGATACTGGCTGGATATATGACTCAATTCTCGCTTTCTCACGGACCACTTGCTGCGGAAACTGCCATTTCTGTCAGCTACTGTACGATGATAAAGGGGCGGAGACACAGTGCGCTATACGACACCAGTGTACACGATATGGCTGGATATATGACTCAATTCTCGCTTTCACACGGAACACTTGCTGCGGAAAACTGCCATTTCTGTCAGATACTGTACGATGATAAAGGGGTGGAGACACAGTGTGCTATACGACACAGTGTACACGATACTGGCTGGATATATGACTAAATTCTCGCTTTCTCACGGACCACTTGCTGCGGAAACTGCCATTTCTGTCAGATACTGTACGATGATAAAGGGGCGGAGACACAGTGTGCTATAAGACACAGTGTACACGATACTGGCTGGATATATGACTCAATTCTCGCTTTCTCACGGACCACTTGCTGCAGAAACTGCCATTTCTGTCAGGATACTGTACGATGATAAAGGGGTGGAGACACAGTGCGCTATACGACACAGTGTACACGATACTGGCTGGATATATGACTCAATTCTCGCTTTCTCACGGACCACTTGCTGCAGAAAACTGCCATTTCTGTCAGATACTGTACGATGATAAAGGGGTGGAGACACACAGTGCGCTATACGACAACAGTGTACACGATAACTGGCTGGATATATGACTCAATTCTCGCTTTCTCACGGACCACTTGCTGCGGAAACTGCCATTTCTGTCAGCTACTGTACGATGACAAAGGGGCGGAGATTCAGAGTGCTATACGACACAGTGTACACGATACTGGCTGGATATACGATGACTCAATTCTCGCTTTCTCACGGACCACTTGCTGCGGAAACTGCCATTTCTGTCAGCTACTGTACGATGATAAAGGGGCGGAGACACAGAGTGCTATACAAAACACAGTGTACACGATACTGGCTGGATATACGATGACTCAATTCTCGCTTTCTCACGGACCACTTGCTGCGGAAAACTGCCATTTCTGTCAGCTACTGTACGATGATAAAGGGGCGGAGACACAGAGTGCTATACGGACACAGTGTACACGATACTGGCTGGATATACGATGACTCAATTCTCGCTTTCTCACGGACCACTTGCTGCGGAAACTGCCATTTCTGTCAGCTACTGTACGATGACAAAGGGGGCGGAGACACAGTGTGCTATACGACACAGTGTACACGATACTGGCTGGATATACGATGACTCAATTTCTCGCTTTTCTCACGGACCACTTGCTGCGGACACTGCCATTTCTGTCAGCTACTGTACGATGACAAAGGGGCGGAGATACAGAGTGCTATACGACACAGTGTACACGATACTGGCTGGATATACGATGACTAAATTCTCGCTTTCTCACGGACCACTTGCTGCGGACACTGCCATTTCTGTCAGCTACTGTACGATGATAAAGGTGCGGAGATACAGAGTGCTATACGACACAGTGTACACGATACTGGCTGGGATATATGACTCAATTCTCGCTTTCTCACGGACCACTTGCTGCGGAAACTGCCATTTCTGTCAGCTACTGTACGATGATAAAGGGGCGGAGACACAGTGTGCTATACGACACAGTGTACACGATACTGGCTGGATATATGACTCAATTCTCGCTTTCTCACGGACCACTTGCTGCGGAAACTGCATTTCTGTCAGCTACTATACGATGACAAAGGGGCGGAGACACAGTGTGCTATACGACACAGTGTACACGATACTGGCTGGATATATGACTCAATTCTCGCTTTCTCACGGACCACTTGCTGCGGAAACTGCCATTTCTGTCAGATACTGTACGATGATAAAGGGGTGGAGACACAGTGTGCTATACGACACAGTGTACACGATACTGGCTGGATATATGACTAAATTCTCGCTTTCTCACGGACCACTTGCTGCGGAAACTGCCATTTCTGTCAGATACTGTACGATGATAAAGGGGTGGAGACACAGTGTGCTATACGACACAGTGTACACGATACTGGCTGGATATATGACTAAATTCTCGCTTTCTCACGGACCACTTGCTGCGGAAACTGCCATTTCTGTCAGCTACTGTTACGATGATTAAAGGGGGGCGGAGACACAGTGTGCTATAAAAACAGTATACACGATATGGCTGGATATATGGACTCAATTCTCGCTTTCTCACGGACCACTTGCTGCGGACACTGCCATTTCTGTCAGCTACTGTTCGATGACAAAGGGGCGGAGATACAGAGTGCTATACGACACAGTGTACACGATACTGGCTGGATATATGACTCAATTCTCGCTTTCTCACGGACCACTTGCTGCGGAAACTGCCCTTCTGCCAGTTTTCTTTTCAGCTCAAGACAGTAAATCAAATAAAAGGTCTTTGTTCCCAAATAAAAACTAATAATAGTAAAACATTTGCGTATTGTAAGTTATTTTTATTTCTAATATATTTAATTTAAACAGGTTGACAAGATACTTTTTTTAATTTATACCATATGCGAATTACATATCTATGAGACGATTAACTTAATTATTCCAACCAAAACAGACGTTTCCGTTCTACTATTTGCAAATCATAATAATATTATAAATGCAAAAGTCCCTTTGTTTGTTTGTTTCGTTAACGCATAAACTACGGAACCGATTGTACTTTTTTTATTCTTACGTTTCCAGAGAAGAATATTGGCGTATTCTTATTTCTAAAATACCTCCAGGCTACGCCCCACTGGTCTTTTAAGAACATAGAATCGCATCTTGGTCTCCAAGGACGTGTAATTTTAATTGAATGAGACCGTCAAATGTAATATACTATTCTGTATTAACATTGGTTATTACTTTCCATTGGTTTACATTTATGTTAAGTAAATTTTCTAACGATTAACCTTAGTTTTACACTGTTTTTGAGTTAAGCGATTACAAAAGTTTACCTTAGAAAGTGTCCTAAACTTAAGAAGGTCAGAATTTGACAACTGACACTGTTTTTGAAACAGTCCACCAGAACTATGTTAGATGAAATTTCGCTGGAATGTTCTTTTTGAACTAATGTACCAGTTTCTTGATTCAGGGAAATGCTCTGCACATGATATCGGATCAGATGCCACAAAGATTTCCATTCGACAAACTCTTAAGGATTGTTATACCTTCTAGGGAGGCTTGGTCGGAGAGAAAGAAGCCTCATCTACCAGCGAAGCTTGAGTTGTTTACAGACGTCTCTAAAACCAAAAGTTGTACTAGCGCTGGCATTGTGGTGGTGAGACCATCTAAGGAGCTGGTGGTCTCACAGTCTGTAAGGCAGAAGTCACATCTATTATGGAGTGTGCTCGCGAGAATCCTCGTCTGCGGTATAGGAGTAAGTTGATTAGCATTTTCACAGATATCCAGGCAGCATTGAAAGCTTTGGACCCTTGAAAAACAGCGGGTAACGGCTAGTAGTGCTGATATAAGAGACAATGTAGTCTAATTTTTACTATACATTTAAAGACTGTTGTGTAACCTACATAAGTTGTCTTTTGACAAAAGTAAGCTTCTCAGAGCTGTGTGTGTATATGCATTTCCTTCATCGGGAGATAGCCAAACCAGATCTGGAACAAACAAAAACCCCCTTTTATCATATTTTTTTATCGTAAGAAGAAGGCAAACTCAACATTAACGTCGGATATATAATTCACACGAACCTGGAGTGTTCATACAAGAACGAAACCTTCGAAATTGCGTGCGAAACCGCGGGTAACTGCTAGTGTTTATCTATATCTGTATTCATATAATCATTTGAAACCAGTCATTAAGTTATTATTCAAATATTTTCTATATTTATCAACTTGTATTCAAAGAATGGTTGGTTTATCTTTTTTTTATTTTAAAAGCTTTTACTAAATGTGTGTTAGGTATTCAATTATCACTTACTGAATTAATAATTTATTAACATAACAAAACTCTTACGTAGCTTATATAACAGTACAATATTATAGGTACATATAATATAAAGGTATAAAGATATTAATTATTATTTAAATTACCATAAATTTTATCTCTGTTACTAAGAGTCCGGTATTAAATGTAATGTCGCAAAAACTTAGGATAGCCGTCAAAAATGCGAATTCTGTTTAAGTTGTTTAAATATCAATTTTCTATTTTAAAGGATACAGGGGGGACTGGACATTTCTCAATAAAGCCGCAGCAGTAGTGAATGTGGCGAGACATGCCAAGTATTCAGCACGGGAGCGGAGTATCAGCATACCTGACATTCTGCTGAGTTACCACAACCACACAACCCTTGCTGCCTCAGTAACTATCTAACTGTTCGTCCCTTTATCGGATACTTTCACTTTATGTTACAGCTTGTTCAATGTTCATAATAATATTCTTATGAAGGATGCAGAGGAGACTGGCCAGTTCTCAATAAAGCCGCAGCAGTAGTGAATGTGGCGAGACATGCCAAGTATTCAGCACGGGAGCGGAGTATCAGCATACCTGACATTCTGCTGAGTTACCACAACCACACAACCCTTGCTGCCTCAGTAACTATCTAACTGTTCGTCCCTTTATCGGATACTTTCACTTTATGTTACAGCTTGTTCAATGTTCATAATAATATTCTTATGAAGGATGCAGAGGAGACTGGCCAGTTCTCAATAAAGCCGTAGCAGGAGTAAATGTGGCGAGACATGCCAAGTATTCAGCACGGGAGCGGAGTATCAGCATACCTGACATTCTGCTGAGTTACCACAACCACACAACCCTTGCTGCCTCAGTAACTATCTAACTGTTCGTCCCTTTATCGGATACTTTCACTTTATGTTACAGCTTGTTCAATGTTCATAATAATATTCTTATGAGGGATGCAGAGGAGACTGGCCAGTTCTCAATAAAGCCGCAGCAGTAGTGAATGTGGCGAGACATGCCAAGTATTCAGCACGGGAGCGGAGTATCAGCATACCTGACATTCTGCTGAGTTACCACAACCACACAACCCTTGCTGCCTCAGTAACTATCTAACTGTTCGTCCCTTTATCGGATACTTTCACTTTATGTTACAGCTTGTTCAATGTTCATAATAATATTCTTATGAAGGATGGAGAGGAGACTGGCCAGTTCTCAATAAAGCCGCAGCAGGAGTAAATGTGGCGAGACATGCCAAGTATTCAGCACGGGAGCGGAGTATCAGCATACCTGACATTCTGCTGAGTTACCACAACCACACAACCCTTGCTGCCTCAGTAACTATCTAACTGTTCGTCCCTTTATCGGATACTTTCACTTTATGTTACAGCTTGTTCAATGTTCATAATAATATTCTTATGAAGGATGGAGAGGAGACTGGCCAGTTCTCAATAAAGCCGCAGCAGTAGTAAATGTGGCGAGACATGCCAAGTATTCAGCACGGGAGCGGAGTATCAGCATACCTGACATTCTGCTGAGTTACCACAACCACACAACCCTTGCTGCCTCAGTAACTATCTAACTGTTCGTCCCTTTATCGGATACTTTCACTTTATGTTACAGCTTGTTCAATGTTCATAATAATATTCTTATGAAGGATGCAGAGGAGACTGGCCAGTTCTCAATAAAGCCGCAGCAGTAGTGAATGTGGCGAGACATGCCAAGTATTCAGCACGGGAGCGGAGTATCAGCATACCTGACATTCTGCTGAGTTACCACAACCACACAACCCTTGCTGCCTCAGTAACTATCTAACTGTTCGTCCCTTTATCGGATACTTTCACTTTATGTTACAGCTTGTTCAATGTTCATAATAATATTCTTATGAAAGGATGGAGAGGAGGACTGGCCAGTTCTCAATAAAGCCGCAGCAGTAGTAGTGAATGTGGCGAGACATTTCCAAGTATTCAGCACGGGGAGCGGGAGTATCAGCATACCTGACATTCTGCTGAGTTACACAACCACACAAACCCTTGCTGCCTCAGTAACTATCTAACTGTTCGTCCCTTGAATCGGATACTTTCACTTTATGTTACAGCTTGTTCAATGTTCATAATATAATTCTTATGAAAGATGGAGAGGAGACTGGCCAGTTCTCAATAAAGCCGCAGCAGTAGTGAATGTGGCGAGACATGCCAAGTATTCAGCACGGGAGCGGAGTATCAGCATACCTGACATTCCTGGCTGGAGTTACCACAACCACACAACCCTTGCTGCCTCAGTAACTATCTAACTGTTCGTCCCTTTATCGGATACTTTCACTTTACGTTACAGCTTGTTCAATGTTCATAATAATATTTCTTATGAAAGATGGAGAGGAGACTGGCCATGTTTTCTCAATAAAGCCGCAGCAGTAGTGAATGTGTGGCGAGACATGCCAAGTATTCAGCACGGGGAGCGGAGTATCAGCATACCTGACATTCTGCTGAGTTCCACAACCACACAACCCTTGCTGCCTCAGTAACTATCTTAACTGTTCGTCCCTTTATCGGATACTTTCACTTTACGTTACAGCTTGTTCAATGTTCATAATAATATTCTTATGAAAGATGGAGAGAGAGACTGGCCAGTTCTCAATAAAGCCGCAGCAGGTAGTAAATGTGGCGAGACATGCCAAGTATTCAGCACGGGGAGCGGAGTATCAGCATACCTGACATTCTGCTGAGTTACCACAACCACACAACCCTTGCTGCCTCAGTAACTATCTAACTGTTCGTCCCCTTTATCGGATACTTTCACTTTATTTTACAGCTTGTTCAATGTTCATAATAATATTCTTATGATAGATGGAGAGGAGACTGGCCAAGCAGTTCTCAATAAAGCCGCAGCAGTAGTTAATGTGGCGAGACATGCCAAGTATTCAGCACGGGAGCGGAGTATCAGCATACCTGACATTCTGCTGAGTTACCACAACCACACAACCCTTGCTGCCTCAGTAACTATCTAACGGTTCGTCCCTTTATCGGATACTTTCACTTTACGTTACAGCTTGTTCAATGTTCATAATAATATTCTTATGAAAGATGGAGAGGAGACTGGCCAGTTCTCAATAAAGCCGCAGCAGTAGTGAATGTGGCGAGAACATGCCAAGTATTCAGCACGGGAGCGGAGTATCAGCATACCTGACATTCTGCTGAGTTACCACAACCACACAACCCTTGCTGTCTCAGTAACTATCTAACTGTTCGTCCCTTTATCGGATACTTTTCACTTTATGTTACAGCTTGTTCAATGTTCATAATAATATTCTTATGATAGATGGAGAGGAGACTGGGCCAGTTCTCAATAAAGCCGCAGCAGTAGTGAATGTGGCGAGACGTGCCAAGTATTCAGCACGGGAGCGGAGTATCAGCATACCTGACATTCTGCTGAGTTACCACAACCACACAACCCTTGCTGCCTCAGTAACTATCTAACTGTTCGTCCCTTTATCGGATACTTTCACTTTATGTTACAGCTTGTTCAATGTTCATAATAATATTCTTATGAAGGATGGAGAGGAGACTGGCCAGCTCTCAATAAAGCCGCAGCAGGTAGTAACATGTGGCGAGACATGCCAAGTATTCAGCACGAGAGCGGAGTATCAGCATACCTGACATTCTGCTGAGTTACCACAACCACACAACCCTTGCTGCCTCAGTAACTATCTAACTGTTCGTCCCTTTATCGGATACTTTCACTTTTACGTTACAGCTTGTTCAATGTTCATAATAATATTCTTATGAAAGATGGAGAGGAGACTGGCCAGTTCTCAATAAAGCCGCAGCAGGAGTGAATGTGGCGAGACATGCCAAGTATTCAGCACGAGAGCGGAGTATCAGCATACCTGACATTCTGCTGAGTTACCACAACCACACAACCCTTGCTGCTCAGTAACTATCTAACTGTTCGTCCCTTTATCGGATACTTTCACTTTATGTTACAGCTTGTTCAATGTTCATAATAATATTCTTATGAAGGATGGAGAGGAGACTGGCCAGTTCTCAATAAAGCCGCAGCAGGAGTAAATGTGGCGAGACGTGCCAAGTATTCAGCACGAGAGCGGAGTATCAGCATACCTGACATTCTGCTGAGTTTACCACAACCACACAACCCTTGCTGCCTCAGTAACAATCTAACTGTTCGTCCCTTTATCGGATACTTTCACTTTACGTTACAGCTTGTTCAATGTTCATAATAATATTCTTATGAAAGATGGAGAGGAGACTGGCCAGTTCTCAATAAAGCCGCAGCAGTAGTGAATGTGGCGAGACATGCCAAGTATTCAGCACGGGAGCGGAGTATCAGTCATACCTGACATTCTGCTGAGTTACCACAACCACACAACCCTTGCTGCCTCAGTAACTATCTAACTGTTCGTCCCTTTATCGGATACTTTCACTTATGTTACAGCTTGTTCAATGTTCATAATAATATTCTTATGAAAGATGCAGAGGAGACTGGCCAGTTCTCAATAAAGCCGCTGCAGTAGTGAATGTGGCGAGACATTCCAAGTATTCAGCACGGGAGCGGAGTATCAGCATACCTGACATTCTGCTGAGTTACCACAACCACACAACCCTTGCTTGCTGCCTCAGTAACTATCTAACTGTTCGTCCCTGTATCGGATACTTTCACTTTATGTTACAGCTTGTTCAATGTTCATAATAATATTCTTATGAAAGATGGAGAGGAGACTGGCCAGTTCTCAATAAAGCCGCAGCAGTAGTGAATGTGGCGAGGAACATGCCAAGTATTTCAGGCACGGGAGCGGAGTATCAGCATACCTGACATTCTGCTGAGTTACCACAACCACACAACCCTTGCTGCCTCAGTAACTATCTAACTGTTCGTCCCTTTATCGGGATACTTTCACTTTACGTTACAGCTTGTTCAATGTTCATAATAATATTCTTATGAAAGATGGAGAGGAGACTGGCCAGTTCTCAATAAAGCCGCAGCAGTAGTAAATGTGGCGAGACATGCCAAGTAATTCAGCACGGGAGCGGAGTATCAGCATACCTGACATTCTGCTGAGTTACCACAACCACACAACCCTTGCTGCCTCAGTAACTATCTAACTGTTCGTCCCTTTATCGGATACTTTCACTTTTATGTTTACAGCTTGTTCAATGTTCATAATAATATTCTTATGAAAGATGGAGAGGAGACTGGCCAGTTCTCAATAAAGCCGCAGCAGGAGTAAATGTGGCGAGACATGCCAAGTATTCAGCACGGAGCGGAGTATCAGCATACCTGACATTCTGCTGAGTTACCACAAACCACACAACCCTTGCTGCCTCAGTAACTATCTAACTGTTCGTCCCTTTATCGGATACTTTCACTTTATGTTACAGCTTGTTCAATGTTCATAATAATATTCTTATGAAAGATGGAGAGGAGACTGGCCAGTTCTCAATAAAGCCGCAGCAGTAGTTAATGTGGCGAGACATGCCAAGTAATTCAGCACGGGAGCGGAGTATCAGCATACCTGACATTCTGCTGAGTTACCACAACCACACAACCCTTGCTGCCTCAGTAACTATCTAACGGTTCGTCCCTTTATCGGATACTTTCACTTTATGTTACAGCTTGTTCAATGTTCATAATAATATTCTTATGAAAGATGGAGAGGAGACTGGCCAGTTCTCAATAAAGCCGCAGCAGTAGTGAATGTGGCGAGACATGCCAAGTATTCAGCACGGGAGCGGAGTATCAGCATACCTGACATTCTGCTGAGTTACCACAACCACACAACCCTTGCTGCCCTCAGTAAGTAACTATCTAAAACTGTTCGTCCCTTTATCGGATACTTTCACTTTATGTTACAGCTTGTTCAATGTTCATATATAATATTCTTATGATAGATGGAGAGGAGACTGGCCAGTTCTCAATAAAGCCGCAGCAGTAGTGAATGTGGCGAGACATGCCAAGTATTCAGCACGAGGAGCGGAGTATCAGCATACTGACATTCTGCTGAGTTACCACAACCACACAACCCTTGCTGCCTCAGTAACTATCTAACTGTTCGTCCCTTTATCGGATACTTTCACTTTATGTTTACAGCTTGTTTCAATGTTCATAATAATATTCTTATGAAGGATGGAGAGGAGACTGGCCAGCTCTCAATAAAGCCGCATGCAGTAGTAAATGTGGCGAGACATGCCAAGTATTCCAGCACGGGAGCGGAGTATCAGCATACCTTGACATTCTGCTGAGTTACCACAACCACACAACCCTTGCTGCCTCAGTAACTATCTAACTGTTCGTCCCTTTATCGGATACTTTCACTTTACGGTTACAGCTTGTTCAATGTTCATAATAATATTCTTATGAAGGATGGAGAGGAGGACTGGCCAGTTCTCAATAAAGCCGCAGCAGGTAGTAAATGTGGCGAGACATGCCAAGTATTCAGCACGGGAGCGGAGTATCAGCATACCTGACATTCTGCTGAGTTACCACAACCACACAACCCTTGCTGCCTCAGTAACTATCTAACTGTTCGTCCCTTTATCGGATACTTTCACTTTACGTTACAGCTTGTTCAATGTTCATAATAATATTCTTATGAAGGATGCAGAGGAGACTGGCCAGTTCTCAATAAAGCCGTAGCAGGAGTAAAATGTGGCGAGACATGCCAAGTATTCAGCACGGGAGCGGAGTATCAGCATACCTGACATTCCTGCTGAGTTACCACAACCACACAACCCTTGCTGCCTCAGTATACTATCTAACTGTTCGTCCCTTTATCGGATACTTTCACTTTACGTTACAGCTTGTTCAATGTTCATAATAATTTTCTTATGAAGATGCAGAGGAGACTGGCCAGTTCTCAATAAAGCCGCAGCAGTAGTGAATGTGGCGAGAAATTCCAAGTATTCAGCACGGGAGCGGGGAGTATCAGCATACCTGACATTCTGCTGAGTTACCAACACACAAATCCCTTGCTGCCTCAGTAACTATCTAACTGTTCGTCCCTGTATCCGATACTTTCACTTTATGTTACAGCTTGTTCAATGTTCATATTAATATTCTTATGAAGGATGGAGAGGAGACTGGCCAGTTTCTCAATAAAGCCGCAGCAGTAGTGAATGTGGCGAGACATGCCAAGTATTCAGCACGGGAGCGGAGTATCAGCATACCTGACATTCTGCTGAGTTACCACAACCACACAACCCTTGCTGCCTCAGTAACTATCTAACTGTTCGTCCCTTTATCGGATACTTTCACTTTATGTTACAGCTTGTTCAATGTTCATAATAATATTCTTATGAAGGATGCAGAGGAGACTGGCCAGTTCTCAATAAAGCCGCAGCAGTAGTGAATGTGGCGAGACATGCCAAGTATTCAGCACGGGAGCGGAGTATCAGCATACCTGACATTCTGCTGAGGTACCTCAACCGCATAATGCTTGATATTCTCTCGGTAACTATCTAATTCTTTTGCTTAATATTAAAGATAGTAAGAACATTTTATACATTTTCCATACTTCAGACAAGAAAATTACACTACGTTTCGTAACCTGCAATCTAATCACTTCTCCCGGTGAATAACTAACCTAACACGTAGGTAGGTTTTTATAAGAATATTACACCAAAGCGTTGTGATATTAGTAGGTTTGGCGCAATAACAAACATGTTATCCACAGTATAAGAACTCCATCACAGTATTACAAAAACATCAATTAATTTTATTACAAGTGAATGAGACAATAACGGTGACAACAAGTCCGCACTCTGTAACCGACCACTGAATATTATCCAGTGGCCACTGGACACCTAATAAATCGGTGTTTGTGCGCATGAAGTTGGCACTCAGCATGTTTGTTGTGGTATCTCACTTATGCGTGTCAAACGCTACGGTATGATTTGTTTATTTTCATCTAGAGTGTGCATTAGTGGTAGGTTAGTTATTCACATGTAAAATATATCGGATTGCAGATCTCTAAACTTAGTGAAACTGAACTATGGAAAACGTCTGAAAATCGTTATAATCTTTCCATCGTCGTTAACGAACTGAATATATTGTGTTATTATTATTTATATGAAATTTCGTAAATACCGTGGATTCTGAAGACATTATATAATTAGGTTCATTGTAACATAGGAGAATACTAACTATAAGCGAGTTCAACAATATAGTTAGAATTTCTCTAAATGTATAGCACAAGCAATCAACTCTGAACAAGGGGCAGAGGTCAGGTAGTACATGAAGCTGGTGTTTGAACAAGCAATCAACTCTGAACAAGGGGCAGAGGTCATGGAGTACATGAAACTGGTGCTTGAACAAGCAATCGACTCTGAACAAGGGGCAGAGGTCATGAAGTACATGAAACTGGTGTTTGAACAAGCAATCGACTCTGAACAAGGGGCACAGGTCATGAAGTACATGAAACTGGTGTTTGAACAAGCAATCGACTCTGAACAAGGGGCAGAGGTCATGAAGTACATGAAACTGGTGTTTGAGCAAGCAATCGACTCTAACAAGGGGCAGAGGTCATGGAGTACATGAAACTGGTGTTTGAACAAGCAATCGACTCTGAACAAGGGGCAGAGGTCATGAAGTACATGAAACTGGTGTTTGAACAAGCAATCGACTCTGAACAAGGGGCAGAGGTCATGAAGTACATGAAACTGGTGTTTGAACAAGCAATCGACTCTGAACAAGGGGCAGAGGTCATGGAGTACAGGAAATTGGTGTTTAGACAAGTTTATCTGAAGAGGGAAGAAGTGGGAGGAGAGAAGGGAGGAGGTAATTTTATGTTAGTTGTAAAAGTTCTAGAGTAAAGAGACCATTTCTTTGATTAAAATTGAGATGAGAACCTCAGGATCATCTAAATTGAAACAATAAGTAAAGTCTTCACACTTTTTCGTAACAGAATAAAAATACCTTCCAAATTATAATAAATTTCAATAATAATAAGCTATTAAGTAAATGTAGAAGAAATTAAATAACTGAATGTAATTTCAATATTAAAAATAGTTCCTTTTATTCTTTCTATTCTAATTAAAGGATTTCCCATTTTTTTCTAAACACAACAACTTTTTTCCCCTTGAACCCCTTCACCTTCTTCACATAAATCGTATCCAATCACAAATTAAAGATTATGTAATCTCTACCCTCTTATTGCTTACCAGAAACTCTTTAAGAATGTTGTGTTGGCGCTGTTTTACCGATGTAGAGGGATTTTACACATAAAAGAAAAGCACTTTCATGACTTAAAATTATAATTTTATATACACACTGATTTCTCAGACGACATTATGACCTAGGCAAAATACTGACTCTCCTCAGAAGCATACTTCTAACCAAAAACACTGCTCTTCTAATTCCCCTATAACGACCCCTAATAATAGTTTCAATATTGCCTTCGTCACTGAAAAAGGAAGACACCATAAAAGTTGTTAGGAGGTAATATAAGTTAACTTATACGTAAAGGGACGAACAGTTAGATAGTTACTGAGGCAGCAAGGGTTGTGTGGTTGTGGTAACTCAGCAGAATGTCAGGTATGCTGATACTCCGCTCCCGTGCTGAATACTTGGCATGTCTCGCCACATTTACTCCTGCTGCGGCTTTATTGAGAACTGGCCAGTCTCCTCTGCATCCCTCATAAGAATATTATTATGAACATTGAACAAGCTGTAACATAAAGTGAAAGTATCCGATAAAGGGACGTACAGTTAGATAGTTACTGAGGCAGCAAGGGTTGTGTGTGTGGTTGTGGTAACTCAGCAGAATGTCAGGTATGCTGATACTCCGCTCCCGTGCTGAATACTTGGCATGTCTCGCCACATTTACTCCTGCTGCGGCTTTATTGAGAACTGGCCAGTCTCCTCTCCATCCTTCATAAGAATATTATTATGAACATTGAACAAGCTGTAACATAAAGTGAAAGTATCCGATAAAGGGACGAACAGTTAGATAGTTACTGAGGCAGCAAGGGTTGTGTGGTTGAGGTAACTCAGCAGAATGTCAGGTATGCTGATACTCCGCTCCCGTGCTGAATACTTGGCATGTCTCGCCACATTCACTAGTGATGCGGCTTTATTGAGAACTGGCCAGTCTCCTCTGCATCCTTCATAAGAATATTATTATGAACATTGAACAAGCTGTAACATAAACTGAAAGTATCCGATAAAGGGACGAACAGTTAGATAGTTACTGAGGCAGCAAGGGTTGTGTGGTTGTGGTAACTCAGCAGAATGTCAGGTATGCTGATACTCCGCTCCCGTGCTGAATACTTGGCATGTCTCGCCACATTTACTCCTGCTGCGGCTTTATTGAGAACTGGCCAGTCTCCTCTCCATCCTTCATAAGAATATTATTATGAACATTGAACAAGCTGTAACATAAAGTGAAAGTATCCGATAAAGGGACGAACAGTTAGATACTTACTGAGGCAGCAAGGGTTGTGTGGTTGAGGTAACTCAGCAGAATGTCAGGTATGCTGATACTCCGCTCCCGTGCTGAATACTTGGCATGTCTCGCCACATTCACTAGTGATGCGGCTTTATTGAGAACTGGCCAGTCTCCTCTGCATCCTTCATAAGAATATTATTATGAACATTGAACAAGCTGTAACATAAAGTGAAAGTATCCGATAAAGGGACGAACAGTTAGATAGTTACTGAGGCAGCAAGGGTTGTGTGGTTGTGGTAACTCAGCAGAATGTCAGGTATGCTGATACTCCGCTCCCGTGCTGAATACTTGGCATGTCTCGCCACATTTACTCCTGCTGCGGCTTTATTGAGAACTGGCCAGTCTCCTCTGCATCCTTCATAAGAATATTATTATGAACATTGAACAAGCTGTAACATAAAGTGAAAGTATCCGATAAAGGGACGAACAGTTAGATAGTTACTGAGGCAGCAAGGGTTGTGTGGTTGTGGTAACTCAGCAGAATGTCAGGTATGCTGATACTCCGCTCCCGTGCTGAATACTTGGCATGTCTCGCCACATTTACTACTGCTGCGGCTTTATTGAGAACTGGCCAGTCTCCTCTCCATCCTTCATAAGAATATTATTATGAACATTGAACAAGCTGTAACATAAAGTGAAAGTATCCGATAAAGGGACGAACAGTTAGATAGTTACTGAGGCAGCAAGGGTTGTGTGGTTGTGGTAACTCAGCAGAATGTCAGGTATGCTGATACTCCGCTCCCGTGCTGAATACTTGGCATGTCTCGCCACATTCACTACTGCTGCGGCTTTATTGAGAACTGGCCAGTCTCCTCTCCATCCTTCATAAGAATATTATTATGAACATTGAACAAGCTGTAACATAAAGTGAAAGTATCCGATAAAGGGACGAACAGTTAGATAGTTACTGAGGCAGCAAGGGTTGTGTGGTTGTGGTAACTCAGCAGAATGTCAGGTATGCTGATACTCCGCTCCCGTGCTGAATACTTGGCATGTCTCGCCACATTCACTACTGCTGCGGCTTTATTGAGAACTGGCCAGTCTCCATTGCACCGTTTTTAATAAAACATCATCGATGAAATAACTTAAGTTACTTGAATTTTTTTGAAATCTCTAGATAAACATATATCTAATACAAATATGATTAAAAACTTGGTATTCATGGAACATTGTAATTACACTTACATATTTCTATAATAAATCTACACCTACATTATTAGTAATTTCAGACTAATATTTTACCTTTTTTTAACCTTTAATATACCCATGGATATTGGTATTAACTAATCAAAATTGAATTATTCAAACGTTCCCAAACTGAGTTATATTGCAGAGCCTGAAATTAGCGTGGCTGGTCTAGCCCAGTATACATTTGCAGTGAAGGTGTTAAAGTTGTATACAGATGAATTTATAAAACTTGAGTTTCCTAATTTCATTACTTAATTTGTATTATATAACTAGTTGTAAATATTTTTGGATATGCTGTATCAAGTGTTTTTGATTGGCATTCGAGTGCTTTTAACGTGTGGTTCGCGAAACGTTTCGTGGAAAATTAGGTTTAAGCGAATTTCACGCTTTGACTGGAACAGAACTAGTCGCGCCTACTCAGAGGTGACAAACTGAGACAGTGGCCGATATCACATCTCATTGTATCTCAACATGCCCCTACTCTCCAATATCATACTATACTACTAAATATCATGTCACCCCGGAACCATTGTAAAGGGACTTTTAAATCTGAGTGAAATGCGGGATTTCCTCATCTTCCACGACATTACTTAAGGTAATCATCACATCCATCGTCAATTTCAAATCAATTGTCAGGCAAGGCAGACCAGGGTAATCTATTTAGTAGCATGCTACTGTACTTTCAACATTTGTTAAACTCGTTTCACTTTCTACCTAATCCTCCAAATATGGAAAGAGGTTCTTCTGCGCATACATACGATAAATTCTCACAACAGGGAAAATAAATTGTTAAAACATCGCAACAAAGAAATATGATGTGAGCTGCTCGCAGAAAATATGACACTCGTTTATTCCGTTACTGTTAAACATGTTTACAAATGTGTCCGCCCACTTTGGTACACAACCTCACATTACACTTCGCTTAAGAGGCCAAATAATTTAGTATATTCCTTCTTAAAAGCCTGCGCCTGCGTTTTGTGCACTTTTACGGACAGTTTTATTACACAGCAGATACCGATTTATCGTTTCTACTGGATTTATAATTTTATTTCGTACAAATATTTTTATAAAGCACTTTTTTGTAGGTTTTATTATATAAAAATCCAACATAAGTAGCAACGATATGAGGTAAGGTACAACCGTTTGTATCCTTAACAAGTTAAGTGAAGTAAACAGAGATGAGTAATGAAACCACAAACTGGACATTCGACCAACAATCCATCACCCAACGTCTGTGTGCTTTGGGTTCCGTTTGTTTTGTCGCGAGGACCGTGCAGGCCTAACTGTTTGTGGAAAATCCTCTTTTCGAAGTTAACTTGTGACAGTTCACTTACTACCTGCAACACAACAAGAATATGAGCGAGAAGACAGTGTTGCTTGCCCGGTTGCCATGGTTGGAGATAATCAAGAGTTGCTCAAAATACTTGTAAGGTCGCTTTCTACAGTACGATATCGTACGCGATTTGTGGCTGTGCCAACTCATTGGAAGTCTTACAGGAACAGTCAACACGCCATCCTACGGACAGGCCTAAAAGCTACCATTTGTTATTTTCCATTGAAATTTACATAATGAACTACAACAATAATTTGAGGAACTACTCACTGCATAGACCAATCGTCTATGTGCAGAGAGCATATCGTATAAAAATTATATATATATATATATATATATATATATATATATATATATATATATAGAGAGAGAGAGAGAGAGAGAGAGAGAGATTTTTAATCTTCACGGAAGTCTATTATTCCATATAACTTCCTCATTAAGGCTTGTGGGTTTGGACTAACTATGGTCACAAAAGTTAGCTTTATCAAGGTAAAATTGTTACATCGCATTGTTTCCTACTCATGCAATATCACTAGTATTTACATAGGTACAGAACTCTGAGTCTTATTAACGGTAGTTTTTTCTTCAATGTGACAAGAAGCTGAGGAAACCACTCTGCACTTCTGACTAACATACATCTTGACGCTAGCTCCAGCCTGTACCCTCACTGTTACAAGGGGGATGCAAAGGCAAGGGTGGTTGCAAGGTCGTCTACTGGGGTTCGTTCCCTAACTATTTAAGGTTCTTGCTAGCCTCGAAAAGGGTGTGCTACCCTCTGCCTGCTTTCACTGGAGAGGCCGGTTCAGAGCTGGCCTCCCCTTCTTCCGGGGAGGTATGACTTTGAGAATAGTGCCCTAATTCTTCTTGTCCCAAGAGAACAAAATAAAATTGCTTTACCTGTGATTGTTCTGGAATTATCAAGCTCGTGCAGGAATGTTTAACACTCTGTATGTGTGTTACATGACAAATAATCAAGATATGAGATGTGACTGAGATAGTCAAGTTGAAGTATTCAGAATTAATAAATTGTATTGGTGTCATTGTCATGGATTATTGCAACCTAGCTTGGAACTAAAAATATACATAATAATGTGTTATTATTATTAGGAAAAAATTACGGCTTCTTTAAAATATTGAGTTTATACTTTTTAAACAGACAAAACAGAAAAAGTCAACACATTCTCGTATAAGAATCACCGGAAACAATCGTTATCCTTTTTGCTAAAAATAAAAAAAGTTAATTTTTCCCCTTTAAACATTTATAGATTTAACCTCCAGTAGTTAGTTTATCATCCCGTATCAGTATCTTACACTAGTTTACCAAAGCACTAAAAATGTATTTCCTTTTTATCAATTTGTCAACCGATTTAAATTATACTGTTATTAAACTAGTTTGAGTGCGATGTACTGCTGATACAAAAATAAATCATGACTATAATATATGAAGGTTGGTAGCATTGTCACGTCAGCCGCGGGAAATTATGGTTGTCAGAGTTGGCGTTTTGATGGATTTATGTTTAAACAGCCCTTGTCCAGATTGTACACCCCTAGTAGAAGGGATTGTATGTTACATTTACGAGGCATTATTAACATTTGTATTCAAATTAATTATAGTTATCTGTACAATTTGTTAAATCATTTTATAACTTATAAAAATCTTAACAATATTGTGAAATTTCATTGTTCTCATTTAAGGATAAAAGATTAAGTCTTGTTATCCGTCATTGATCTTAAAAATTAAAAGATTATCGCCGGAAAGGAATCGGATATTGGAAGGGTCAAAACTTTATTCTCGGAAATTCCCAGCAGAGTGTAAACAAGCTCTATTGTTTGACAAACACCATTTACCCGTTCGTTCTTTGATGGCGAATAGAAAACAAGAGAAACTTGGTTTTGCAAGTACATTAACTCTTGATCCATTAAGTTTACTTAGTGACTCTAAGTTCCGTAGTTCATAATAGCAATAAGTTAATGCACGTAACTTGAGCTCATTTTCGCTGCGAAATATAAATTTATTTTGAAAACATTGGATTTTCAATTAAATAAACTTTTATTTGCAAAAAATAACAACAACAAACATTTTATTGTATTTCATCAAATTAGTTTGTTCGTTGCCTATTCAAGGTTGAACTTAGGTCATCATACCTTGAGGGCTTAAAGAATCGGCTGTAGTAAACAGATATAAGTTTACTCTTATAACGAAGGTGTCAAACCTCACCCTTACTTTTGGAAGTAGGATTATGGTTGATGCCTATTAAAAAAAATTATATTCATTCCTAGATTTTCCACAAATGTATTATCATATCAAATATATTAAGTCCACATGTTGTAAAGCACTGTTAGTAATATACTAGGTATTATATCTCATCACAGTTTTTACACACCCCCCATCAGGTATACTAAAAGACTATCAATATCACGCAATGTTATATAAATGACTTGCGTGACCATAACCATAAAACACGCTCTAAATGCCGGCTTCCATCTGCGACAAACAGATAGCTACAGGACAAAGTTTGTTTACTTCTGAAAGTACCGCGAGGAGGACACGCTGTTGTATTTATAGCGTGTGTCGGCTCTATAAATAGTGAAGGGTTGGGTACCAGTCCGCACCAGACCAACCCCCTCACCCCTCTCACCCCCTCATCACTGACCTTCGCCTTTGATACATGAGATGATACCGGTTTTTTGTTATATAGGTTTTATTTGTTTCGTTTAAATATGTTATAAAATTGATATTTTTAATTATAATACTTAAAGTAAATGTATTCGAAATTATACATATCAACCCTTAACTTTACGTAATATACCTTTATCTCTCGGGGTTTTGTAACTGGTTTTATTATTGAATATTTCTTCTGTCACTGTTGATCGTACAATTTTACTAAACAACTGTAGAAAATTGGATTTAGAGGAGTAGCCTACAACTTGTTCAAAAGTAATGTATTCCGTATTCTGTAGTTCAGTTTTAATGATTAGTGTTGTGTATAGTTTTTTATTAAGTGCATGTTTTAGAGTTAGTGAAGTTGACACACAACATGGTGGTTGTGATTCCTGACTCAGGCGTGTCACAACGCTTTGGTATGATTTGTTTATTTTAACCTAGTTTGTAATTATGTATAGGTTAGTTCTTTACCTGAAGAAGAGATCAGATTGCAGATCTCGAAACGTAGTTTTACTGATTTCTTGTTTCACTGAACGATGGTAAATGTCCGGAAAAATCCTGTTTCCTTCACAATCCTTCCATCGTCAAAAATAATCTTCAAACAAAGAAGGAGTACCTCAGGTTTCTGTCTTGGCAGCGATTTGTTTTTACTTACATAAATGATTATTGTAATGGAAATTTGAAAGGGGCAGTTGCTTCTTTTGCTGATGATATTGGATTGGTGATTTACAGGAACAATACGTTAAACCCGGAAGACATTGATTTTTTTATTATTTATAGTATATTCAAACATTGTATCTTTCGAAGTACAATGCCAACATCAACATGTTTGATGTTCATTTATATATAATTATTTTAATTTTATTATAATAAATATTTCAGATTTAAATTTATAATAACTCAGTTTAAATTTTAAAACTAACCAAATTTAATATTTTTTAAACGTACTTTCTTTTGATGTTTTTCGTTTGATACTGTACTCTATACACTGAGCAGTCCTTGCCAAATTAATCTAATAGATGAGCCTCAAAACAGGCTTAGTCTTTGAGTCCTTCGTTTTCTCTTCTGCTATAAGGGAAGTTATTCGGTTTTTTTTTATTATTATTAATTTGTTCAGTATAACCTGTCATGAAATTATTAAATACGTTGCATTTTAACATAAACTAGTTCGTGTTTTGACTTAACGTTTGTGCCTTTATTTATTTTCTTATGAATTTGTATTATTGTATTCTTCATGTAAACTTTTTATATGTTGTAGATATTGAAAGAGGAAATAAAAACATTCTTATTCCTATTTATCTAACTATAGCCATAATTGTATCTTTAGGTAAATTTTCACGCAATTGTAATTATGCTGTTCAATCATGTATCCATACATACGACAAACCGCACACAGTACCATACATACGACAAACCGCACACAGTACCATACATACGACAAACCGCACACAGTACCATACATACGACAAACCGCACACAGTACCATACATACGACAAACCGCACACAGTACCATACATACGACAAACCGCACACAGTACCATACATACGACAAACCGCACACAGTCAATACAAATGACCTAAATCGGTTCAAAATTACATTGCGACACTTTTTAGTGTCTCATTCATACAGTTGGTGAATTCATGGACCATCTCACTAGCTCCAATGTGCGGTAGTACAGGGGCGCACATCCAAAGTTACCATTATATATTAATTTTTCTGCTTGACAAACTTTTATTGTTAACTAAAATCGATATTGTTTACAATACATACGTTAGCATAAGACACAGTATTTTAATGAATATACAATTATTATTATGTGACGCATGCTATGCAATGTTAAAATTGTTTCTGGCAATAAAGTATATTGTATTGTATTGTATATCCATACATACGACAAACCGCACACAGTACCATACATACGACAAACCGCATACAGTACCATACATACGACAAACCGCACACAGTACCATACATACGACAAACCGCACACAGTACCATACATACGACAAACCGCACACAGTACCATAATATAGTCTGTCTGACAGAAGCCAAAACTAATACCTCAGAAATTAAATTTATGTTAAACAAAGTAACAGCTGATTAATAAAGCATACGTGTTACAGATGCAGCATTCTCAAATTTATTAACCATTTTAGTGTCAGCTGATTGATTTATGAAATTCCGTGTAAAATATCTCTAATTTTTTTTATTAGATTAAATTAGAAAAGTAATATAAACATTTATTCAGTTTGTATGAGTAGACAATGTTTGCTTATGCACACAATTGAAATATTATTAGACATTTTGTCCACTTTGTTGCAGCCGACGGTAAACGGAGAAACGTTTAGGCTTCCTTACACAGTCCTGGTTACGTACAAGGCTAGGGCCATTATAGTAAAAACTGAGGATTTAATTAGGAAATTCAATGTTATCAGTGAAAGCCTGGATCTTAGCAGCCAGCTTATCTAAATATAACATCAATGTAATTGTTTAATACTAAATATAATATAACATAAGACCCAACAGGTTTAAACATAATTTCCTTGAATTCTTGCCATTTGTGGTTTCTATAAAATTAATTATGGGTTTATTTTTTCATTGATGCCAAAACTATAACAATTTTATTTTATCATATAACAGCCACCATCTACCACTTATGCACCTATATACTGATATTAACAATGAGCAACGCGTTCTGAGTCAGGGTGGAACCAAACAAAAATGAAAACTGTTGTTCCATGATCATTGCATCATAACTTTTGAATGAAGCCGCATTTCGAGATCATTTCACACTCACCTTTAAGAGAGTCTTTTGCTGTTTCCATACCAGTAATGATCTACAATTACTATTGTGGAAAGAATCATACTTTATCACTTATATAAATACGCGTTATGGGACGGGCAACCACTGCAGGTAGATTCAAAAAACACTGTAATCATTTGGGAAAAAAATGAAGAAACAACCGTTTCCCTAATGATCGGACGCCCGACCATTCCGGTCGTCTCCGACCAAGAACTCCCCCTCCCACGGTTACCAGACCGGAAATAATGGGGCGCGTGGTTATCTTGTCTTCTGGGGCGGAACGCGGAGTCAACATAAGATCCCCGTGTGGTTAAAAGCTCCATCCTATTTATGGTCTAGGCTTGAGGCTCATCATTTAGGCTACAATGAGGAAAGATAACTTTTTGTAAATTTTTAATCGATTCCCGGCATCCTCCATCTTTACTATACAGATACTCACAGTCAAGTATTAAACAAAGACTAAAAACAACTTTGTTTTATTAGGAAAGCTGCTGATCAGTAACACCATAAGCTACAAGAGAGGTTGACGTAATCTGTACTATGTGTGATCAGACAAGGGGCGTCGTGCATTTTAAACACTTAACACAACACAAACATTGGGCCCTATTGACAGCTACGTCACCAATACCGAGAGGTCATAACACTTGTGAAAAGGCAGATCGCTATCTTTTTGGTCACTATCATTAAATTATTTTTATAATCAGTTAGTTAACCTTAGATAGCTGCAAATTCGGTCATGTAATATATATTATGTGTAAATACCGTTAATTGTTGCATAACATGTTCCTGCTAGTTGACAATTATCTTGATAATAAATCTTTATAAATGATCTGTTATGTGTATAAAGGGCGCTATTGACAGTCTATGCCTCTTTACTGCTATTAATAATACCTTTATTATTTTTCTCCCATGGTTTTAGAGGAACGCTCATGATTCACTTTCAATGTATCGCTAATGTTTTGCTACTCCCACTTCTGCAGTTCGACACCGATATAAAATATTCACAAATAAATTCACGTAACCACCACTTAAGTGATTCATAAGTTATGTTGTAAATCCTTTATGAATTTTACGAAAAAGATTTAGGTAGTATGTTGTTGTTCAGGACACCAGCAATTATCCCACAGTTTTCAGTACTTTCTCCAGTCCACTCCAGTAAATAACTATCCACGTCGATGACCCTTGTAGCCTCAGATGAAAATAAACACAACATCTATAATAAAGTTTACATTGTGGAGTAGTATTTACGGGAAATTTACTAAGAGGAAGGTGAATAGGAGCTAACGAAACATTAACATTGAATCAACCCTTTCCGACATAGCTAAGTTATGTAGAATACTCGACTGCACCACCGTGTTTAGAGATCGGGTCTAAAACATCGCAGTGCACTCAATTGTGTACCTGATGAGACAATAATAATACCTCTTCGCCTAAATTACACTGTAGAGTATTTTGTAGTCTACGAGTCTCTGAGTCAGAACGACATTAAGCGTTCGTTTTGAGCTCATGCTTCGTCGAAATCTTTTCGATTTCTCTAGACGAACATGGTTCCAGATTCCAAGAGTCAAGTCCGTGACGCGTCAGATTCCAGACGCTGCACTAAGAGGAAGATGAACTGGAGCTAAACTCTACATCCACAACAAAATAAATGTCTTCGTCTTCAACGACAACTCGGACAGCGGCACTGGCCAGGTTAACTGCACTTTCTCTTCAGTTCCAGCCACTCCCTCTTCTGAGGCCTGACCAGGTGGATGATTTCTCCAGACCTTTTAACATTTTACGTCTCTGTATAATATTCTAGGTTATCTGCACACGGACATAACTCTCCACATTCATTTGGAATTTCTCTTGCCTTGCTCGGACTATGCTACACGCCTGGTGGTCGGGCCTGGCTGGATAACAATAACAAATGACACAAGAATAAACCCTTTAAAACGCCGCATTCCATATATTTTGACATTCAAAAAACATGATTTACTAGTCTGAGTAATTTTAATGTTTTTACTTTGATTTTCTACAAAACTATGTAATACGCAATTAAGCTTTAAATATAAACAGTTTGAAATTTTAAAGTACATATTAAGTTTTTGATGATACAAATTACTATATTTTAAGGACGATTTCTCAGGATACAGAGTTACCAAATTATACTTACTTTCGTCATCTATTTTCACTCACAGTCTATTTGAAAAAAACTCACATGAAACAACTCCCAACAGGCTTACCGCACACATTAGAGAACTTCCCCTGGCAATGAACACGCCCAGTAGAACTTTTAGAAAATAACATACCCAAAACTCCTGCATGGAAAATGAGGTCCTACTCAAAACCAGCTGAGTGCGAGAGTGAGAGACACAACTGTGGTTGAAACATCTATATTACTTGAAGTAATAGCGATGAAAGTGCATTTAACGATCTCATGAGAATCTTGACCAAAACAGGCAACAAGTATACCACAGGGAAGTAAGATAAAAGAGTAGAAAGTTGAAGATTCTTTTTCAAATCTGTTTCGACCAACTCAGGAAATTTTCAAACCATCCACAAAGGAATTTCCTCTCTTGCTAATTTTGTGAACTAGAGCCATTATCCAACGCTAGTGTGCTTAGGATGGAGTCTTCAGGGATGTTTAGACGACAAGAACCTTTTTTGTTAAAAAGTCTAACAATCTATACCAAAAGATCAAAACTGATGGAATCTGACACCACCAGGATCCTGCACGATGTTACTGACATAATAACTTTAAAATAATTGAAGACAATCTTTACGATTAAAATTGACTATCCACCAACTTGTTGAGTTTCAGGATGTGGCCCATTTCATCCCACCTACTGTAGAACAGTCAGCCACCCAAGTTATTCGTAAACTGTCATCTGCATAAAATAACAACACTAATGGAAACCTTAAGGTTCTCATGTATCGGCAGCCAAATTACACTCGTACTAAAGTATCATTTCCAGTATAGGATTTGATCCGGCGAATAAATTTAGGAGAAAATTCACAAACCGGTAGCTTTAACCAGAAGATAATGCAATCACCTTTGGAAAGTTAAGGTACATCAGATAAATCTTACCTTGCCTCCCTACTGCAACGCCAGTATTATCGGAATGACAAATCTTCTAGGCTGGCTCTAGAACTAAATTATAACATCCAGTATAACAGCGACGTCTTCTTATCCAGACGTCACAGACGTTGGTCTCACGTCGCCAATGCTCAGTGAACTCACCTTTAGAGTTCCCTGGTGCAGACACGAGTATATCAATGTTTTTAGATGGAGCACCATGACCACTAAAGCTGCGGGAGTTCTACAAAATACTCTATTTAATGTTCCTATTTCTCTTTAGTTCTACTCTTCCATCCTACGTCCTGTGAAAGCGCGGAAGTTCTTCCGTCCGCCTTCCTCTCTGAGCCTGGTGTGCTCGCCCACGCTTCAAATTGCTATCTATTCTGTATTGTCTTAGTACGTTGTAGTCTTCATTATTATATGTAAATTATGAAAAAATCATTATATTACTCGTGCTAAATGTCAACTTTTGTTATAGTTAGACAAAACATTTTAAACCTTTTTGCCTTTGAGTTTTAAAATGACATAACATTTATTTATCGAGTTTTACTAAAAATGCTGGATATATTTTTTAATATCGATTTAATTCCAACATTGTTTGATGGTTTTACGATTTATTACCATACAACGTTCTTAAGGATGTCAATAGATAAAGGAAGGTCCCAAACGCAGGCTCAGGCAACTCAGACGTTTGCGGGATAGGGGAGTCTAGCCAATAATCCCTCTGGCTGATCTGTATTTCGGGTCAGTTGCGAGCAAATCCATTTTGCCAATCATTATCACAATACTAAGTTGTAATTTCTCAGGTACCTTATTTGTATTTATATCAGTTGCCAATAGCATGACTTAAAATCAAATCACATTTATTTCCACAAATAACTGAAAAACAGAAGTAAATATTTTATATAGAAAAATAAAACAAATAAAAATAAAAATAAAACTATTTGGATATCAAATAGTAATAATACAATAATATTCAAGGAATACAATTCTAAATAGTTAACATTAAATAATTTAACGCTAAATAACATTAAAAATTCTTTTATCACAAAAAAATCAATCCCTATATCGAAATACAGAAGTTAATTTGCTACCTAATTTCTGTATAATTAAAGCATAACATGGGAAAAGAGCCTTAACGGTCTATGTGTAGACTCGCGTTGAAATTTATAGGATAGAATTTTTATCTTGAGCAGTGTGAAAATTAATGTTATAAAATCGTAATTGAATGGAGTTAGCTGAATTTGAATAACTTATGGATATGATTTAATAATTCTAATAATATTATTTATATTGCAGAGAAAGTAAACAAACCAAATAAAAATAAAGAGTGATCAACAATTAATAAAAATAGGATAATTACTTAGTGAAAACGGATTTTTCTACCTTTAGTTTGGAGAGGAGAGAAGAGGACAATCCCGTCAGTCAGTTGTCAGTTAGTCTATGTTCGTCTGTAGTCAACAGAGATAAGTGACTCGACCTGCTCACTGCTGATGAGAATCAAAAACTCCTTGACATTTACTTAAAAACTTCAATAGAGGGAGAATCAAACAGCTTCAAATTTCCAAAACAATTAGAATAATTTCGATATCAAACATGCGCTATATAAAAACGGTTTGTTGTCGAAAATGTCGAAAATTTGTGTTGATGAATAGTGTTAATTCCGACTATATTTGCATATCTTGTGTTATAAAAATGTGGGATTATAGAAGCAATTGAGCCGAAAATGCAAAAATTAAATTATTCTCTTTTTATTTGAGAGTTTTGAAGGAATTATATTTTTAAAATCTCTGAACTCATAGTTGAGAAATACATTTGAATAATCTCCACATTTATTCCACAAAAGTTTCCCTCACTGAGAACCATCCGCTATAATCTTCCCAATCCCTGGCGATTGTTCTCCGAAAACCTCCCTTGTCTGGGAATTATTCATTGAACTGCCTCAATGGCTGTAAAGTACTATCTGCTACAGTACTATAACTGAAAATGACTAGCTAAAACACCCTACGAAACTACTAATATTCTACGAAACTCTTATTTTATATAATCATCCATTGTGGTAAATTGTTTGATTCAACATCCCTGTAATTGTCAATAATAATTTTACTTTAGTCAATCTCAGTTAGATTATGCTGCACCAGTGTGGTCTTCACATTATAAGATCCTTATATCCAACACAGAAACATTTCAAATAAGATGTTTACGATATTTATTTTCTAAATAAAATGGAGTTTACTCTCTTATAATCAATTATTTTATTTTATTTTATTTGATTTTATTTACATGCAACAATACAGGTTACACACCCAATTACATTGTGCATGTTTAAATCAAGATGACATGCAATAATATTCACACATTCAAATAAATTCAATCCAGTCCAGTGTTCCACCAAAATAGTTCCATTAAATAGATAATTAAGCCTAAAGATAAATAACAGATACATATATATAGATATAACAACGTAACTATAATAAAATTATAAACAAAATAACAACAATAATAAATAATCATAAATATTAACAAAGTCAAGATAAGCCATAACAAAAAGAACGTGGTGAACATTACTGAACATTAATCGGCATGTTCAGTTTTTGTAGTCTTCAGTCGACGTAATTTGTTATTGCTAACTCATTTGCTTAATCTTGTGAGAAGCGAAGTTAAGGATCCGTCTTCTCTACAGCAAATTCGTTTTCATGTTCCCAGAATTAAAACTAGAATCCACCATCTGTTTGCTATACCTCTAGAACTAATATATTAGCCACTTCTCCTATTGTCTCAATGATGCGGCTTTACAACTCAATGGCTCAACACTTAGATATTTTTAACAATAGTTTGAGTTCAGAAGGGTAAGTTTAACTGTGCTTGATATGTAAATATTTATAAGCATAATTATATACATCATAGTTTTGCCGTAGTTTTTCATTCTATTTAATAAGTGATGGTATCCTTGCTTATTTCTAGTTGATGTTTTATTAATTTTTATGTATACTATTTGTATATGCTGTTTTGAGTTTAATAGTTTTTGTTATTAATACTTTTTACTTGCTTACAAGTGGTAGTTTTTAGTACTGCTGTGTTGTAATTAGGTTATTTTTACCTGTAACAGCGCATATAAATAAATAAATAAGTACTGTCGTATATAGCACGGTATAATAAAACGATATATCACAAAATGTAACTAATAAAACCGTGCATCAATTTCGACACGGATACATATATAATCGTATTACTATGGCACTAGTGGGCTGCTTGTCCAGAGTAGACCGGTGTTCGGTGAGTTATGCTCGGTTTATACAGAAAGCAGCACAGAAGTACAAGTGCTGCCGATCTTTATGTAAATATCAAGTCCTCGAAAGCTCTGCCGCTCCAGTCCTTTGTGGTTACTATTCATGTGTGTGACCTGTGCTTCATTAGAAGCGCACTGCTGGGTAAATTGTATTTTTTATATTTTCCGACATTCGTGATGATACAATTTTTGCTTTATCTTAAAATTTATATAATTATACAAGGTAGAAGTACACCATGTTATGTATCACGTAATAGGCTTCGGTGAGGTCCAAAATTCTATAGAAAGAACGAATGACAATCTTATACGTAGAACAACATTTACACCTCCGTCAAACAAACGAGAAATTGCATCTTCTCGCTGAGCGGCAGGCTTCAACGACGCGAAGCTTAGTCACATTCCATACTCGGACATGATCTACCATAGAATTCATTCTTGTCTACATATAGAAATGAAGTTTCATACACAATTTTAAATCTACATAGATATATTGTCGCATAGTAAATTTTCAGTTTTGTTCATAGATTAGGTGTCATGTCAGTGTTTAAATAACAGAAGTCTATACACCAAGCCACCATACAGATGCTGTGCAAGCTGTGCAAATACACAATTCTCTAGAGTGTTTACAGTCCAAAAAAAGCCGTTCGAACAATAGCAAAACTACAATGGAAGGAGCCGTGCAGACCAGCATTCAGAAATCTGAAACTGTTGACATTACCCTGCCTCTACATTCTAGAGACGTCTCTGTTTTTCAGGTCAAAATGCAATCACATCAGAGGTAGTGATATACACTCATATGAGACTAGAGGCAGGGACAACTACCGAACTGGGAGACACAGGACGGTAGTAACATGAGCGTTTGGCTTCTCAGGCAGGAGCTCAGTTTGTCAACAAAATGCCAAATTTCATAAAAAGTGCCGCAATGCCTAAGGCATTTAAAACTCGTCTGAAAACTGCATTGCTCTCAGAAGCTTTTTACAGTCCAGACGAGTTAATGACACATGTTTGGGTGACCACATGGTGGGCTAACTGACGCTGGTGCTAGAGTGGGAAATTCGAATGAATGAGCAGTAGGATGGATGGAATTAATTGTATGTATGAAAGTAACCTAGATGTCATGTATGAATCCAAAATTTTAGCCTATTTTCTTCCTTGACAATTGATATAACATTTACATGTTCTAAAGCAATAAAAGTATTATTATTATTATTATTATACAATAATGATGTATAGGGTAGATAGGCTACAATATGTCACGTGTTAAAATATATCATGAGTGTACTGGGTTTGTTCACAAATCACGGTTACCCGTAAGACCAATGTATATTCTACACCCTCAGCTAATAACATGCACCATCATCGAACTCAATGTTCCTCACATAGAAATGAAGCTTCACGCACAACTTCAAGTCTATAGGGCAGTTCGTTTTCGAAATATCGTGCGTACAGACAGACAGACAGACAGACAGAAATTAAATTTGACCAGTCCCGAGAGTGAAAGGCTTCGCTAAAGATTAGCCAATTATAGAGTTTCCTCATTAATTAACTCAAACATTACAGAGTCACCAATAATACAAAAGAAGAAGCGCTTAACCTTGGATGGATGATGGAACACTGTAAGGCGCGTGACCAACACTAAATGTCGTAATTTTGGCCAATTTTCTTTTATACCACTGTGGGCCCCTACACGGGTCCAGCACGAAATTGAATTCATCTAACATTTTCATAATGATAAACATTATTATTACCTATTCCAATACCTTCTGTATTCACTTATTTATCCACTTCCCCCAAAGTGTATAAAATGTGTGGTTTCAACTAGAAACATTTCTAATGTTCTTTTGTAAAACAATTAATATATTTATGTAGTAACTGGGCAGTATTGTCCAATAAGTTTGGGTACACCGTGTTGGTAAGAAATGTATCATTACTTACATACACATAAATACATAGGGTAATAGATAGATAGCTCCAGAAATTAGACAGTAGTATACTGCGAGATGTGAATTAGTTAGTTACAGTTAGTTATAGTTAGTTACAGTTAGTTATAGTTTCATTAGTTACATGACATCCTTCTTCTATCATTCTCTCGCCCACAATTTCCTAAAGTAATTAAAATGTCGATATCCTCATTGTGCTACAGTTTATAAAATTTCCAATTTCTAGTCCACACACAACGGTAAGGATGTCACTATTATCTTTACATTTCACCTCTACAAAGAGAGAAAAACACAAATTGACAAAAGGTACATTTATTCTTTTCGTTGAGTGACCAGAAATGAGTGTGAGTTTATGAAATGAGAATTGGTCTACATAGAGCAACAAGCAGGTATATAAATGTTTTATAATATTCAAGTATAATAGTAAATATAATAGAGAATATATGTAAAATAACACTTGTGCTCAGTATAATCGTATGAAGTTGAATGATAATCAACATTGGTAGTAATTTTTAAATCCTATAATCTATATTGTGCCAATAATAACATTGTAAATAAAATGACATATCGCATTGAATAGACACGTCTGTGATAAAAATGAAGATATGAGGGCATTTACAAATTTATTCCGAGTCCCCGCCGGATCGTGCAGAATCTGCGGTGTATAATGCAAATCAATTCGTGCGCTCGCATAATATTATCTTGTTAAGCGCAAATTCAGATCTATTCATGTCCTTGATTGTCGTTTGCATTACATTACGTTTCTATTATAACGAGGCAAAACTAGAAGCGTGTGTAAAACTAATCCTTTCCTCTTTGTTTTTTTCTGGCAATTCATTTTTTTAATAGCAGTTGCACATTTTTTTATTACCGGTCTATTTTATTTCGTTACATTTGTAAATGTTAATTTGAGGGTAGTGGACAAAATCGTTATTTACAAGTGGAAGTTATGATGATAAACTCTAACAACACTTAGTATCACGAAATTTAAAATTAAATTTTGTTTCTTTTAATGATTATTATATTCTAATATTTTATTTTATTAGAAAACCAAACGCAATAGTGTAAAAATAGTGATACCTAGTGTTTATATCAGATAGAAAAAGGTCGAGAAGACAGCCGAATTTATTTTAATTGTTTTAATTGTATTATTGGTATATAAATAACTGAAAATCTGTTAAAGATGGCGTATGATCGCCGATTAGCTTTAAAACAGAAAAGGCATATTCCCTCTAAGTCTTATTCTGCCAGTCCTCATGGGCCACTGGCCTGTACGAGGATCTTATCAAACAGATAAGGGGGAGAGTCTGATACAGTACAAGGTCGATGGTACTGATGCGCTACAGTCACAGACAGGGTTTGAGCCTGTGTTATCTCTTAACTCAGACCCAGCGTCTTAGACCCATCGGCCATCACCACTCCCAAGTCAATAGTCGCACTGATTATTGGTTGTTGAGCTCCAGTCCATCATGATGCATTTCTGCTCTCTACCGATCACCTTTATAAACGGACTTCCATTTCTGGCTGTGCCAGTTTTGGTTTAACATCCATTGATTAAAGACGGCTCTCCATATGGACGCCGAATATTACTTGACTTTAATTGTGTTCACGAAAACAATTTCGAACTGGTTAACTTCTTCAAGAAATGTTACCTTCCAACATGTGTTTTATGTTTCAAATTTATATTAAGCACTTGCTAAACATTTTCATAATGTATAAGAGGAGACAACTTGTCTAAAAAAAAGAAAAGAAAAACACAAATATAATATTTCACTAAATTTTGTAAATTTTTAAAAACAGATTTTAAATATGAACAAAGGAAAACAAACAAACAAAGTATAAAATTAGCTGGCATGGTAAACGATTATCGACGTAAGAGTTATAGAAATAGGAAAAAACGTCAATTAGCTGTAGACTGTGAAACTGGTAACGCATACAGTTGAATGGTGGTATTAATTTTATAAACATGCAACGAGGTAAGAAAAAATAATTTTTTTAAGAAATTTATGACACAGTTGTATAAATTGTTATTCAAAATTCAATAATCTTCAGTCACGAGTTTTTTTACGATACAATCTGAGTGATTTGAGCGTTTATTGTATATTTTTATTGCTATCGGGAACAAATTCCAACAAAAAGATTCAGTCCAAAGTCGATTTATTCGGTTGATGAGTTTCCGATGAGCCTCTGCTATAATCCAACATAAAAACCAATCAATATCTCATCATCAACGGTAAAAATGTAGAATCCCATTTAAGTTTTCATGCACAGTATACTTTAATATGCAAAGCCTGATAATGAGTATTTTCAAAAATGGGTAGTTGTTGGATCCCAGTATAATTGATCAAACCTGTCTCCTATTAGATTTTTGCTGTTATGTAAATTTATCACTAAAGAAACTCAAAGCTGTGGAAATATACAACTCAGTTTTAATATGTAATAGAAACAAATTAAATAATAATCAAACATTTTTTAACTAAACAATTGTATAAAACAACGAAAACTTCCAAATATCTAATGTTCAAAAACCATTAAAACATCTCTAAATGTAGTAGTTACTATCGAAATATATATTTTCTTGTCACGGAACAGTGTTAAACTCTAAATTACCGAACTGAAATCTTGTTTCTATCGTTAACATGAGCTTCCAACATCAGTTTGCTGTGCACTTGGTTCGTTAATTTATCTTCCACAACCCTGTCAACCCGGTCCACATCAGTATATCACTATTGGGTAGAATTTCCGCATCATTTCACCCCCTGCGGGCTATAAAGAAGAATAATGATCGGTCTGTTGTCCCTTCCTCTATTGTGGAAAACGCTACTTTATGATGCTTTTGGAAATTTCCAAGTGGTTCGAGTATGGATTTATTATTTAATGGCATTTAAAATCGCGGTAAATAATTCACGGTTCTATAAACCAAATACAACTCACTCATCGAGCGAATAATTCCAACTATTTTGAACCTGAAGAGTGTAGATTAACCTGTTTACACCTCTCATCATTTTTGTACCTCGTTATAAAAATGTTTTAAAACTTGAAAGCTTCTTACGCGGTAATCGTCAATGTATCCAAGATCAAAATTTTCCAGCTCTGTTATATTAACCAGAAATGTTTATTTCGATTAGAAAAATTTTGGCACAAATCTGCGAAAACATCATTTTTTTATCAAAACCTTCTATTGCACTTAGAAATTACAAAGTTACTATTACGGCATATAATGTTATGTTAAAATATTATCTCATCCTTTCCCAAAATAAGTTTTTATTTTCAAACTTACATGCAGGAAACTTTACTTTATAAATATCCCACCATTTTAACAACCTCAGTCACATGGACCAACTGCTAAATTTAAAAAAAGTACCAACAGAGGATTAAAATACGTCAATCAAAATACCGCTAAAAATACAATAAACTTGTCTATTCAACTTTTAAAATCTTATTAATGTACCAGCCAAGATTTAAAAAATAATTTGACATGACAAATTTTAAACTGACACTTTTAAGTATTCAATATTCATACTGAATACAATACAATCAATACTGAACTGCCACTCTAATAAGACCGGCAAGGCAGCTTGGAAAAAAATATTGCAGATCTTATTTTTGCACATCCATAAAACATCTAAAATTCGTAAAAGTTACTAGTTTGCCTCGTTCATACCTTATTTTTCAAAAGTGTAAAACTGGAAATATTTCCAATTTTCCTAATGAATGTCTCTTAAAGCTTCTGATTTAATTCTTACTGTTAACAAATTAAGAGGGAAAGAGAAAATTTTATTAAGATAGTCTACGCTTAACGATAAAAGAATGGGCGTAAAACAGACCATAATATTTATGATTGTATTCTTGTTAATCCTCCTAGTTGCTTTGATCAGTATTTTCTACCGACGCTCATAGTCAGCTTTATAAAATTCTATTCAAGGTGGTAAGATACAAGAGGAAAGTATATTTGTTCACAAACTGACGCACATACTTACATTCCTCCAGTTATTCAAGAGTAAAGTAAATATGTTCACAAACTGACGCACATACTTATTCCTCCAGTTGTTCAAGATGAAAGTAAATACGGTCACAAACTGACGCACATACTTACATTCCTCCAGTTGTTCAAGATGAAAGTAAATACGTTCAAAAAACTGACGCACATACTTACATTCCTCCAGTTGTTCAAGATGAAAGTAAATACGTTCACAAACTGACGCACATACTTACATTTCCAGTTGTTCAAGATGAAAGTAAATACGTTCACAAACTGACGCACATACTTACATTCCTCCAGTTATTCAAGAGGAAAGTAAATACGTTCACAAACTGACGCACATACTTACATTCCTCCAGTTATTCAAGAGGAAAGTAAATACGTTCACAAACTGACGCACATACTTTCATGCCTCCAGTTATTCAAGAGGAAAGTAAATGTATTCACAAACTGACGCACATACTTTCATGCCTCCAGTTATTCAAGAGGAAAGTAAATGTATTCACAAACTGACGCACATACTTACATTCCTCCAGTTATTCGAGACGAAAGTAAATACGTTCACAAACTGACGCACATACTTACATGCCTCCAGTTATTCATGGCATACTTATTAATTATTAACATTATGTGGCGGCTTATTAGATATAAATTTATACGGAATCTACCATGATACATGAGGAACGTATCTAGTTTATAGACTGAGATACATACAGTGACTGTGTTTCCTACAGAAATCTACCATACATGAGGACCGTATCTAGTTTACAAACTGAGATACATACGGTGACTGTGTTTCCTACAGAAATCTACCATACATGAGGACCGTATCTAGTTTACAGACTGAGATACATACGGTGACTGTGTTTCCTACAGAAATCTACCATACATGAGGACCGTATCTAGTTTACAGACTGAGATACATACGGTGACTGTGTTTCCTACAGAAATCTACCATACATGAGGACCGTATCTAGTTTACAGACTGAGATACATACGGTGACTGTGTGTTTCCTACAGAAATCTACCATACATGAGGACCGTATCTAGTTTACAGACTGAGATACATACAGTGACTGTGTTTCCTACAGAAATCTACCATACATGAGGACCGTATCTAGTTTACAGACTGAGATACATACGGTGACTGTGTTTCCTACAGAAATCTACCATACATGAGGACCGTATCTAGTTTACAGACTGAGATATACATACGGTGACTGTGTTTCCTACAGAAATCTACCATACATGAGGACCGTATCTAGTTTACAGACTGAGATACATACGGTGACTGTGTTTCCTACAGAAATCTACCATACATGAGGACCGTATCTAGTTTACAGACTGAGATACATACAGTGACTGTGTTTCCTACAGAAATCTACCATACATGAGGACCGTATCTAGTTTACAGACTGAGATACATACAGTGACTGTGTTTCCTACAGAAATCTACCATACATGAGGACCGTATCTAGTTTACAGACTGAGATACATACGGTGACTGTGTTTCCTACAGAAATCTACCATACATGAGGACCGTATCTAGTTTACAGACTGAGATACATACGGTGACTGTGTTTCCTACAGAAATCTACCATACATGAGGACCGTATCTAGTTTACAGACTGAGATACATACGGTGACTGTGTTTCCTACAGAAATCTACCATACATGAGGACCGTATCTAGTTTACAGACTGAGATACATACGGTGACTGTGTTTTCTACAGAAATCTACCATACATGAGGACCGTATCTAGTTTACAGACTGAGATACATACAGTGACTGTGTTTCCTACAGAAATCTACCATACATGAGGACCGTATCTAGTTTACAGACTGAGATACATACAGTGACTGTGTTTCCTACAGAAATCTACCATACATGAGGACCGTATCTAGTTTACAGACTGAGATACATACGGTGACTGTGTTTCCTACAGAAATCTACCATACATGAGGACCGTATCTAGTTTACAGACTGAGATACATACGGTGACTGTGTTTCCTACAGAAATCTACCATACATGAGGACCGTATCTAGTTTACAGACTGAGATACATACAGTGACTGTGTTTCCTACAGAAATCTACCATACATGAGGACCGTATCTAGTTTACAGACTGAGATACATACAGTGACTGTGTTTCCTACAGAAATCTACCATACATGAGGACCGTATCTAGTTTACAGACTGAGATACATACGGTGACTGTGTTTCCTACAGAAATCTACCATACATGAGGACCGTATCTAGTTTACAGACTGAGATACATACGGTGACTGTGTTTCCTACAGAAATCTACCATACATGAGGACCGTATCTAGTTTACAGACTGAGATACATACAGTGACTGTGTTTCCTACAGAAATCTACCATACATGAGGACCGTATCTAGTTTACAGACTGAGATACATACAGTGACTGTGTTTCCTACAGAAATCTACCATACATGAGGACCGTATCTAGTTTACAGACTGAGATACATACGGTGACTGTGTTTCCTACAGAAATCTACCATACATGAGGACCGTATCTAGTTTACAGACTGAGATACATATAGTGACTGTGTTTCCTACAGAAATCTACCATACATGAGGACCGTATCTAGTTTACAGACTGAGATACATACAGTGACTGTATTTCCTACAGAAATCAGCGCATATGCTTTATCATAAAAACATTTATCCACCTCCAACCTGCTGTCAGTCTTCCACAGTTAAAGTAACCATTACTATATAAAACAAGTATCAGTGAATATTTAGTGCTAAATGAGACCTTTTAACGTTATCCCATGTGCTATGAGTCCCAGTTTCCATTTAACAACCCCTCTCATCGACTTGACTCATTAAGATACTACTTAATACACTGTACATTGTTATATATTTAAAATAAGGGTTTGTAGTGTTGTAGTAAGAGCACTATTTCATTACTGATGAAAGCCCCTTTGTCGCATGTGAATGTCAGTTTGTCACATGTGACAGTCAGTTTGTCACATGTGAATGTCAGTTTGTCACATGTGAATGTCAGTTTGTCACATGTGAATGTCAGTTTGTCACATGTGAGTGTCAGTTTGTCACATGTGAGTGTCAGTTTGTCACATGTGAGTGTCAGTTTGTCACATGTGAGTGTCAGTTTGTCACATGTGAGTGTCAGTTTGTCACATGTGAAGTGTCAGTTTGTCACATGTGAGTGTCAGTTTGTCACATGTGAATGTCAGTTTGTCGCATGTGAATGTCAGTTTGTCGCATGTGAATGTCAGTTTGTCGCATGTGAATGTCACTTTGTCGCATGTGAATGTCAGTTTGCCAAGAATGAAGTGACTGAGTGAAGTGATACCTAGAGAAGTGCAGTAGTTATTGACCTGACTGTACCAGGTGATGTAAGTCTATGATTACTGTAATCGCAGTGCTGACTGTACCTGGATCTTCTCTCAGGTGTTCCTATCTCTTTCCTAACCATCAAACTGCATATTGGGACTAATCGAAAAAACAAATTCAATTAGTTAGGTAGTAAAACTGTGATTTACTTATTTAATTTTAACAATTCAGAGGAAGTAATAACCCCCCAGAACATTTAAGTAGTCTCTCCTTTTCAACATTTCTTCGAACTATAAAACAAATCTCAAGCTATATAGCCAGATTTGAATATTGCCTCGGGCAAGTGTTTATACTACATGGTGAATATTACTACTTTACCACAGAACAGACATCTTCTGTTATTTCTATTTGATTAATCTTTTTCACGTATAATTTAAATAAATTACATGTATACATAAATATAAACCGTAAATTAAAACGCAGTAGCCCAAAATATGTCTTTTACCTAAGAATATACAAGAAGTTTCAATAGTAACATTTTCCAAAAAAGAAATAAATGTAAGTAGTACAATCAGCAATATGGACTCTAAGTTTCTGTCACGCTGATATTTCAGCATATTTGGATTTGTGGAACTTTGTTGAAAGATCAAATATAATAATGTGGCTAATGAATTATTCATAAGCAAATTCAGATTAGGGATTGAAATCCTCCTTTACATGAATTTTAACAAGGATATTCCGGTCCAGCGCTTCCGAAACGTTTTGATTTCTTTATTACAGATCTATTAAAACTTTGTTTAATCATCGGATACCAACAGTTACCCGCAACTTTACATGAATTTTAACAAGGATATTCCGGTCCAGCGCTTCCGAAACGTTTTGATTTCTTTATTACAGATCTATTAAAACTTTGTTTAATCATCGGATACCAACAGTTACCCGCAACTTTACATGAATTTTAACAAGGATATTCCGGTCCAGCGCTTCCGAAACGTTTTGATTTCTTTATTACAGATCTATTAAAACTTTGTTTAATCATCGGATACCAACAGTTACCCGCAACTTTACATGAATTTTAACAAGGATATTCCGGTCCAGCGCTTCCGAAACGTTTTGATTTCTTTATTACAGATCTATTAAAACTTTGTTTAATCATCGGATACCAACAGTTACCCGCAACTTTACATGAATTTTAACAAGGATATTCCGGTCCAGCGCTTCCGAAACGTTTTGATTTCTTTATTACAGATCTATTAAAACTTTGTTTAATCATCGGATACCAACAGTTACCCGCAACTTTGCATGCCCATAGTAAGTGCACGGGAGTAGTGCGTGAATAAATATATATATATATATATATATATATATATATATATATATATATATATATAATATTGTATTGCCACTTATACAAATTTAATTACTGTAAATAGAAATAGATTTGACAGGTATTTGGTTTTCCGATCATATGTTAGTTTAGTTATTTAAACACATGTGAAAGAAACGGCCAAATACAAAATAATTGAATTGTAAAACGTGAGGGCTCTGTGGTGTAATGGTAGCACATGGATTTAAAATGAGGGTTGTACATTCTTCTATTTTTCCTAAAGGCATTGTAAAAATGCCACATAACAATATCACGGGATTCAACCAGTTTCTAGTATCTAATGTGCAAACATTCATAGCTTTGTTCATAAGGTAGGGTTTAGAATAAAATTTAAATAATATTGCCAATGCTTTGGATATATTACATTCGTAACTGACTTAATATGGTGTAAAAGTTAGACAGTAACTTTGTCTTTGCCATCTCCATTACACTACTGACCAAACACTGAGTATTTAATATTAATTTTCTAACATGTAAACAAATGTTTCTGCTCTGTCACAAATTTTAACTTAAAGTGTCAAGAGGTGATAAGTGTTAGTTCAGTTTGGATTATGTGTCATGAATACTATCCTATAAACCTCTTCATATAAACCTTCATCGGACTCTCCAGATTAGGAGTAGCATCACATTTAGCGATTCATTTTTACTTATAAGACTATGAGAGTACGTAATAACGGCGAAGTAATTACTGCAAAGTGAGCAATTACTTTTTAGTAGCAAGAAGGAAATGTTGCTCTTTATGAACTTAATGATAGGTTGCGGCACCGGAAGTGCTTAAACTACATAATGGCACAGGGTAATATCGGTGTTTTACAATCGAACGACAAGACCGGATACTCGATCATTGAGTAATTGTAGCCATCGATGATCACAGTTTTGCGCTAGCGCCACCATGCCACTGCGCACTAGTGCGCCTGTGCTGTGTACGTTACTGTCTTACTCCTTTCCATTGTCAGTTCAGTTATTTGACCACACACATTATCTTTTATTTTTTTAGCACTAAAGCTGTCACAGACTCGACTGCTGGAATATGGAGTCGTGTACGTCTGATGAGATCCACAAATGTCGGCGACGAAGCCCAAGAAGAACTCGTTCGTTTTCGACATCAGAGACACTTAGACAACAAAATATAGTGTAACCAAGGTGAAGAGTTATTCTCATTATCTCATCAGGTGCAAGGTTTAGACGCCCATGTGTTATAAGCTAGGAAATGGCACGTGGTATCTGCTATGATTCGGATCGGCAAAAGGAAAATGAGGAGGAGTAGAATAGAACAAGACAGATGAAGCTGCTAGTCCTTCGCTGAGCTGATGTAAGTATAAGTAGTAGTTCCGGCTCAGTTTGAGAAATTGGAGGAAAAGGTGGTATTTTGTAAGGACCCACATAACTCAAGAGGAATACAAAGCATGAATAATGGCATCTAAAGAGAACCCAAAGGGATTTATCCCCTCTTCCTTCCGGTTAAGCGCCGACAAGGTTAACTTAAATGCACGCAAGGTTAAATGCACGCAAGGTTAAATACACGAAAGGTTAAATACACGCAAGGTTAAATACACGCAAGGTTAAATACATGCAAGGTTAAATGCACGCAACGTTAAATGCACGGTTAAATGCACGCAACGTTAAATACACACAAGGTTAAATACACGCAAGGTTAAATGCACGCAACGTTAAATACGCAAGCAACGTTAAATACACGCAACGTTAAATGTGCACGCAAGGTTAAATGCACGCAACGTTAAATGCACGCAACGTTAAATACACACAAGGTTAAATACACGCAAGGTTAAATGCACGCAACGTTAAATGCACGCAACGTTAAATACAAGCAACGTTAAATACACGCAACGTTAAATGCACGCAAGGTTAAATGCACGCAAGGTTAAATGCACGCAACGTTAAATGCACGCAACGTTAAATACACGCAACGTTAAATGCACGCAAGGTTAAATACACGCAAGGTTAAATGCACGCAACGTTAAATGCACGCAAGGTTAAATACACGCAAGGTAAAATGCACGCAAGGTTTAATGCACGCAAGGTTAAATACATGCAAGGTTTCAATGCACGAAAGGTAAATGCATGTAAGGTTAAACGCTCGCTATATTTCTAGTCAGCGAGGATGCTTCACGTTGCCTTGCTGTTAAAATGGCTAATGATTGTACTCGGCTTGTTTACAAATTTATTTATCCTGTGCTAATCTCGAACCTATCACGGTTACCCATAAGAGCAATGTGAAAATGTTCGCTAACGCTCCCAAATTCCGTTGGGTAACACGCACCATCATAGAGCTCGATGTTACTTATACATAAGTAAAGCTCAATGCAAGCTTTCAAGTCTACAGGTCAGTTCTAGAGTTATCGTGTCGACGGACAGAGGAATGAAATTCACCAGCCTCTTAATTTACAGTCTTCGCAACCCTCAGTCAATAACTGAAACTGATTCTGACAGTGTTTTGTTCCGCTTTGTCTAGAAGACACTTTTGCTCAGTCTGATGAACAACGTTTTTATCGTATGGGAAAGAAAAATTAGACTGTACACGTTTTAGTTAAATTGTATTACGTAATAACTCTTCATAATTACGTAGTGTCAAGTTTACGTATCAAAACACCTCAGTTTTGTACAATTACTTTTACTGAAACAATGACATATTTTTAGTTAGTGCACAGAAAGATTTCAGTTTGCGCCAGCTGATTCTTCAGATCCCTGGTCCAAGGTTAACCAACACATTCACCCCATGGACTACTGTAAGACGACGTATCTACAGCTGTTATTTGTACAGTGGTAAAATGACGCACTTTTACTGTTTGAGTCATATAAAGTTGTCTATATGAGATTCAATTTATAACGATATTAAATTTGGATTAAATAGTAGCGAGAAAATAAATGATTACTTACTTTTTATCTGATTATAAAAATAGAGCCATAACATTAAGTTATTTTGGCCAGCATAAAAAGAAATTATGTTGGTTTTCATGGAATAGAGATTTCAAACAGCTTCCACTTTTAAACTATGGAAAATAATATTTTTATTTTGGACATAAAATTAGGGATTAATAAAGAAAGACACGTGTCAAAGATCTCAGTTATAAATTCAATATTTGACTTTATGAATTATTAATGTTATATTAAAGACAAATAAAGAATAGCAGAATTGTAAAGGCGTTGATCCATATCCATTTTTAAACGTTTAGGAGAGCTTATGAACACAACAATGGTTCAATGTGTCTATCACTCGGGAGCTAGCAGCAACATTATTTCCCACACTATCCCACATTAAGTGGTCGATCGCACAGACACCAACTCCCGTTGGAGCGGTGCAACTCCCCGTACTCCGTACTCACGGCCTCTACTCGTGCACTCAGTACGTCCTACAGTACAGTTCCTGCAGGTAAGTGCCCTTCCTGTCACTTCCTATCCTAGCCGTCTCCTCCATTAAGTCGACTCCCTCTAATGGATATAACGGAGCTACTCATGTCACGCTTCATTACCTTACTTGTCAGCGTCAGCTTTGTGAATTTAAGCTACCTAGGTACAGTATTCTCTTTCATACAGTTCAGATACTAACGTGTTTTAACACATTAAATATGGCTTGAATTGTGCTTAATGTGAAATTATTGATAGTTTAATGCACATTTGTATATTTGTTATGTCACTTCATATATTACACAACATTCTTGTGTTATCCTTTTTGTATTTCATCCTTTCTGTAATAAATAATTTTTACTTTACCTTTAAAGATATCAAAATCCATGGTGTATAGCCGCGGAGCTGTATAATTAATTAAAATATGATACTATAGCATACCAGAACAGTTCGAAATGTTGTACATTACCACTGCATGTTTTGGAACGAATCATTATCAGGTGATTAAAAAAGAGTTTAAAGTGCTCCAACATGGGGTTGTCAAAGTTCAAAGTTGTAAAAATTATCACATACATTTTCAAATGTTTAAACTTTGACAACTCTATGTAAAGCACCTGATGGTGGAATTTTTGTTGTGAAACATGTAGTGGAAACCTACACCACTTGGAACTATTCTGACAAGGTATAGTACCATATTTACTTTTCGAATATTCTAGTTTCCCGTTTTTCTACTATATTATAATTTTTATTTCTCTCTTTCAAACAATTTTCTAATTAATCAATTACTGTATTTCTCCAACCCCCACTTTTACTTTGTAATTTCATAGTATTATATTTAATTACCATCTAATTTGTTAAATAATGTCATATCCCTATAACATTTATATTTTCACGCAATAAATCATATTGCTAACAAGACTAATGTTATTTACCGGAATTTCTTTCCTATAACTGTGTTACCTACATTTAAAAACTATGTAAACAATAAAGGTCCAATATGGTCACTTGGGAAATACCGTATTGACTTGTTCACTCCAATCATCGTTGCCATTACTAGTACGTCTAATATTTAATAGGTTACGGTATCTCAGTCAGAAAGGAAGAAAGAATCATTTTAAACAGTGAATTATTGTTTTAGGGGTAGTTGGTTTGATTCAATAATCACAACTGGGAAGAAACAGTATTATGAAAGAATTTAAACCCTTGGCTTTTGGGAATTTAGTATTCATCTCTTTGCGTATTGTTGTGTATTTCCAATTTTGTTTTTGTATCTTTTATGCACGTGTTACTATTGTGAAATTTATATTTAAAATATTACAATTTATATATTAACATAAATCCTTTACTAGGACTCAATTTTTAGACAAATACGTGTCGGTTTATATTTAACTCATTTTATGTATGTTCATGCGATGTTTAAAGAAATAAAACTTTCAAAAGTTTGTGTAAGAGTAAATTTCTCGTAAGAACTCTACAGTCAGTCACAGATATAGTAATATACTTTGAAGAGATTAAACATATTTTTATAAAAAAAAAAACAGTTCATTAGTATAAAAATTTAGGTCATGTTAGCTCAAAAACGTTGAACTGAGTGTAATCTTGTTCATTACTAAGGGAAGCCTTTCATCAGTGTATAAGCCAGTAATTACTACCCTTACGAATAAACATTTCATTGCTTTAACCTTTCCAGCGTTATTGACGCGGATCCGCGGAGGGCCACTACAAGCTCAAAACGTTATTGCCGTGGATCCGCGTTTTTGCATTCTTTATTTTCTTACTGCTATGTTAGTTGAATATTTTGCTGTTAGATGGTCCTAGTCGTCATGCGACATACAGACGGGTTGCCCTGCCTCGAATTCTGTTACAATGGGAGTGGCAGTTGCTTCTAATTGGCCAAACACTGTCTAGCGGGCGTGGCCCCGCGCCTTTCACAAAGTCATTGACGGGAGCTCCCGTCAAGGCATCTAGCCAGTTGTTAGTGAGAAGCGTCCGGTACACGCATATGTATTTCGGTTATCGCTAATTTTCTGTTGTGTCTTATTCTTTTTAAAGTAAATTATTCATATTAAATACAGCAGTTTCCAGTATTTATTTAGTGTTTTTTTACCATTATTCGTGTGAATGGCCTATCCAGACGATTCGGAATTTGAAGATTTGGTAATTCTGAGCAATTACTTGGTCAACCCCAAACTTTTTAATATTTTACTACGGTCATAAGGATGTTATCACAAAGCAAGAAACATAATTCAAGCCCTGCAAGGCTGTCCTACACGTTGCCGAGCGATAAGAAGGTTCAAAGTCCACGCGATAACAGTGGCTTGCGGGAGACGCGTGGAATGTCAGTTGTGACAGCCCGCCACTAAATAAACACTCTTTGTCTACTTTTGTATTTTTCTAATTTTTATTGGTTTGTAATATAGTATACGTTTATCTATAAAACTGTGTTTCATTCCCATACTTACTGAATAAATTATAAAAATATTAGTGACAACTACACTGCTATTCTACGATATTCTCAAAAGTTAAAAATTATCCTAGGTAATCCAAAAAAGGCTAAACGAATTTTATTTACCGTTAAATAACTCTATTTTGACATACAGAAACGAAAATAAATTTAACTTTACACATTGGAAATTTAAAAAAATTGTAACTTTATCAAAGATCAGGTCTAATTTTTCATGACGCTTAAAGGGTTAAAATTCGAGTTGGAAAAATAATTTAAAGCTTTATGCTATTAGAGAACCGATGTATGTTTGTGTAACAATAATATTTGTTTTACAAAATGCGTTATTATGCCAGGCAGTAATGATCATTAAATCAAACAAGGGTGTGACATTTGTTACCTTATGTAAAATGGTATTACCCGTTTTTATATAAATAAATAAATGTACGTTACACTCACCAGTACATAACTCTATGATTAAAACAACTTAGGAATTGTTTAGTACGTTGCCGTCACAAATTGGAGTTACGAGTCGGCTTCATTGCCGCCCTCTTCATTTTAACCTAATGAGAACATTTTTTTAAATCAACCAATATAACAGAGTTATATTTTTGAACATATAATTATCGGACGTATCTGATTTTAAAGACGGAATCAACACGGACAACGACGGACACGGTTGACGGTTGACGGTTGACGGTTGACGGTTGACGGTTGGGCGGTTGATTGGTATTATACGTTTCCAATTTTTGTTTCCACGATATATTTTTGTTACTTATTACAAGTTATATTCGAGAACTCATTATTACATAATTATGTAAAATATTATACAAGCTAAACAAATACTAAAAATCTATATTAATAATAAATTAAATATCTCCCATTAAAAAAGAACAAATTTACGAGTTTGTAATCAACATTATTGCCATATAGTAGTTTCACAGCAGCTTTCTCTTAACAATATTCTTTGGAGATAAAACCAAAGTCGTTTCACTACAACCATCTCCTAACATTGGCCTTAGATGATAAAACTCAAAGATGTTTCACAGCAACCTTCTCTTAGCATTGTTCTTACTAGATAAACTTATTGATCATTTCACTACAACCATCTCCTAACATTGTCCTTAGATGATAAAACTCAAAGATGTTTCACAGCAACCATCTCTTAGCATTGTTCTTACAAGATAAACTTATTGATCATTTCACTACAACCATCTCCTAACATTGTCCTTAGAAGATAAAACTCAAAGATGTTTCACAGCAACCATCTCTTAGCATTGTTCTTACAAGATAAACCTATTGATCATTTCACTGCTACCATCTCCAAACATTGTCCTTAGAAGATACAACTCAAAGATGTTTCACAGCAACCATCTCTTAGCATTGTTCTTACAAGATAAACCTATTGATCATTTCACTGCTACCATCTCCTAACATTGTCCTTAGAAGATACAACTCAAAGATGTTTCACAGCAACCATCACTTAGCATTGTTCTTACAAGATAAACCTATTGATCATTTCACTGCTACCGTCTCCTAACATTTTTCTTAGGAGATAAAACTCAGAGTCGTTTTACTACAGCCTTCTCTTAACATAGTTCTTAATAGATGAAACTCAAGGTCGCTTCAATACAACCATCTCTCAACACTGTTCTTAGGAGGTAAACCTCAAGAACGGTTCACTACAGCCTTCTCTTAACATTGCTATTAGGAGGTAAAGCTCGAGTTTAACCACAGTTTACCCTTTTGACAACCCCTACGGAGTGTAAAATAATAATAATATTTAATATTTTTAAATGTGTTATTCATTCAAATTTACTGAGGGCAAAGAACTATTTAGTGGTGCTTACGTCATAATAGATACAGAAAAAGCAGTTTGATATATATACACACTCAATAATAAAGCTTTTTAACACTTTTTATGTTTTTTATTTCGTACTTTTGAACCTAAAAGTACCTGAAGATGAATTCTTCGAATTTGAAATGTACATTGTACTAAATAAAAATATATAAAAAGTGTTAAAAAGGTTTATTATGGTATATGTATTTATCAAACACTTTTCGAGGCTACATCTCTAATATACAATATTTATATTTATTACGAATGTACTCATGGTTTTTGCCTCAGTATATACAACATTGATTTTCGTTACAACGGAGAGATACACATTTCAACATATATATTTGTCCGATACTATCAAAAAAGAGACACTTAATATATGTTTCGTTATTCTATTTCACGTACTGGTACAATCTAAACTAGCACAAGGCCGCTCAGTTTCTCGTGTAACATAAACATTCCTAACCTGGAAAACTCCGTAATAAACTGTAACACTAGTTGAATTATTTCACTTCACATACTGGAAACCACCACTTACGTAACAGTTCATACTGAACACTTGCGCCCAGTGAGCTGACACAGTTTCTGTATGATTGTCCGATTGTCTATCTGTCTCAATGACATCTAGAGAATTTATCAATGTAGCTATACAAGTTATGGACATGATATCTTACATGTAACCTCAGAGAAGCCTGTTATGCGACACGTTGTGTGTGATTGTTTTAATTATTATTAAAATATTTCTCTTTAAAAAATTATAATTGATTTGGACCCAATGTTTTATAATGATATTACAAATAAATGCTGTGAAATAACTTGAATTCATTACATTATGCATTAGATCACAGAAAAATATATAATGTATTATAAGAAAATTCTTAAGAATGCATAAATATGAAATCAAGGGGTAGTAGCGCCAGTGCAGCTGAGCGGACAGAAACAACAGTGAGTCAGTGACACTATAGACAACACTCAACATGCAACTGAATCTAACAGCAGTTCACATGTCATGGCATTACGTGTGCGCTGCTATAACTTGTCATGGCCATCTTCGGAACTTCGGAAATCGATTTTTTAACACGATGCTACTATTTTTTGAACATTTAAGCGTTCGCCGAACAGCCGGACATTTTACTTAATTTTCAAGAGCCGGGAGGACAGGAGGACAACCATTAAATTAGGAGGACATCTCCTACAGCCGGACTTCTGATCACCCTAGCTTTACAGTAAGTTCGGTAGAAAAGCAGTTTCCGGAATGTTTGATGTTATGAAATGTCCACCGCAATTCACCGCAACTGGTGGGTAAAGCGGTTAGTAGACCGACTCAGCAATAATAACCTTCAGTATAATATCGATGTCACACTCCCACCGACCGAGTCTGTCCCAGGACGACTCCCGGCTCTGACCGCAAGGTACCGCGCCCAGTCTGTGGTTATACAACCGGGTACCGGACCGGGGCCGAGGCGCGGGAATACTCCCAGGATGCCGACCATGCGGAACCGCCCCACACACCAGGATGGTTCCCTCGTGGTTCTTTACTCTCTTTGAAGGGCAACCAATTTCACTTTGGTGGTTGTTTAGGAAACATTAAAACCCTTCAATTCTCTCTCTTTCTCTCCCTCTGCCTCTCCCTCTCTCTCCCTCTCCCTTCCCTCCCCTTCCCCTCCTCCTCCCTCCGTCTCCCTCTCTCTCCCTCTCCCTCTGCCTCTGCCTCTCCATCTCCCTCTTCCCCACCCTATTCCTCTCCATCTCCCTCCCTCTCCCTCTGCATCTCCCTCTGCCTCTACCTCTTCCTCTGCCTCTCTCTCCCTCTCTGTCTCACTCACTCACTCCCCACCAGCGCACTGTTCACTTAACAGGTCGCTTTCAAAGCGACTCATCTATAGTATAGATTTTTCCCACGATAAACAATGTTCCTTCCTGTCACATTATTATTAACTATCATAAGCATTTACCCCCTAAAATCTAAGGTTCTAAAGTTAGGTCCAACTAAGGTCTAATGGATGTAATACGAGTGCCTACTAACAACCCAGCTCTAAATTGTAGCCCCTTGTTACAAGTGTAGCCTCAGAAGTACGGACGCTGCTAACTAACGTACCCCCTTAATTACACCACTATTACACTTTACAAATACTCCAAAGATGTTTGCAAGCGTACAAATTGTACCTTTGAAGTCCTGAGAGAAAGCGCCGATATCAGCTGAAGAACTTTGGTAGATGGACTAGCCAGAAAATTTGCCTTATCATGATGACTTAAACATGAATGACACTGAGACACTGTGTACATATTCCTAACAGACTCAGCTATATTTGTAAACGATTTAAACTTGGTTTTTCTTTCTTCAAAACTCTGCAGTCCCAATTTCAATATTGTTAAATGCCGACCAATGTTTTTTGACATCCTAAACTCATTGAGATATATTAGTGAAAAAATTTTCATACCATTCAAAAAAGTAATTGTTCAATCTTTTGAAATTGCGCACGTTTTATTTACCTTATTAGCAGGTATCCATTCTAAAAATATTGTATTCTTTTCGATACCAGAATTCTATTTAACTTATATTCATGAGCTGGCATACAAAACTATTAATTTGTTGACCTTTTAAAAATAATTATGGTTTTAGTTATTTTAAAATAGTACGCTACATCATTATGTGCCCTCCATTAAAATATGTCAGAACTACAAGAGCATTAATCTGTAATACAGCATTCAAGTTACCAAGTAATGCTGTACTCTTGTAATATTTTCTAAATTTTTCTCTGTTGTTTTTCTATTTTAAAAAAAACATTGCTGTTGAAGTCAAAATCTAACAATAATGATCTACGATCATTCAGCTTTTCTACTATGCGCAAATTTTGTTTGGTACCACAACCTCGTTACTTTAATTTAGGGTTAGGCACAATAATTGTGCAAGAATTTATTAAGGTTTGCTTAAAATTCGCTGATCAGTTTTAAAATGTAATTTAAAGAACTAAAAACACGTGTGGAAGGACGTAAGTAAACTAGAGAGATTTTGGCAATTAGTTTTAGTTCCTCTTTGTCCATGGTAATATTCTTAAGTTTCAGTTTTGAAACACTCTGTATATATTTATTTTATATATTATGCAAAAATACGATATGTTTTTTATTTGTGTATAAGTCCTTGTATTGCTATAAATAAGTTAGAGAACGACTTTAGTTTATCTAACAGAGCTGACGTCTTATGTCGGGAAGTGGAACGATCTCAGGTTACAATCCGCAGGGACTTGGTCTGCCCAAACAGACTGTCCAGCTTGTTTACTTACAGAATAATAGAACTCTGGTCAATATAAACCCATGTTCTTGGGAGAGAAACCCTACTTTCATTTTTTTATTTGATTAAAACAGAGTTCACTTTCTGTCCACTTGTGAGGTTCGTTGTGAAATATTGCATACTTTACTATGCACAGTATACTCGTATATTTTACCTCAAATCAATAAAAATGTATATGACGGCTTGCACAGTTTCCAAACTAATAGCGACCGCAGTACAATGTGAACGACCTGTCACATCATTTTTCAAAATTGGGAGGAGGATTTCAGGCATCGGGACAAATCAACGCTTTGTAGCCAGTTAGAAGCATAACCAAGTAATAAATAAGAAGGTTAGTAAAATATCACACATAAAGTGGCTATGGTGGGATGGGTTTATTCCACGTGAATGTTGAGTTAAGCTCCAATTCACCTTTTTTTAGTGCAGCGTCTGGGATCCTGATATCCGAGAGTCTTGTTCGTCTGAAGATCTCAAAAAATGTCGGTGACGATTGGGTGCACTCAATTGTGCACCTCAGGAAATAATGCTAACATTTCTTCACCAAGGTATATTACAATATGTCTTGTGGTATCTGTCGGTATCTTCGATGTCGAAATCATGTAACGAGTTCACTTTGAGCTTCTTCGTCACCGCCTTTTTTTGGCTCTCTTCAGACGAACAAAACTCCAGATTTCAGGAATCAAGTCTGTAACAGCATCTACAGGTGTTTTCTAAAGGTGTTCCAATATTGTAGTGCAATTTTGCGACTTCTAGACATGAATATGAGCAAAATACTTCATATGGAGGTATTTCCTAAAACTAAAAGTTTTCTGTTTATCTGTCTGTATGTGATTTTTACCAAAAAAGTTATATCTTTTATAACAGTAAAGATAAAGTTATGAAACTTTGCAGTTGTGTTGACCTTTTGTATACCCATTTGAGAAATAAATATGCACAAATTATCTTTACTCGTTTCAAAATGGTGGCTAATCATAAATTTTAATGTTAAATTCCGCTAAATCGATATCTTGTACGAAAATTTTACAAAAATATTAAAATGTTGTAAACTTTATTCTAAATCTAACGCCGTTATTCTAATTCTTCGTCGCCGACTGTTTTGGATCTCTTCGGACGAACAAGACGCTGCACTAACATATCAAGTTTTATTTTAATATAACTATAAACAATAACCCCATATGTGTGCCAAATCCTATTACATTTTTAAATCTTTGTGTATAATAAGCACTTTAAAATAAAATAAGTACTCTAGGATTTTTTTTAAGTAAATATAGTAACTGATTAAATTGCTTTCACAAAACTAAAAAGCCCATTTCATCTTGTGTTTTATCTCGTTTCTCGTCTAATTTTAGTTCTGTTGTATTTTGCTTCAGCAGTAAACTTTATAACGGATTAATTTATTTAGTTGCAGGATACTGTAAAGTACTGCCGGATATATTGTATCTCTTGTTTTACGATTGACTTATTAAACTTAACGAAAATCTTATGAGAGAAGAAATACAATGAGTTGTCGAAACAGCTCATGTAATAATCAGCACGCGACTCTCTCATCTGTTACGACTGAATTATAAATAACAGAGAAAATACTGGTGTAGGATTACTGGCGTTTGCAATCATTTATGTTTGTTTGAACAATAAACATTTTACTTCTCAATTTCTTCGTTATCCTACTTCTCATCTTGACAAATTATATATTTATCGTTTTGTATTGTTGCGAATTTTCTTATACGAAACACAAATGCAAATGCTAACAAAGTGAAATTCATAGATTTTTTTTTATTTATTTTAACTCATTTAATAATTTTCTCAAGGTTACCACCAATTTCTCTCTCATATTTCATACACATAATCTTATTTAGACTTGCAATAAACCGTAAAAACGCAATGATTTAATAGGTAGTATATGATTATATACATAATTCAGCACTGTCGTATTGTGCTTCTAATTGTTTGGTTTTTATGGTACAGGGTGTTCATTTCAAAACATCAAACTCGTATTAAAAGACTTATAGCCCAAGTATCCAAAATTTTCTCTAAACGGGAGTGTTTAGTACTAAATTGGGGGAACAAAAAGAATTTTATAAATGGGGGTGCTCACCCCCGTATTCAAGGCGAAATTTGGAAATGAAAACTAATACCTTGTGTTGGGGGAGCATGGGGGTGAGCACCCCCATTTTGAATATAATTTTTTTGTTCCCCAAATTAGTACTATACTCGTTTACAGAATTTTGATACTTGGGCTATAAGTCTTTTAATACGAGTTTGAAGTTTTCAAATGAACACCTGTATATTAGTTTGATACAAGGTAACTGCAGCTCACAATGAAGGACGCGGAACTCACAAATCGATACTCAAGTTGCGAGATGTTAGCGCCGATAACCCGTGGCTAAGGGCAAGGGTAAGGGCAAGGGTAAGAGCAAGGGTAAGGGCTCCCACAGGACACGCTTAGAGTTACAGCCTCAAGTTTACCTGCGGCCAGATTTGTGAGTTATGTCCGCAGATATACGTGATGTTGGGTTCTTCACAGATTGAGCGATATCACCTTTACGCGACTTCATTTTCCCGTCGAGTTTTTAACATGAAATCACTCATTTCATTGCACAATCTGAAGGTAGTAAGAGCATGTTAGTGAAACCAGTAAACGTTGTCGCAAACAGTCTGTAAGCATGTGTGATGTCGGTATTTTCATTTTCTTCTTAAAAGAAGTCTTCTCGCTGTACATAATATTCAAAAAACACTTGTTCATTTCCACTTTGTTCTTTTTTTGTCTGTACCCAATGTATTTTATTAAAATGTTCCAACACACAATCAAAATTTCATCTCAATTTCTCTTATTATGTTCTAACCTATTGTTAAGAGTTATAAAATATATTAAATTTATTGTATCTAAGTGGCATGCACTTTAAACTTTTATGGCGAATTCCAAGGAATTGCGTTAAAAATATAGTACATTTAAACAATATGGTATGTACACGAATTCGTTTAAAGTTGACCAAACAAATAGTATTTACTATTTATATGCAACTAAATTACATTTAACGATCCAATAAAATTTATCTATACAGGGTGTAAATTAAGTCCTGATTTGTCTGGATATATTCCAAACATATAGACATATTTTTGTACAACCTTCACCATACAGTTCTTAATTTACCGGGCGTATCGTATCAATACTTATTTTACACCCTGAGATGTAAGAGGTTATTTGTCCATAACTTTTGCTAGGAACGTCGTAGAGATGATTTAATGTTATTGTGTTTATATTAAATAGGTAATTAAAATTATGTCACAAGATAGGGGTTGCAACTTAAAAGTTTAAAGTTACCCCCGTACTCCCCTTTGAAAATGGAGGGGGAGTTTTTTATCATTCAAATAATCCCAAAAAAGTATTTTTGAAAGTATGGTAAAGGTTGTACATCGATATCTCAATCCATCTGTAATACGTATATCCAGGAGTATCAGGACTTAATTTACAACCGGTATAAATGATACTGTATTGCACGTATATCCAGGAGTATCAGGACTTAATTTACAACCGGTATAAATGATACTGTATTGCACGTATATCCAGGAGTATCAGGACTTAATTTACAACCGGTATAAATGATACTGTATTGCACGTATATCCAGGAGTATCAGGACTTAATTTACAACCCGGTATAAATGATACTGTATTGCACGTATATCCAGGAGTATCAGGACTTAATTTACAACCGGTATAAATGATACTGTATTGCACGTATATCCAGGAGTATCAGGACTTAATTTACAACCGGTATAAATTGATACTGTATTGCACGTATATCCAGGAGTATCAGGACTTAATTTACAACCGGTATAAATGATACTGTATTGCACGTATATCCAGGAGTATCAGGACTTAATTTACAACCGGTATATAATGATACTGTATTGCACGTATATCCTATATCCAGGAGTATCAGGACTTAATTTACAACCATACTGTATTGCACGTATATCCAGGAGTATCAGGACTTAATTTACAACCGTATAAATGATACTGTATTGCACGTATATCCAGGAGTATCAGGACTTAATTTACAACCGGTATAAATGATACTGTATTGCTTTTCTCAAAACTATCAGCGATTAAAGATTATCTAAATGGTTTAAGTGGATCCTTACTTCATATTTAGGGAATAGTACATTCATGTTAGAGAAAACCCATCACACATCACAGATAAACCTTGAGTATGGGCTGGAAAACTTACAAACAGTGATATTTACGTTCTTGTTAAGATGTATCACTTCCATTAAAAGCACATGTATAAACACTACGAATGAGGAGGCTACTAATTATTACAATATTAAATTATAATTTAAAATCTCACATTTTTTGATGCAAAAATCACCTTACTGCTATTAGTGATAAAGATATAATGATGTGGTATACTAGGAATATTTGCATATTTAAACATATTGGCTATGATTGAGAGTAACGTATCAAAATAAACAAAAGAGAGTGATCACAATGTGTCAGAGAGCAGTTCAATTCACAAACAATGGTGATATCTGAGTGATGAGTGACAACAGAAGTCACTCTAGCAAGAGTAGACTCGACATCTGCGTGATAGCAACTCTCTAGAGGCCATCTGTCAATCTGTAACGGTAGCGGGTTCACTGGAACATACGCTGATGTCATCTCGTACCGCCGTGCCAACTTGATACATATGGGAAATATATGTGGCACAATAGATAAGGGGGTTGCAACAGCATTTAGGGAAATGTTGCAATGCTACTGACTGCACACTGCGTCCACGCTAACATATTCTATTGGTACAAAATCTCTGTCAGACTAACTTAGCAGAATGAGTGTTTTAAGATAATTAAAAAGATCAAACTCCTTATTAAGAACACGAGAGCACTTCTTTACATCAGGTCATTGTTCGATTGTCTATCCCTCTGAGAGCACTTCTTTACATCAGGTCATTGTTCGATTGTCTATCCCTCTGAGAGCACTTCTTTACATCGGGTCATTGTTCGATTGTCTATTCCTCTGTGTGACAACTTTTGATAGAATTGTCTTAGAGAATTGAAACATGGTCTTGGTCGAAGGAAGAACCGTATAGATTTTCTGGTTAAGTTACATGAATAGTTTTCTCTTTTTCTTCTTATTCATTTTCTTCTTATTATTATTATTATTATTCTAAGAAGGACTATAAGGGACGACCTATTGCCATGCACTAAAGCCTCAAGGGCCTTTTGCGTACCCCAGAAGTATACCATGAGTCCTAACCAGTTCACAATTTCAGCAGTTTTACAAACCGCCTAAAACAACCGTGCAGGTCCTCCTGGATGAATTTACCATCTTTGTCCAGACTAAAAAAGTATACCTCACCTACTGTTGCAGGATATTCAAAGGGGAGGTGTTCGGCAGTTACGTCATGCTCTTCACACATTCTACAGACCGGATCCTCCTGAAGGATGCCGACTCTGTGAAGATGCTTCCTCAGATAGACGTGCCCCTTAATAAGGCACAGATCTACTTAAAGAGAGAAGATGAGACGCCATCCTGGGGGAAGGACAATTCTGCTCATTCCCAGACCTGGATGCAGCCTCAACCTTCTCTCATGTTCAGCGTGAAACCACTATGAGACGGCCTAAAGGCACTATTTAGAAATACCACAGAAGATACTCCCTCAGTCTCCTGTGTGATGACTTTTCAATGCGTTCTGACAGATCTTCGATACTCGGTTGTATCAGTTTATGTTTGTAGGCATTAAAAAAGATACCAACACAGAGAAAGTTTTTTTGCCATTGGCTCAGATACGATCATTCTTTTGCCTTGGTCATAGTATTTTTTTACCTCCATCGTTAGAGTTTAAAAGTCAAAGGCGACCAGAGATGGTGCCTTGTCAAGCCGACCCCATGATCTATTGTACCTGTAGGTCGTGTTATAACGAGGAAAATAACGGTATTGCCTTGTTTCCTTGAACATAATTTCCTTACAGGTGTTCTCCTTGTTGTAAGCAGACGTATTTTAGAATAAGGGTTCATTAAACATGTATATTAAATTACATTTTCATTTACACACTCAATTCTACGGTACTTGTGTCCAATGCATTATTTTATTGGGCCAAACATCAGAAATTCTGCATAGAAGCATAACAAGTTAGGTGAAATTTAAACAAATCACTGTCACTATTTAAAATTTATAATTACAATTGACAATTTTAAAGATAACAGGTTTCGAACATTTGCCATTGTCAAGGCTACAGCAATAAACATACAATAGAATATAAAGAAAAAAAATAGACTCGTATCAGGGTCAAGACTAAGACACTTAGGTGGGACATATTCTCAAATTGAGGGCTTAGAACGTACCGCACCGCAGCCATTCTATAGACTGTCGGCAGTGTCCCAAGTAGTTAACTCTTCCCGACACCGCGCTAGCTACAATGTTTACTGTAATAGACTCGTATCAGGGTCAAGACTAAGACACTTAGGTGGGACATATTCCCAAATTGAGGGCTTAGAACGTACCGCATCGCAGCCATTCCATAGACTGTCGGCAGTGCGCCAAGTAGTTAACTCTTCCCGACACCGCGCTAGCTAAAATGTGTACTGTAATAGACTCGTATCAGGGTCAAAACTAAGACACTTAGGTGGGACATATTCCCAAATTGAGAGCTTAGAACGTACCGCACCGCAGCCATTCCATAGACTGTCGGCAGTGCGCCAAGTAGTTAACTCTTCCCGACACCGCGCTAGTTACAATGTGTACTGTAATAGACTCGTATCAGGGTCAAGACTAAGACACTTAGGTGGGACATATTCCCAAATTGAGAGCTTAGAACGTACCGCACCGCAGCCATTCCATAGACTGTCGGCAGTGCGCCAAGTAGTTAACTCTTCCCGACACCGCGCTAGCTAAAATGTGTACTGTAATAGACTCGTATCAGGGTCAAAACTAAGACACTTAGGTGGGACATATTCCCAAATTGAGAGCTTAGAACGTACCGCACCGCAGCCATTCCATAGACTGTCGGCAGTGCGCCAAGTAGTTAACTCTTCCCGACACACCGCGCTAGTTACAATGTGTACTGTAATAGACTCGTATCAGGGTCAAGACTAAGACACTTAGGTGGGACATATTCCCAAATTGAGAGCTTAGAACGTACCGCACCGCAGCCATTCCATAGACTGTCGGCAGTGCGCCAAGTAGTTAACTCTTCCCGACACCGCGCTAGCTACAATGTTTACTGTAATAGACTCGTATCAGGTCCAGACTAAGACACTTAGGTGGGACATATTCCCAAATTGAGGGCTTAGAACGTACCGCACCGCAGCCATTCTATAGACTGTCGGCAGTGTCCCAAGTAGTTAACTCTTCCCGACACCGCGCTAGCTACAATGTTTACTGTAATAGACTCGTATCAGGTCCAGACTAAGACACTTAGGTGGGACATATTCCCAAATTGAGGGCTTAGAACGTACCGCACCGCAGCCATTCTATAGACTGTCGGCAGTGTCCCAAGTAGTTAACTCTTCCCGACACCGCGCTAGCTACAATGTTTACTGTAATAGACTCGTATCAGGGTCAAGACTAAGACACTTAGGTGGGACATATTCCCAAAATTGAGGGCTTAGAACGTACCGCATCGCAGCCATTCCATAGACTGTCGGCAGTGCGCCAAGTAGTTAACTCTTCCCGACACCGTGCTAGCTACAATGTTTACTGTAATAGACTCGTATCAGGGTCAAAACTAAGACACTTAGGTGGGACATATTCCCAAATTGAGAGCTTAGAACGTACCGCACCGCAGCCATTCCATAGACTGTCGGCAGTGCGCCAAGTAGTTAACTCTTCCCGACACCGCGCTAGCTACAATGTTTACTGTAATAGACTCGTATCAGGTCCAGACTAAGACACTTAGGTGGGACATATTCCCAAATTGAGGGCTTAGAACGTACCGCACCGCAGCCATTCTATAGACTGTCGGCAGTGTCCCAAGTAGTTAACTCTTCCCGACACCGCGCTAGCTACAATGTTTACTGTAATAGACTCGTATCAGGGTCAAGACTAAGACACTTAGGTGGGACATATTCCCAAATTGAGAGCTTAGAACGTACCGCACCGCAGCCATTCCATAGACTGTCGGCAGTGCGCCAAGTAGTTAACTCTTCCCGACACCGCGCTAGCTAAAATGTGTACTGTAATAGACTCGTATCAGGGTCAAGACTAAGACACTTAGGTGGGACATATTCCCAAATTGAGAGCTTAGAACGTACCGCACCGCAGCCATTCCATAGACTGTCGGCAGTGCGCCAAGTAGTTAACTCTTCCCGACACCGCGCTAGCTACAATGTGTACTGTAATAGACTCGTATCAGGGTCAAAACTAAGACACTTAGGTGGGACATATTCCCAAATTGAGAGCTTAGAACGTACCGCACCGCAGCCATTCCATAGACTGTCGGCAGTGCGCCAAGTAGTTAACTCTTCCCGACACCGCGCTAGCTACAATGTTTTCTTAAAACACTCAATCTTTTCTCAAGTAAGACTCTTTTCACTATCTAAAAACACTTATGGTTCTCTTTAATTACGGGAAATCTTTGGAATATTATACTTAAAAGAGCATCTAAAATCTAAATTTACTACCATTGTTCATTTTTGAAGTGCAACTACCGAATGTAATGGCCTGACGTTGAGATTAATTATAGGGACTTTAACCCTCAATCTCTATTAAGCACTCATTTCAGTCGTACAGTGAATACTTTTTATGGTTTAAATATTAACCATTAAGAACCTTTTTATTCAGTTTCTTCTTTTTATTCAGTATATCCAATAGAAATGTCGTCAAAATAAGACGTGATTGGTTTCATTTTAACGATATCTATAAAATAAGACTTCGTAGAGATCTTGTATAACTCTACGACACACAATAAGTTCTCAGAGAGTTTGATCTCTACATTATTCTTATGAGCCTAAGTCGAAGTGCCCGCCATCTGTTACGGCTCTCTATAAGAAAATTTAATAAAAAGCTATTAAATTTGCTTAATAATTTTCAAATCATCATTTGGTGGCAATTAGATTTATTTTATGGTATTACACCCACCACAAATGGGTACGTCTATACTAGAACCGATCTAAGTATACAACACGGTCCTGCAGGCTGGATAAGAGAATTGCAACGTTGCAGATACAGTAGTTCCGCACGTACATTAAAAATTGTGGGAGAGTAGCAACCACAGATTTAAGAAGACATTTTGAGAGTATAAAGGGCACCCCCGAACCACATCTTCGGTGGAAAGAGACTGTAAGGTGAGGGAAGAGGGGAGAAACTAACACTCCCACTCGATTGGGAAACGTCCCCTAAATACTAATTCACCCGAGGAGTCAAATCTCCAGAGGTAAAGTTAGACCGGCTCTGGTATAGACATGAAGACGCGAGAATGCCATTATCGCCTTTGTCTTCTCTCCACTTGCTCCCACGACAGGATGTACGTCTGCCCCTCTGTCTAGCCGTGGGTCCCACTCGAGTGGGAAACGTCCCCTCAATACTAATTCACCCGAGGAGTCAAATCTCCAGAGGTAAAGTTAGACCGGCTCTGGTATAGACATAAGTCGCGAGAATGCCATTATCACCTTCGTCTTCTCTTCACTTGCTCCCACGACAGGATGTACGTCTGCCCCTCTGTCTAGCCGTGGGTCCCACTCGAGTGGGAAACGTCCCCTCAATACTAATTCACCCGAGGAGTCAAATCTCCAGAGGTAAAGTTAGACCGGCTCTGGTATAGACATGAAGACGCCAGAATGCCATTATCACCTTCGTCTTCTCTCCACTTGCTCCCACGACAGGATGTACGTCTGCCCCTCTGTCTAGCCGTGGGTCCCACTCGAGTGGGAAACGTCCCCTCAATACTAATTCACCCGAGGAGTCAAATCTCCAGAGGTAAAGTTAGACCGGCTCTGGTATAGACATGAAGACGCCAGAATGCCATTATCACCTTCGTCTTCTCTCCACTTGCTCCCACGACAGGATGTACGTCTGCCCCTCTGTCTAGCCGTGGGTCCCACTCGAGTGGGAAACGTCCCCTGAATACTAATTCACCCGTGGAGTCACATCTCCATTGTTTCTATCTGTGGTTGTGTTCGACTATGTGAATATTGCGTTGTTTGTTGAGCAACTTTCTTTCACGACAAGTCGATACATTGACTGTTTTGCTTCTTGTTCATAGACTGTTTAGGATAATATGTTTTCCGAGGATAATTGGGATGCGCAACCAATGAGCCAAATAGATATCAAAATTTGAATGAAACAAACCAGATTTCACCGAGATTTCCTTTGAAAGTTTGCTGAATTTAATTTTATAATGCAAAACTAGACTTACCATATAACAGTTGTCTACAGTAAACAAATTAAAGATAAAACTATTTAGTGTTTAAATTTATCTCTATAATAAAATCCACTCAAAAATTGAACGTTTTGGTCCGATTTCAAAAGAAACCTTTCAGTATATGGAGTTAGATAACGTAATATACTTTATGTATTCAAGAAAATAGTTACAAGTAATAATGGTTGAATGCTTGCATTAAATGGCATGTCATTTGGTTAGCACAGCCGTTTAGGTTAGAGCGTCTAACCAGTTTAGACAAATGTTACTACTTTAGTTAAATGTTACTGTTTCATTTAACGTTAAAACCATAGTAAAATTTAAATTAAGGCTACAAAACAAAACTTTGCTGCAGTTATCGTTATTGTATTTATTTAAATTTCACTGTTTATGTTGGGTTGTCGACTGTTGCGGAAATGCGACATCGTCTACTACTTGTTACTGGTGATTTGTTTCTTGTACCTGTTTGTTTTTTTTTTCAGTTTTGTTTTAACTGGTTTTAGTTTATAGATTTGACATAAAAACTTGTTTTGACGCGATGCCAGTGCCAATAGTTCAACACCACTATTATTCATTTATTGTCCCTATTGAAGGTTTACAATTCGAGAAAGAAAACATACCAATTTTCAAAATGTTATGGTTTTTAATTCGAAACCGAATGTGGAAAATGGAATGGAATTATGACCAACTTATTATAAAGTTTTAGGATTATTTTAAGAAATCTCACCATTGTAGGTGATGGTATAGAAGTAATCCTGTTTAGTTTACAATATGTTTGGAACCAACATATACAACATGTAGTAACGTTTATAGGTTGTAGGCTGAGCTGAGTGAATGAATTCCAAGAGATTGGGTTTCCCGGTTTATGGGCTGTGTTCGCGAATTTTCTCGGCCCAGAAGACTTCGTTACTTTAAAAACAACATTACATTTTTGTTTTGAACAATTATGAATATTTGAGAAAAGTATATGAGGTCAAGGTATGCTCTCCACCTTCTTTTCATTTCCAAGATCGCAAATACATTCGCGAGAATATAAAGGAAGCGTTGGTTGAGCGTTAGCGAAAGTTTCAGATCTGCCTGTCTGTCTGTCTGCACGATACAAACTAAGCATCATCAAATTCGATGACGATACTTTCCTCTCCATGGGATTTGGCTGAGCGTTACCTAACATTCTCAAATTGGTCTTATGGGTAACTATGATGGCAACGCGAAAACCGCAGAGAAAAATCAATTTGTAAACAACCAGAATATAATCATATTAAATTATAACATGTCAGCATAAATAATAGCTCCAATAAAGCTTATAAATTGATATTAAAATTAATTATAATAAATGTAGAGTAATAAAATTAAACTCAAGATCAGAGAAGCCTATGACGTGAACGTGGTGAAGCATATTCCTGCCTTGCATATAATAAGGGGAAACAGGTATTATTACGTGATTTTTTTAAACTCAAATAATAATAAAACGCAACAGTATGGGTCAAAGTAATTTCTTTGCAGAGCGTAATCGAAGCATCTCCCACAAGCAAGACCTCGTCTCCAAATAACAACAGTTTTGAAAGAAGAACGCACCAGTCGAAATTCCTGATTTCATTCTAAAATAAAGGGAAATTTTGGGCCAATAGCATAGCATCCCTTGAATGAAAATGCTTCAAATGTCAAGATAAGGTTTTGTTAACTAAGGCCACTAAAGTGTAAAGGTTGTACTATGAGGTGTATACATTGTTGTTGGCGAGGAAGCCGATACATACAGGCCCACTGTTAGGCGTTAATCACCGGTAACCAGAGCGGGTGGGCCGGAGCTGCCGGAACTTGCCACTTGACGGGTTTCTCTCTGGACAGGTGCCCGTTGCCCATAGACTACTCTGCCCACCGGTCACCGGCGTGTGGGCATTACAGCCAACTGGAGCAGCAGGCGTGGATGTCGCCCACCGCGGTGTCTGGCGCCAAGGCCACGGGCTTGTGTCGGTCTTAGACGAGATGTAATGGATCTTCCCTAGCAAACTATTTACACTTTAATGACATCAACACTTTGCTTGGGTGGTAATTTCATCAATCATTAAAAACCTCCTCTCACCCTCTGTAGATTGTAATGGAGGCACGGCTAGACCCAAAATAAATATTCCTCAGGTAAAAATAATAAAATTATATTAAACCCACTTCCCTACGTTTTGGTATGCCTTTCTGGTAGGTGGACTGGTATATTAGATTAGATATATATTATATATATATATATATTATATATATATATATATATATTATATATATATATATATATATATATATATATGAATCTAGGGAGATACCCGGAGGGCGAATCTGGCTCGGGTTACGAATTTCTAATGTATCACACTTATACTGGATGTTGCGTCTATCACGAAGTTGAACACCTCATCTCTTCGAATCTGTCGAATGATGTGTCGCATAATCTCTTCAATAGCAAATAAAATCTCTTTTGTTTTGTTACCAGCCCTGGAACACTGGTTATGCACGGTATTCGTTAGATGCACTTATCAGAAATAACGTGTATTCCTACCCTGAAATTGTTTAATACAAAATCCGGGGTAGTTTCGTACATAATGCTTTCACCTCTCGGAAAATGTTACATGAGTACGATGGTAGCACCATTTCTCCTATGCTAGCTTTAGACATTAACCCATCTGATAATGTTCCTGAAACTTATGGAGAAAAGGCAATTATTATAATTACCGTACTAAATGTAACACTTTGAAGAGATCTTTAGTTTAAATACTTTTACATTGCGCCATTTTGAATGCAAACCAATATTATCCATTTAATTATTTTTAATATACCTTTGATTATATGAACATGATTGCAAAGCATCAATTATTTACAATAAATGATTTTCACATACACATTTTTTTTATAATATATACAGGGTGTAAAAAGTCCCGCACTAGCTTGATAACTCCCAAACGATTACAGGTAAAGCAATAAAACTTTGTACATCATTACTGCACCTATAAATCTACTTCTTGAAGTACCTATTATTTCTTTGTCATAATAATAATAATAAATTCTTTATTGCATTTGTTACAATTTTACAATTGTGTTGCAAGCGTCATACTCTTCCTAGCCATTCATACACATTGAAGCTCACTCAAACATACATACATCTCTCAACAATCATGCAAACAATCACACTCTCAACACCAGAATATCGGGTAGGGGGGTTACTAATTGTCCCAGCGGTATTGAAAAAAACTCCTCAATCGTGTAAAAAGGCACTAGACACCAAAATATGCTTTAAGCGAGTCTTGAAAAGATTCAGGTTTTGATTTTTGATGCATTCAGGAAGGCAATTGATTACTTTGACACCAACTTGAGATGGCAGCCGTCATGTCAAGGGGATGGCCCGCAAGAAAATATTAAATAAGAGCATAGGTCGAGTAGTACATCAAATTAAAGGTCTTTATTGGTAGAGTATAACGCCGCAAATCCGACTTCAAAAGGTTCACTCTTTAAAAAATTACGTTGTTTTAAAGTTTGAACATTTAAAATATAGGTCCTGTTCTAGATGGGTTAACGGGTTATATTTTCTTGAATGAAACATTTCACGGGTTTAATCGAACAGGCGAGTAAATTATTTAAACACTGTATAGGAAACAATGTTGCCAACCATAGGCCTACCAGTACACAACTTTCATAAGTATTAAGACCAAACAGTACAAACATTCTTCTTCTGTATTGAAGTTTCCAACAGCGGTTCTCATTACTCGACATGTTTTTAATTAATTAAATCTCGCTCTACTCAATAAAAACGATTGTACTGCGTACCATCGTAGATAAAACTTACCACTTTTCTGGAACATAAGTCGACTCTGCTTACCACATCCCCTTAACAATACCTTGGATACGCACTTAAACGTCACACAGTACAGTTTTACCCATGCTTGGCGGAGTATAGTCGATATACAATGACTACAAACAATTCATATAGACGTAGAATGAATGTGCCGCAGCGAAACAAACAAAATTATTTGTGGGAAGAGGGCAGGTTAATGCTCTTCTGCAGTTTCCAGGTCATTTGACTATTCCGCCTCGCCCGAATGCCGGCGGTCCACGACATTTATGGTGATAAATTAATACCATTTTAAAGATATACTAGGATTAAGGTGTATAATCTGTTTCTTTGTGGATTTATCTCTTTGGTTAGTTCCCTTTTAAAGTCGTGTTCTTGTGTTTGTTTTTAACAAAATGTTCTAAAATTTGTACGCGTAAACGGTACAACTTGAGTGTAAACTCTTATTGACGGTTTGACTTTCAAACTAATTAACTAAACCGATACAGCGGAGTGTCGAAGAGCTGACGGTCGGACAGAAGATTATTCTTTTACCTTTTGACCCCAAAATCCATAGAGTTCTTTCTTCAAACAAGAGTAATTTATGTACCAAGTTTCAACCCTTCCTATAACCTTTCTATTAAGAATTATCCTGCATACGTTCGGATAATGGCGCAGTGTAGCTGGTACGGCGGTTATCGCAAGATAACCGAATCAAGCAACATCGAGCGTAGCTGCTGCTTGGATGGGTGACCGCTGAGCGATCCTTTCCTTGCAAGCAACCTGCCTGTCCGGCCATTGATGGTGGTTCGGAAGCTAACCGCTAAGCCGTTGGTCCCCAGGTTAAGTGTTAGAGAGGGCTTCATGGCCATAACTTCGCCTGGTAGAAAAATACATTCTTTAACTGTTTTGACAATGACACGAGTTTAAGAAGACCCCGTTGGGTGAACGTTCTAAAAAGGTGAAACGCTTGAAGTTCCGAGGTTGTCAATTGTGGTTGTAGTGTTAAATCACAGTAGTAAAGAAGAGAGAAAACTTGTAGAACGTGTAAAGTGTTTCTAGTACAATTTACATAGAAAAGTTTATATTTCCCAATTTAAGTCTTTTTGACGTAAAAGGCCAATTTGGTATAGTTTTTACGTTATGTCCCAAATTAGAAAGTCATTTTAAATCTATAAAAATAAACTGTAAATACAAAAATTAATTTTAAAATTTAAATAAACTGATTACAATAATCTCGTTTATTGAATACTTTAATATAACACCAGCTTATAATTTTAACTAGATTTCCTAGCGAGTATTTGAGTAACAATTTAACCTTTTAATCAATCTAAATACTTTGATAACTAAATTAATAACTTTATCGAGTTATAATGATCGGCTGAGAGTGCAATACAATTCATTAGCAAACATCGACAGTAATTAGGCTAGTTCTGGGTGAATGCTTGTTCCAAAGTTTGCTGTTATGGACAAACTAAATTAATTGTCAAAGTGAATGTTTAGTTGCAATAAAACTATACAAATATAACTTACCCGAACACTTCATTTTAACTGTTTAAATCAAAATTTACAAATTAATGTTATTAATTTTTTTTATGCCTTACTCGCTAAAACGTTTGAATTTATTAACATTTAGAACTGAAAAATTATCAATGGTTTAGTTCAAAGTAACCAATTACAAAAATAATTAAGTTATATTAGCCTACTGCAAAATATTTATAATCTTTCATAAATTAGCGAAAACATTGAAGACGAACTTGATGAACATTCATTTCATGTTTCTTATTTCTTAGTTATAACTGAACACACTTTGCTATGGAAACATGAATCACGTGAGACTGAATAATTATTATAATACATTATTATTTTTATTTATTTATTATATTTCTTGCATTTGAGGGCTCCATGTCAACTAGTCCTTTGTTAATTAAAATACTACGGACAAGAATTTATACAGTAATCTCCATACATAAAATGCTCCCAATAACAGCGACTGAGTACTGTATTTATCTTGTGGTTATAGCCGTGCACAAGGAGTTAAAACACTGAATACATAGAGTAAGCAATACATCCAATAGGACATGCAACAATAATACATTCAGTAAAACTGAAATAATCAGTATTCGCGTCATAGAAACAGTATTTTCGTGAACAGTTTTTGGAAATATATCTCACGTGTGGAATGTTAATGCGTTAAAAGTGGTCGTGGAAATATCAGATAACTGTCTTCGAAACAGATTCTGTCATATAGCTGGTTTTGCAACTAACTCTCTAGTTAGTATCAAACTGTTATGGGATGTAACCACTTTTCATGCATAAAGAGGTCATCCAGTTGTTAGTCGTAGATGGGCTACCAAAATATAGATGTAGCTGATTTTTAAACAAATTCTGTCATATAGCTGGTTTAGCAACTAACTCTCTACTTATTATCAAAATGTTATGGATGTAACCACTTTTTCATGCATAAAGAGGTCATATAGTTGTTAGTCGTAGATGGGCTACCAAAATATAGATGTAGCTGATTTTTAAACAGATTCTGTCATATAGCTGGTTTTGCAACTAACTCTCTACTTAGTATCAAACTGTTATGGGATGTAACCACTTTTCATGCATAAAGAGGTCATCCAGTTGTGAGTCGTAGATGGGCTACCAAAATATAGATGTAGCTGATTTTTAAACAGATTCTGTCATATAGCTTGTTTTGCAACTAACTCTCTACTTAGTATCAAACTGTTATGGGATGTAACCACTTTTCATGTATACAGAGGTCATATAGTTGTGAGTCGTAGATGGGCTACCAAAATATAGATGTAGCTGATTTTTAAACAGATTTCGTCATATAGCTTGTTTTGCAACTAACTCTCTACTTATTATCAAACTGTTATGGGATGTAACCACTTTTCATGCATAAAGAGGTCATATAGTTGTTAGTCGTAGATGGGCTACCAAAATATAGATGTAGCTGATTTTTAAACAGATTTCGTCATATAGCTTGTTTTGCAACTAACTCTCTACTTATTATCAAACTGTTATGGGATGTAACCACTTTTCATGCATAAAGAGGTCATATAGTTGTTAGTCGTAGATGGGCTACCAAAATATAGATGTAGCTGATTTTTAAACAGATTTCGTCATATAGCTTGTTTTGCAACTAACTCTCTACTTATTATCAAACTGTTATGGGATGTAACCACTTTTGATGCATAAAGAGGTCACCCTAGTTATCAATCTCAGATGGATTATCCAAATACGGATAAAGCTGGTTTTAAAACATATTGTTTCTAATATATGATTTTGCAACTAACTTTATTATTATTATTATTATTTGGCTTAACATTATTTTGTAATGTAGCCCTTTTTGATACAAAAAGAGGTCATCCTAGTTATGAGTCTCAGATGGTCTTATAAAATATGGATGATGATGGTTTTGAAACAGATTGTGTCAAATAGATGATTTTACAACTAACTCTCTAATTTGGCATCAAACTCTTATGGGATGCAGCCATTTTTATGCATAAAGAGTCACCTAGTTGTGAATATGAAATGGATTATCAAAATATGGATAAAGCTGATTTTGAAACAGATTGTTTATAATAAATCATTTTAAAACTAACACCCTAATTTGGCTTTAAAGTCTTATGGCATGTAACCACTTTTTATGCATAAAGAGTCACGTAGTAGTAAATATCAGTTTGGCTATCAAAATATGGATTTGATATCGAAAAATAAATTAAACTTTTAAAAACAAATACTCTATAGTAAAAATTTATACGCGGGAGTTCTAATGCTGAATGTGTGTATCATGTTCTTCAATTTAAATTTAAAAATATTATATTAAAATACTAGATGTCATGAAACCATTCCATAAAACCATTGCTAACTAACGGCACGTTTCGTAACTAAACTTGTCATTAATTAATCGAGTTCAGAACAGTGTCGGCGCGGAACTCACGAACTCCTGTCTCTAGAGTGAGACTCGGGGTCAAGGCAAGCAATTACAGCAATTAGAGACTCTATTACTTATGTTTGTCACCAATTAAGAAACCCAAAAATGTAGAACCATTATTCTGAAACGAACATTTTACTAAAATTGCAAACTTCGTAAAAGAAACATTCCACAATATTGTCTACAAATTAAAATATTGTCTTTGGGTTGCTCCACAGTAAAAATGGATAGTAAAAGTTCATTAAGGACTAAAGCGTTTTAATGAAAGTGAGAATGAAAATTATACTAAAAATCGACACGCAATACACACAAGTAAGGGAGTTTAGGTACACGTTTTATTCGCCTTGTCAGTTCTAGGATGATTATTTCTTATTCTTTCTTCACATTTCAAAATTGTTCGGTATTGTAACAATCTAGAAATTAACAGTACAGATTGTATTATAATATTGTACATATTTTTGGGAAATAAAAAAAAATCAATTCATTCATTCATTCAGTTATTGAATAATTGTTACTATAAAACTTCAAAATATGTTTGAGAGATATAAAAGTTACCCAAACAAACACATTGCGTACATACCATTACGAGAATCAATTCGCACATATTCTACAATGCAAATTATAGTTTACATATAAAGCTGTTAATGTACAGGCATTACGGTAAAATCCATTTCCATAGCAGGAAACTAACATGTATTATATTTTTAATGTCAATAACGACACAAATTCAAACTTAAACCTAGAAACATTCTAACCTATGAATTGTACAGCTGACCAGGTATGTGAATACAAAGGACGCCAACAGGATTTCCACCTTATAAATTAATAATGTATTCAACGGGGCATTACCAGATTTGTTTTCAACAACACAGATCCTCGATCCTATCATGTTAGTGTACCTTTCAATATTCAATGAGGCTCATATATTACTGATGCAGCGCACTTAGTCAAGCACAAAACATGAGCGTGGGTGTATTTCAGCTCGGTTTGAGGGTAAAAGGTGATAGAAAAGGATGTGAAAAAGTACTCACCTTCAACATCAAATATCCATTAAATGAATTATCCTGAACGATACACTCAATCAACAGAAAGTTTTTAATCAAACTCTGTAACTAGTAACTGAATTAACTTTGAATCAATCACTACACCAGCACAGATTATACACAGCACCACCAAACTAACGCGAACTTTATCACGAACGCCGTATTGAACAGCTGATCGCAAACATTAACAGCTGTGACAACAACTCGCGCGCAGGTGCCTCGCGCAGCTCACCTGACATAACCTCACTTTTACCGCCTCACGATAAGGTCGCCACTCCACTAGTTGACTACACGACTAGCGACTAGAGACTAGCCAGAAAGGAAGGTAGAGGAGGGGCGAGGCGGCTTCCTCCTCGTTTTTTTAATCCCAAAGTGTTATTTATCCCGACTAGTAGATCCCGCAGGTGGACGCAAGAGATGATCGCCGAGTTCATCGCTCCCAGCCGAACAATCTATCCCCGCACGCGTCCCCACAGCGCCTGTAATTACGGTGTTGTCGAAAGTTACAGGAATGCGGACCCAGTAATTTTACCACGAAAACGAAAGTGGGGCCATTTAAATAATCTCGGCATTCTCGAATAGCCTCACGATCACTAGTGGCTGGCTACAGTGTCCTTTTTACGATATCTCCACCAGGTATATTTATCTCTATGCAAAAGAAGCTGTCAATCAAAGTGCAAACATACAAAACCAATTATTCTGATTCAGATTCAATTTATGGATCGTTAACGCAAACCAAACATATATTTATGTTATTTCAATACGTACCAGGAACCATTTACTGATTTCGCTTTCCTTCTTTAATTCAAAAGCATACTTTTGTTCCTATGTTCAGTAAAACAATTCTCAGCCAAGAGACAGTAAGCCATCAGCCATCAAGGGGAGAATAAGGGTTATTATTGTGATCTCTAGCCTCCTTGTCAGGGATATCTATGAGACTACAAAACTAATTTTGAAATCTTTGCCTCAAAACGGGGAAAAAACTATTAAAAGTACTTAAAAGAGATTAGCCCGCCGAACAGTAACAGACGTCGGTCGCCTGGTGTTAATTAAAAACCACATATGTAAAATAATATTGTAAAAACTAACGTTGTTAATGGAAACTAACATAACTGAAGAATTTTGCGAAAGTTGCCATTTTTTATTGATCATAAGCTATGGGCATACATACTAAGGGGGGGGGGCAATCTACTCCCAGATATTTTGAAAGACAAACATACAAATAATTGCAGCCAGTCGTTTGTTTTACGTAAAACACATTTATAGGTCTTGAAGCTCAACCACTTCCCGGGAGAAGATTCTTCTCTATTTTGGAGGCTAATTTTAGACTTCTTAAACAACTCAGTGTGTCACCCCCCTCCCCCCTATATATATAAATATATATATATATATATATATATATATATATATATATATATATATATATAGGCTACTGTTATAGACGTATAAAATACTGAAGGATATTCAGACGAACACACAACTGCTGACCGATATTTCATAAACCGTTCTAGGAATCAGAATGAGAAACAATCAAATGAAACATAAACTTCCAAAAAACGTATCGTTTCCCGTCTGACTCTGTCTGCGTGTGCTCCATGGGAAAGTGTATGTTTTATTTGTTTTACATGATTCAGCCGTAGCACTCACATTCCGAATACTATTTACGTATAACAGCACAAACTGAAAATACTGTGCAATTTACTGCGGTTCTCACCTTTTAATACAGGGTGTCATAGAAACTGATGGTTGTCACAAATGTTCTAAATTAATAAATATTTGCAATGTGAGCACAAACCAAATAATACCACATTTGTGATAAAATCGATCAAGGATTGTCTGAGTTACAACTATATACTTTAATCTTATTAGTGTATTGATATACCAATAAATACAAATATTATATCTATATTTGGCTATACGATGTGTCCATCATGATTCGTAAGTATGTGCTTTTGTAACATCATATTTGTCTAACAATGCTTTATATGTGAATTAAAATAGCGTGATGTAGAGTATGTTATAATTATTTGTTGAAGGTTTAAAACATTCTCTTCCACTACAACAGTGTCCTGAATGGGGTGACCTGCTCTACTTACCACAGCAGTTGATCCAGTTTCGCTTAAACTCCGAAATAATCTACTGTCGTTTTTATTTATCGTTAACGATGGTTCGAACACCTCAGTTTGTACTCAACGACAGCCATGAAACCCTCCCGTTACAGTTCCCTACAGTTCAGCAGACGTGCGCCAGTTTACGTAGTTCGTAGTACGTAGGCTCACAAAGCGGTTTCTCTTGAAGTCGATACAAGAAACTCCCCTATTTGTTGTGTAGAAATGGATCGAAAGCCGCACCAGTTTTCTTGAGGAGGTCGAAATGAGAGGGTACCAAAAGGGTTAAGAATATGAAATGAAAATGTTTTCACACATTACATGTTTCTTAGTTGTACACACACAAAACAACCGTCATCTAACCATATACAGAGCCCTACAAATGGCAAATTTCAGATTCTCGAGTTGTCTGACCATGATGTAATTATTGTAGGCTGAGCTTCAGCGAAGCCTATCACTCGAGAGGCTGGATTAAATCCGTATATGTATGGCTGTCTGCACGATATCTCGAAAACAAAATTATCCACAGACCATACATTTTGCATGAAACTTTATTTATATATGAGCATCTCTGAGTTCGATAATGATACATGTCACTCCATGGATTTGGCTGAGCGTTAGAGAATATTTTTACATTGGTCTTACAGGTAATCATGATAGCAACGAAAATATAGCAGAGTAAATAAATTTGCAAACAAACTGTATACAATCATATGTAATTTAACATGTAAAATGTTTAATGCTATGAAACCTATAATGAACAAAACTTCGAGAGTATTTAGTGGCAAGATATTATCTCGAGAAATGTTTCATCCGTAGACTTTAAATTTTGCATGAAATTTTATTTCTACATAGACAAACATATTCTACGATGGTCCAATTATGGAATTTGGCTGCGCGAAATTATTGTGTCAATTTGATTTCTGTACGATTGCCTGCCTGTCTAGCCCGTAGCACATCTCGTGAATTAAATTAGTCTAATATATATACAACCGCATGTGTAACTGACTGACTGACTGACTCACTCACTCACGTATACTAATTCTAACCTACTTCCAGATGAGTTAGAGACTTGAAATTTGGTACACAGATAGCTTTCCACGTGTAACCACCAGGAAAATCCCGAAAAGTGAGAATTTTTCATTTTCAACCCCTCAAAAAAAATTCCCAAAAAATCGCGCATTCTTCACCCCTGCAGGCATTTTTTGTAAGCCCGATAGCGGGCGAACCGTTGGAGCTAGCTCGGATCTGACGGAAAATTCATGATCAGGAATGAAGTGAACTACAAAAAAGGTCTAATGACTTTTTGCTCTATCTTCCATGGTTAAGCGACAAAACGCTCGAACATTTGAAATTCCAGAGATTTTTTCGATAAAAATAATGTTTCAAGCCCGATAGCGGCCGAACCGTTGGTCGTTAGCTCAAATCTGATTGACCCATCAAATTAGCAAATTGCGCGATCTACAGAAAAGGTCCAGTAATCTTTTGCCCTATCTCGATTGGTTTGGCCGAAAAACGTGATTATGTACAATTTTGTTGTAACTTTTACGCGAAACTTTTGTTTTTGGGGTCGATAGCGGCGAAACCATTGGTCGGAGGTCAAAATAAGACTAACGTTTTATTTAGGAAATAAGATGACCTACAAAAAAGGTCCAGTGACTTTTTACTATATTTCCCTTAGTTTGACCGCAAAACGCGATTAAGTGAAAATATTGGACATTTTCGCCTAAAAATTTACATTCCGGGCTTGATAGCGGCTAAACGGTTGGTCGTAACTCAAAACAAATTTTAAACGGGATTTAGGAAATCACGTGATCTACAGAAAAGGTTCAGTGACTTCGGGAGTTGGCTGAGCGTTAGCTAAGCGTCAATAGTAGATAGGGACAGAGGAATATTTATTATGTTCACAGACACAATACCCTCTAAAAAAAGGCCCAAGTGTGTCATTAACCCCCGGTAATATTAACCCCCCCCCCGGGGATTTCCTGGTATGACCTGATAACCTCCTGTACATTCAACCCCCTGATGTGTTAACCCCCCTGGTAACATTAAACCCCCCCAGGGAATTTCCTGCCATGACCTCATGTCCGAATTTTACCAGTCACCAAATCTCTTAACCCCCCCCCCCTGGGAAGATCCTGGTATGACCAGATAACCCCCTGGAGACTTATCCCCCGGTAACGTTAACCCCCCTGGGAATTTGTTCATATGACCAGACAATATCCTGACGAAATTAAACCCCCTCTTGTCTTAACCTCCTTAACATTAATCACCCACCCAGGGAATTTTCTCGCCTTGACTAGATAGTCTCCTGGTGATATTAAACCCCCTGTTCGACTTAAAATACTGCCTTGAGGTCGGTTTTTATTATGTTTATACTAAACAATTCAAGATAGCTGACCCGTGCAGACTTTTCTCCCGAGCTCATTTCTGGCTAAACCATAGGTCGTAGATCAGATCTGAGGGCACAATCGAAAGACAAAATTAAATTTCCAACAAGAAAGGTCCAGTCACTTTTTGTCGTATCTCTAACGGTTTAACCGCAAAATGCCCTCAAAGTCAAAGTTTTTACGAATCCGGAAAAAAATCTATGAAAAAAGGTCAATTTTTAAATCCCTTGTCATTTACTTAATGTCCGGACTTAACCAGTCACCGAATTCCGCTTATCCCCGAATTTGCAAGCGTTTACTTTGGAGAGCCGAAGGCGAGTCACAGATTATAAACTGTGCATGCAACCTCAGCGAAGCCTTTTTTGTATGGCAAACTCCTATCATTTTTAAGCGTCTGACAGTAGGTTTTAAGTACAACAAGCAAGAAAATTGAAAACAATTAACATTTCATATTTTAATCCTTTCGATAACCTTCCATTTCGACCTCCACCAAAATTAGCGTAACTGACGGTGGAGTTATCCGTTAAGAAATATTCTTCTATCGGTAAAAACCAAAATGTGCGCTTAGACAGACTGTAGCACATCCATGAGCAAAACCTACTTTTGGATTCTTTCATGAAAATCTTATTAGCTGTTTTTATTTACAAACAAAAAAACAACACAAGCATTTACTGGACTATGAATTATATTTTTTTCCAACTTTGGAAAGATATTTAAACTCACTGGTAATCCAATGAGTAATAAGATTACAAAAAAAGTAATATTAACTGTTTGGGCTTACTTGTTGAAAGTATTCGTATCATTAGCATTATATAATATTTTTTTTAGTAAACAGTACAAGTACACAAGTTAGTTAATTTAAATGTATGTAATTCTTTTAATAAATGTTGGTATCTTGGATTTGGTTCCAAAATCGCCATAATTTCGAAACAATAGATTCATATGAAACGCTACAGTAAAAACATTTTAGTCGTATATTTATTTCCTCGGGAAGTGGACTCGCAATGTAAAGCAGTGTAAATATGTCCACGACGAGAATGTATGGATAGAGAAGGCAATAACTGGGACCAGAGTGGGCCAAGTGTGGACAGACACTCGCGCCAGGGCGGGTCAACATTGAACAGTGTGTGCGAGGGGATATTGCGCGGCATCAAGAGCTTGGACCTCGAGTGTCTGTTTCACACTCTGTACGGCAGAGTGGGCCAAGTGTGGACAGACTCTCCCGCCAGGGCGGGTCAACATTGAACAGTGTGTGCGAGGGGATATTGCGCGGCATCAAGAGCTTGGACCTCGAGTGTCTGTTTCACACTCTGTACAGCAGAGTGGGCCAAGTGTGGACAGACTCTCGCACCAGAGGCGGGAAGAGCTTGGACCTCGAGTGTCTGTTTCACACTCTGTACGGCAGAGTGGGCCAAGTGTGGACAGTGACGACGCACTCGCACGGGAAGAGCTTGGACCTCGAGTGTCTGTTTCACACTCTGTACAGCAGAGTGGGCCAAGTGTGGACAGACTCTCGCGCCAGGGCGGGTCAACATTGAACAGTGTGTGCGAGGGGATATTGCGCGGCATCAAGAGCTTGGACCTCGAGTGTCTGTTTCACACTCTGTACGGCAGAGTGGGCCAAGTGTGGACAGACTCTCCCGCCAGGGCGGGTCAACATTGAACAGTGTGTGCGAGGGGATATTGCGCGGCATCAAGAGCTTGGACCTCGAGTGTCTGTTTCACACTCTGTACGGCAGAGTGGGCCAAGTGTGGACAGACTCTCCCGCCAGGGCGGGTCAACATTGAACAGTGTGTGCGAGGGGATATTGCGCGGCATCAAGAGCTTGGACCTCGAGTGTCTGTTTCACACTCTGTACGGCAGAGTGGGCCAAGTGTGGACAGACTCTCCCGCCAGGGCGGGTCAACATTGAACAGTGTGTGCGAGGGGATATTGCGCGGCATCAAGAGCTTGGACCTCGAGTGTCTGTTTCACACTCTGTACGGCAGAGTGGGCCAAGTGTTGGACAGACTCTCCCGCCAGGGCGGGTCAACATTGAACAGTGTGTGCGAGGGGATATTGCGCGGCATCAAGAGCTTGGACCTCGAGTGTCTGTTTCACACTCTGTACGGCAGAGTGGGCCAAGTGTGGACAGACTCTCCCGCCAGGGCGGGTCAACATTGAACAGTGTGTGCGAGGGGATATTGCGCGGCATCAAGAGCTTGGACCTCGAGTGTCTGTTTCACACTCTGTACGGCAGAGTGGGCCAAGTGTGGACAGACTCTCCCGCCAGGGCGGGTCAACATTGAACAGTGTGTGCGAGGGGATATTGCGCGGCATCAAGAGCTTGGACCTCGAGTGTCTGTTTCACACTCTGTACGGCAGAGTGGGCCAAGTGTGGACAGACTCTCGCGCCAGGGCGGGTCAACATTGAACAGTGTGTGCGAGGGGATATTGCGCGGCATCAAGAGCTTGGACCTCGAGTGTCTGTTTCACACTCTGTACGGCAGAGTGGGCCAAGTGTGGACAGACTCTCCCGCCAGGGGCGGGTCAACATTGAACAGTGTGTGCGAGGGGATATTGCGCGGCATCAAGAGCTTGGACCTCGAGTGTCTGTTTCACACTCTGTACGGCAGAGTGGGCCAAGTGTGGACAGACTCTCCCGCCAGGGCGGGTCAACATTGAACAGTGTGTGCGAGGGGATATTGCGCGGCATCAAGAGCTTGGACCTCGAGTGTCTGTTTCACACTCTGTACGGCAGAGTGGGCCAAGTGTGGACAGACTCTCCCGCCAGGGCGGGTCAACATTGAACAGTGTGTGCGAGGGGATATTGCGCGGCATCAAGAGCTTGGACCTCGAGTGTCTGTTTCACACTCTGTACGGCAGAGTGGGCCAAGTGTGGACAGACTCTCCCGCCAGGGCGGGTCAACATTGAACAGTGTGTGCGAGGGGATATTGCGCGGCATCAAGAGCTTGGACCTCGAGTGTCTGTTTCACACTCTGTACGGCAGAGTGGGCCAAGTGTGGACAGACTCTCCCGCCAGGGCGGGTCAACATTGAACAGTGTGTGCGAGGGGATATTGCGCGGCATCAAGAGCTTGGACCTCGAGTGTCTGTTTCACACTCTGTACGGCAGAGTGGGCCAAGTGTGGACAGACTCTCCCGCCAGGGCGGGTCAACATTGAACAGTGTGTGCGAGGGGATATTGCGCGGCATCAAGAGCTTGGACCTCGAGTGTCTGTTTCACACTCTGTACGGCAGAGTGGGCCAAGTGTGGACAGACTCTCCCGCCAGGG